>NC_057807.1:617167814-617491443 GCF_018294505.1 Triticum aestivum | reverse complement strand
TTTTTCCTGTTTTTAGTAAGTGTTTAAAATATTTAGTAAGTAAATTAATAAAACTAGTTGAACTAGTTTATTATTATTAAGAACTAGTTGAATTAATAGAACTAATGTATTTTTAGTAAGAAAATTAATATAACTAGTTGAACTAGTTTATTTTTAGAAAGAACTAGTTTATTTTTATTTATAGTAAGTTTATTTTTAGTAAGACCTAGTTGAACATGTCACATTTGTTGTTATTTTTTTAGTTTAAGCAATTATTCCCGCATCGACCCCGTCACCGACCAACACTACATTTAGAGTATCTATGGCCAGTGCTACATTTTTTTAGTTTAAGTAATAGGGTATTTGTTTTTGCAGAAATCTAGGAGCCCCTCCGTCCCCGTCGCCGACCCCCTCTGACCTGGAGGTGAGACCAGACAAATCTCCATGTCAATATGAGTCCTATAAGATATGATGTAGATAAAAACATGTCAAATAGGATATGTGTTTGCCCAAGTGGCCGGTAATGTTTGCAGGTTACACCTCTGAGTGGCCTATGTTTTGCCGGAGTGTTGATTAATTTCTATTCTGGCAAATTTTAGGCGCTCGATATGTCCTTTTTTAGCAAAGGTCATGCCGGAATTTTCCGTGAATTTTGGCATGACTTGTGCTAGAATATGTAGGAAATATCGAGTGGCCTGGATTTTCTAGAAAGATAATTAGATGATATTTCGGGTTGACTTTAAGTCTGCCGAGGCCAAAGAATCCCGACTGCTGTTGTGAGGGTCGTTTCTCCTTCTTCTCCTTGTTCTAGACCTTTGTTATGCACTAGGGGAAGGAGGAGTAACGACCATCACCGACTGTCGAAAAATCTGTGAGGGAGTGTGTCCACCATATATGAGAGAACGAAGAAGAATGCTAACTGTTATCGTGGGGGGCGCTTCTCCTTCGTTCCCGTGTGCTAGACATTTTGGTTTAATGCACTCAGGGACGAAGGGGGGAGCGACCATCACCAACGGTGGAATATATACACCACGTGAGCTGAGAGTTTTCAAAAAAGAAACTCGACGAACCGATAGTCAACCCGTGCTGAATAATAATGCTCTAATTTAGTTTTTGTAGTACATATATTTAATTGCACAAGTTTAATATTTGAATTATGAACATAGGAAATGTCGTCGGACGAAGAAGGTCCCGGGGAGTGCTCCTGGTGCGGCGACAACCGGGATTTCTGCGACAGGCCTCACCTGGACGAAGGTCGGCGCTTCAGCATTAAGCTCGAGGAGGCCTTCGATTGTGATACGGTAAGCTACGACGCAAAGTGTTTTTTTTCATAATTAAGATCGACTTCTACTACTTCAACATGTAATTTTCGTCTTTTACAATTCGACTAGCTTATCCCATGCCATGCAAGACGCTATGCCTTGGAGAGGATGGGTTTTGAAGATCATGAGAGGAATGAAACAAAGAAAATTAAACTAAGGACCCATCATGGTATGGATTTTGAGGTAAATCTATACTTTGAGAGCGTATCCCATTTTGGTTGCCCGGGTTGGGAAGCACTTTGCAAGATGTATGATTTTCAAGAGGGCATGTTTGTCACCATGGATCTTGGTGATCCTGACATCGACCAAGACAATTTGGACATTTGGGTTCTTGTTGATACGCTTCCAATTCTACCGCTATGTGAGTTCCTCAAACATAGTTATGAAGTAATTTATATTGTTTACTTCAAAATAATTGACAGCTTATTTCCATTCATAGCTTCTTTTCATTCTTCAAAGAGTGTGCGAAAGATGGTAGACAGAACCAACTACACCGATGGCTCTGAGTTAACTTACCAAGAGAAAAATCATCTAGTCGCATATTGTACTGACATTGAGAATACAATGCCTTTTATCGAACTCCTGCAAATTATGGTGAATACGTGCCACTAGTGCACATGTTGAACCACGATAACTTCCATGGAGATATGCTGGTAAGATTTTTTACTATTACGACATCCATGCATCTTTTGCATATTTCTAAAACTGAACTACATTGCTAACTACGAAGTTATTGCTATGTTTTTCAACAGAAAATCCCGATGGATTGTGTGCCTCATTTGATGTATCAGAATGGTCGCCTTGATGTTTTGAACATACAATCAGGTCATCCTATGAATCTCACCTGTGCATACCTGATTTCTAAAAAACGGTGAACACATGATAATCAAAGAATGGAAGAAATGTATGGACATTCATAAGGAGGTTCTTGGAAGCAACATTGTGCGAAAGGCAAGAATTGGAGACAGGATAATCTCCATTCTCCATAATGGAGAGTCAGAGTCAGGGGCTATCTTTTTTTATGCTATTTTACCTAAGATATTATAGTAGGTCCTAAGAGAATCTAGTAGGTCCTATGAGGTACAATATGTTTATGAGAGTTGATGATGATGAGTAGTTGTGATTATGTCTAGTGACCAACTTGTATGTGATGTCTCATTGATGAAAACAATGATCATGAGGAGGTGTTATATGACAATGATGTATTATGATGATAAGTTGTTAATGATATTATGATGATGATGATGATGATGATGATGATATTTATTATATCAATGGGTGAAAGAACCGCGGATTAGTTTCAAGTGGATGGACATCCACTTGAAACTAGTCCATGGTTCTTTCTCCCACTGATGTAATAACTCATTATGATGTAAAATCATTCTCTAAATTGTTGCGATATAAAAACCTGTATAAAGGTGTTTGAATACAACATGAAATAAAAAAGAGCTACAGAATAATAGTAGTAGCGCGTGCTGTGAGAAGCGCTACTACTAATTTGTAACACCCCAAAAATTTAACCTTGACTTATTAATTAAAATTTTTGCCAGCAAATTAAATTTTTATTTTCGGGTTTTATCTTTTAATTTCAGATCACTCTGTCCCTCTGAATTTTTGAGTTTTTCCTTCTAGGTGGAAACCTTTCAAAAATATTATTGGACTTGTATATCTTCCCAAGACCATTTCTTTTTATCAGTGGAATTATGTCTACAATTATTTTTCCTAAGCTTTATTTCTTTAAAAATGATTTTTTTTCATTAGTTCTAGAGTTCCATTTGCACTACAACCCTTGCAAATACTTCTTTGCTGTTGGAATTTGATATGCTTCTGATAGTAGTTCCATTTTATGTGGTGTTATGATCACATTCATGAGTGCATAATGATGATTCCTTGCTGTTGGAATTTGATATGCTTCTGATAGTAGTCACCCTCGTATGCCTTTCATGCCTATCGGGAGGAATCCAGGAAAGTCTCTGTCTTGGGTAGACATGAGCTTGTCTCTAGTTCTTCGTCGAGACGGTTATGTCCGGTAAGGCATGGTGAGCTATGATGAGTGGTGATTCTGTCTGATTGGTGTGAAATATATTTCTTATGCTTATCATGCAGGAAATGTCTTAACCTCCTGAGTCGACCGTAGATCGAGTCTTGTTCCAGTAACCCCCATACTTGTTTCGTACTACCACTTGTCCCTGCCATAGGTAGGGTACGGTTCAGAAAGTTGTCAACCCCTTTCTAGCACACATCGTACAGAGAGGACATGGTGGAAGATACCGGCTGCATCCGGTAGACATGCCACCTGGTCCGGGGGCATGGGTGTTTCCGGTTGGAGCCGGGGGGTAGCTCCCCTAGTTTACGCGCGTTATAAATTTTGTGATCCCATGCTAGTCGAGGTTGTAGCCTCCCCACTTAGAGTTTTGCTTAACGGGTGTCATGGGTGATTCCAGACACCGGTAAGTTAGGCTGGTGTGTGCGGTCAGGTGTGTTTCCAATTAAAAGACCATAGACGGAATTAGTCCCAATGGACTAAAGGAATCCGTTACTCGTGGGTAAAGAGAACACCCTCTGCAGAGAATATATCTATTCGAATAGCCGTGTCCATGGTTAAGGACTACAGTCTGGGATGGGTCAAGTGTCGGTCTTAGTGTCGGTCTTCGGAGGAAAAATTGCTAAACCAGAACATGGATCGTGACTTGTGACTCATGATGATTATGATTACTATTATTATGGACTAAGCATTTTCATTATTTGAATTATTGAGTATCCCTGGGACGGTTCTACCTCCTGGATATTCACTGTGATTATCCTCTTATAAGCCCTTTATGTGGTGTCGCTCAGACGCCCGACTGTGGCATGCTTGTTATTTAAATTATTTATAAGCCCTTTATGTGGTGTCGCTCAGACACCCGACTGTGGAATGCTTGTGATTTAAATTATTTATAAGCCCTTTATGTGGTGTCGCTCAAACGCCCGACTGTGGCATGCTTTATACTATTATCCTTTCGAGGCGTCGCTTCAGACACCCAATCAGTGCATTCTATTTCTACTCCCTTATTGCATATCCATGTTGTATATGAATAACCTGCTTGCATGCATAATGGATTTTTTTTTATTTTGTGACTGACATGGTGATCATAGAATATTTCAGAGCATGATTATCATTTGTTATATTATACCTGTGTTCATAATGTTTGCGAGTACATTCAAAAGTACTCACTGGCTTATCCCTGGCTATTGTCTTGGCGAGATTTCTTGCATGGAGAGGAGCGTTGCGATGACAGCCCCGGAACCTACGCAATGACGATAGCAGCCTCGCGAAGATAGGAGTTATCCAGGTCAGCTGTTCCTGTGGGAAATGGAGTCCCATAGACACTGATGAACAACAAACCGCTTCCGCCATCAGCCACTAGAAACCATTTGTTGTCCTCATAGGCTAGAATTGTCTTGTACTACATATTATGTATTCTGCTTGGAGTTTCTGTATCAAGTTGGTGTCTCATCAGCTAATAGTAATCCTGGGGCTGGTGAGCACAAGGGCCATTTTCTGGGAAATTAATATCCTGGAAAACTAGTCGCTACAACCTTGGTATCAGAGCCAGGCTGACCAATGGCTAATCCTATCTTAGCCAGGTCAATAAACCTAGGTTAACCAATCCACCAGACCTTAACCTAACCCCGGCCAAGCTTCACGTGTAAGATAGCCACACAGTGACCCCGACACCTTTTGGCAGTCGGTGCCCAACCTATCAGCCTAGCCTATCGATCATGCGCCAGTGACCGACGCCTAAATAGTCTCTTTCGCAAGTGTCCGAAGGAAGACTCCGTCCCCTTTTTCTATAAAAAGGGCACGCAAGCCTCAACCTAGCACAACATAGCCTCCTCCCAAAACCGAGCTATAATGCCTGGCCCCATTGTGCACAATGAGACCACAGCAACCAACCTTGGAGGTTTTGTGACCGTGCTAGCAAACCTCACCCGCCGTGCCTTTGCATTAGAAGAGCCCCCAGAATATGTTGTGTACCAAGTGCCCATGAGCGGTGAGATCCGTCAATTCTGGGCCACTTTGCATGTCTATGGTAGGGGTATATCGCCAGAACGCCCCTACAGGTTCACCGGAAGGACAACTTCCTTTGAACCACAAGCCATCCAACTAGCTGCTCGAGAGGCTATAGTTCAACTCCGGCACTTGTCGCCTAGAGTTAACTGTCGCTCGTTCTACTACTACCTGAGCCGTGACGGGTATGGTAGGCCACCCGAGGTTGCCAATGGAGATCACGAGACGGATCCTGCATTGTTTCATCTGGTGCGCTATGTAAGTGCACTAGAGGAACTGTTCGATCAAATCACCCTTGATCTGATTGTAGCTCATGGAGAACTGGTTCGACGAGCCCCGGCAAGAGGAGAAGATGAGCCCGACGCCGACAACCCAGTCGTGTTGTTCGGACAACCGATCGAGTCCTTGAGGTTTGCCGCAGCCATCGACCAAAATACTTTAGTGTCCCCAGAAGTGCTTTGTCGCCTTTTGGGAACACGCTCCAACGGGATTGTGGCTAACAACCCCCGCGATGGTCATCATCGCTCTACCCCGACCCTATAGCCCCTCAACTCCATCCAGCTAACCTCGACGGTGAAACCCGTGGAGAAGCCTCGACATCCACAGGGCACGCCCACTTAGATATTAACGAGGTAGACTAAGTCACTCGAGTAGTACCGAGTCTTAGTATGACCACGCCCTGTAATTGTGTGATCTTGTATCGCCATAATTAAACGCAGCCTGCTTGTGTGCCTCTGTTTTGAATAGTAGCCATGCATAAGTACGTTGGCATGCGATTGCATTTTTAATTCTGGGCGTAGCTACCAAAAACCACCCCGACGACACCCACAGTAATACGTCACTTCTGTGAGATATGTGTATCTGTGGCATTGACCCCGACCCCATAGAGCAGAACCGACAACTAGTTGCCACTCACCGTGATAAATGACCCAGCCCAGATGCTATATAATAGGCCACCTCGTGACCTTGCCAAGTACCCCTCACCTTGTGCGCAACCCTCACAGCCATTCCTTGCCATGTCGAGCCCTAGTATTTATCTAAGAACTCCAGATGCAACCCCAGGTAGTTTTGTTAAAATCTTGTGGGACCTTACCTGCAGTACCATGAGTTCTACCCATCCACCCCAGTACGAGTTACTCAAATCGAGGGTTACCCCATCCACCTCGAAATATTGGGCAGTGGTGCACATCCCTCCCGCAAACCCAAACCAAGACCCAACGGAAGTCTCCTTCATGGGGAAATCTATGCCGACTCTGCAGATGGCCATAGAAGCTGCTGCGTACAAAGTGCTCGCTCGCCTTCGATTCGCGGTACCCTATGCTAGCAAACGAGGGTATTATTACTTCCCGAGTCGTGCAGCACCCGGAGAAGTAGCATCTTTTCCCGATGGAAGAATCGAGAGAGACCCAGTACTGGCCAACCTTGCCTAGTATGTCATTGCTCAAGAGCGTTTGACCCAGCGAGTAATGGGTTATCTCCAGAGCCTCGCTGATTTAAATCCTCAAATTGCCATCAGCAGACCACTGAGGCCCGACTAAGAAAGACGCGTTCATCGACTAGTCAATCCGCTTCCCCCGATAGAAGAGGAGTGTGCCCTAGTACCAGAGACGTTTTCTCAGGACCCTGTCCATTTACCGTTGTCGTTGTAGATGTCACTGCTATGTTTATTGTCCCAGCATTTATTTATGTGTTGCAACTTATGTGTGGTATCCTAAATTTGTGCAATGAATTAAATTTTTGGTTTCAATTAAGGTGAGTAGTTTTTACTGCTGTTAATTTTGATTAACTGTTTTCACTCTCGGTAATTTCTGAAGTGAGATTTTTCCCTGAGTTATTGCAGCGTATATTTCTTCATGACATAGATTTTTATTCACGCAGCACCACGACAGCAGACTCACAACCACAACCACTCGACCAAGTGCACTAATTGCAAATGCACGTACACATGTTGCACCTAACTGATCACCTCTCTAGCACACACAGCCTCTGAAGGAGAGATTAGTGGGCGATTATTCAGGTGCAAGTTGCCTCCAGCACACCGACAACAGTTAGGACCCGACACCGCACTTAATCCTCATGATCACCGCCACCGCGGAGAGCTAACACTCGAGCGGCAGCATCATGACGATCATCGAGGATCATCACGCACAAGAGCATGGAGAACCCCAGCAATGCCACCAACCCTCCGCACATCAGGATCATGTACTAGTCCGGCATCACCTCCACCATTAGAGCCTCGCCTCGAGCTCCTGCAAACAGAAATGGAGGAGAAGGAAGGAGAAGGAGAAGCGAGGCCAGGTGTGAGGAAGAAGAAAGGAGCACCTCGGTCATTTTATAGCTCGAGATCAGTGTATGGTGAGCGAAGTCCACCAGCGCTGCTTGTCGCTCGATCACCGGTGTTCGGAGGCGAATCCGCGAGCAGTGCCGACAGTGCACTGGCCCGCGAGGTGAGTGCACGCTGCACCGGCAGCTAGCACACCACACACTACCGCGGTACGGCCTAGATGCCCTACACGCTAGACGTCGCCGGTGGAGAAAGGACAGGAAAGCGCGCGAGAGAGAGGAAGAAGAGAGAGCCAGAGGTAGAAGAAGAGACTGACAGTGGGCCCCGGGTCCACCTGTCAGCCAGAGAGAGCACTGTGCTCTCTGGTACGACCAGCGTATTTTAGAAATTTAGAAATTTATTCTAAATTTACCGTAACCAAAAGTAGAAATTCCTCGTTTTCCCCAACCCTAGATTTTTCCACGCAGCACCAGTATTCTAGACTGTAGCTTTACACCACTTAATTTCCCACTCACTATAGCCACATTTTAATTGCATGAGTAGGATGGTTATTTTTATGATATTACTTTGAGATAGTAATTCTTTTCAAAACAGCCCTTAGCAAATCTCGAGGACGAGATTTTTCTTAAGGGGGGTAGTGTTGTAACAGCCCAAAATTTTGACCTTGACTTATTAATTAAATTTTTGCCAGGAATTTAAATTTTTATTTTCTAGTTTATCTTTTAATTTCAGATCATTTTGTCCCTCTAAATTTTTGAGTTTTTCCTTCTAGGTGGAAACCTTTCAAAAATATTATTGGACTTGTATATCTTCCCAAGACCATTTCTTTTTATCAGTGGAATTATGTCTACAATTATTTTTCCTAAGCTTTATTTCTTTAAAAATGATTTTTTTTCATTAGTTCTAGAGTTCCATTTGCACTACAACCCTTGCAAATAATTCTTTAAAAGTTCCACCAAAATTTGGGGATGGCATGTGATGTTCCCACATCACTTTTGTGCAATAATATCTTTTAGTCATTTGGAGATTTTGAGCTCTACCCCAAGTTTTCAAAACTGGTCCAGTTTGTGATTTTGCACTACAACCAATTTAAATATTTCTTTAAAAATTTCACCAAAGTTGGGAGATGTTAGTAGAAGTATATAATTCATTTATATGCAAAGACCCAGTGGTGTTCTTTGAAAATTTGAGCAAAACATCCTCTTGTGCTCTCTGGCCCAATTTGATATTTTCTACTACAACCCTATTTTGTTTTGCTCTAGTGCCCATGAGATCTTTCCTGCTTATAGTCCACCCTACCAAACCCTTAAGTCTAGGAGATTGGACCCATTGGAATATTTTTGGTCCATGCAATAATAGCCTTTATTTTCTGTCCAGATTTGGTTTTCTCAAAAACTTGCACTAGGGAGTTTTTGTTTTTGTCAAACTAACCATACCACCCTCTTTATCTTCTAAAGAGACTTTGCTCTGGAGTCTTGGGCCACCCAAAGTGATGCCTAGAAGCCCATGGCATTCTGTCGAGCACCTTGTGTGCATGGCCGGTTTTCGCATAGTTTTTAATTTACATTATAAACTTGATTCCCTCACCCAGTTATCATGTCCACTAACCTCCTAGCTACCTCTAACCTTGTACTATTATTTTTCATCGTCACCCAAGCCCTCTAGGCCACCCTGGCATTTCGTCGAGCACATGGCGTGCGTGCTCTGGGCGCGGCCAGAGCGCGTGTTTTGCACGTGTGTGCGCCCGAGCCGCCGCGTCTTGCCCCTGGCCCTTGCTTGCCCGTAGAGCCACGCCTCGTTCTCGTTCGCTCGCCAGAACCCTCCAAGCCGCCCCTGGATCCCCGCAGCGCCACCGTCAAGTCGGCCATGGCGGCTAGCGGATGGCCGCAGTAGGCTCCTGCCATGGACGGCGCCGCCCGAGCCACAGCCGCGCGCCAGCTCACCCCTGAACAGCCCGAGCTTATCTGCGAGCACGTCCGCTAGCGCTCGTCGCCTCCACGCGCCCCCTGGGCAACAGGACGAAGGAAGCCCGCGATCTTATCCCCGGCCGCCGCGGAACCGACCTCGACTGCCTATAAAAGGAGCCACGAGCTCGTCCAGACCTTCAGGCGACCTCAAGCCATCCCTCTAGAGCCCCCACAGCCAGCAGTCGACGGAGGGAGGCCTTCCTCCTCGTCTTCGGTCAGTTCGGCCGCCGCCACACTCCAGTCTCGTCCGTCACGAGCAGGGCCTCCCCAGTCCATCCAGTGCCATCGTCCGACTCCCCTTGACCTTGCGGAGCCACCCCACCTCTCAAACCCGATCGGGAGCCACCATAGCTCAAGACCCCACTTCTCCCGAAACCACCGTCCGCCGCGGAGCTCGCCGCCGGCGACCCCCGCCAGTCTATCGACCACTGGGAGGACCACCCTGGACTGGCGGATCCATCCCTGCCCTCGGAATCCCGTGGGGAGCCGCCGTTCGTCGGCGGCAATCGCCGGAGCTCCGCCTCTGCTCGGCCAAAGGAGAAAGAAGGCACGGGTGACTGTTCAAACCTGACCAGTGGGCCCAAGGGACCCACTGTCAGTCCACGCTGGCGTAAGTGGAAACGTATTCCAACGAATATGACTTCCCTAGGGGAAAGCGTAAGCCCCCGAACCATTTTTTTCTGATTTTTATTAAAAACAGAGTTTTGACTAAACTTTGACTGACTATAACTTTTAAAATACAAGTCCAATTGATTTGATTCTTTTTCTACTGTTTCTCAAATTTTGTCTAGTTTATTTTCATATTTATTTGAAAATTTTCCAAACAACTTTTTTTGTACTATTTTGGGACTATGTGTTAATTCAAATTTTTGTAAAATAGGATTTTGAAGCAGAAGGCAACTTTCAAAATGTGCACCCCACTTGCATACTCTTGAAGGCAAGCATTCTGAACCCCGGCATAATATTTTTTGTGCTCATTTGATGCAAATATGATATCACCTTGACATGATGTATTCGACATTTTATGTGGTGTTATGATCACATTCATGAGTGCATAATGATGATGCCTTGCTGTTGGAATTTGATATGCTTCTGATAGTAGTCACCCTCGTATGCCTTTCATGCCTATCAGGAGGAATCCGGGAAAGTCTCTGTCTTGGTAGACACGAGCTTGTCTCTAGTTCTTCGTCGAGACGGTTATGTCCGGTAAGGCATGGTGAGGTATGATGAGTGGTGATTCTGTCTGACTGGTGTGAAATATATTTCTTATGCTTATCATGCAGGAAATGTCTTAACCTCCTGAGTCGGTCGTAGATCGAGTCTTGTTCCAGTAACCCCCATACTTGTTTTGTACTACCACTTGTCCCTGCCATAGGCAGGGTACGGTTCAGTAAGTTGTCAACCCCTTCCTAGCACACACCGTACAGAGAGGCCATGGTGGGAGATATCGGCTGCATCCGGTAGACATGCCACCTTGTCCAGGGGCATGGGTGTTTCCGGTTGGAGCCGAGGGGGTAGCTCCCCTAGTTTACGCGCATTATAAACTTTGTAATCCCATGCTAGTCGAGGTTGTAGCCTCCCCACTTAGAGTTTTGCTTAACGGGTGTCGTGCGTGATTCCAGACACCGGTGAGTTAGGCTGGTGTGTGCGGTCAGGTGTGTTTCCAATTAAAAGACCGTAGACGGAATTAATCCCGATGGACTAAAGGAATCCGTTACTCGTGGGTAAAGAGAACACCCTCTGCAGAGATTATATCTATTCGAATAGCCATGTCCATGGTTAAGGACTACAGTCTGGGATGGGTCAAGTGTCGGTCTTAGTGTCGGTCTTCGGAGGAAAAATTGCTAAACCAGAACATGGATCGTGACTTGTGACTCATGATGATTATGATTACTATTATTATGGACTAACCATTTTCATTATTTGAATTATTGAGTATCCCTGGGACAGTTCTACCTCCTGGATATTCACTGTGATTATCCTCTTATAAGCCCTTTATGTGGTGTCGCTCAGACGCCCGACTGTGGCATGCTTGTTAATTAAATTATTTATAAGCCCTTTATGTGGTGTCGCTCAAACGCCCGATTGTGGCATGCTTGTTATTTAAATTATTTATAAGCCCTTTATGTGGTGTCGCTCATACGCCTGACTGTGGCATGCTTGTTATTTAAATTATTTATAAGCCCTTTATGTGGTGTCGCTCAGACGCCCGACTGTGGCATGCTTTATACTATTATCCTTTCGAGGCGTCACTTCAGACACCCGATCAGTGCATTCTATTTCTACTCCCTTATTGCATATTCATGTTGTATATGAATAACCTGCTTGCGTGCATCATGGATTTTTTTTTATTTTGTGACTGACGTGGTGATCATAGAATATTTTAGAGCATGATTATCATTTGTTATATTATACCTGTGTTCATAATGTTTGCGAGTACATTCAAAAGTACTCACTGGCTTGTCCCTGGCTATTGTCTTGGCCAGATTTCTTGCATGGATAGGAGCGTTGCGATCACAGCCCCCGAACCTACGCAATGACGATAGCAGCCTCGCCAAGATAGGAGTTATCCAGGTCAGCTGTTCCTGTGGGAAATGGAGTCCCATAGACACTGATGAACCACAAACCGCTTCCGCCATCAGCCACTAGAAACCATTTGTTGTACTCATAGGCCAGAATGGTCTTGTACTACATATTATGTATTTTGCTTGGAGTTTCTGTATCAAGTTGGTGTCTCATCAGCTAACAGTAATCCTGAGGCTGGTGAGCAAAAGGGCCATTTTCTGGAAAATTAATATCCTGGAAAACCGGTCGCTACATAATTACCAGTAGCACTTGTTGTGGAAAGCGCTGCTACTAAGTTGATATAGCAGTAGCGTGGTCCCGCCCACGCTACTGCTAACCTTTAGTTGTGGAGCCTTATCAGTAGCGCGGTACCCCGCGCTACTGATAGGCTTTAAACCCGCGCTACTGCTAGGGTTTTCCCTAGTAGTGATTGGTGAGCAAAATTAGGGTACTAGCCCATTCCGGACTCTCCATAATTGAATTCATGGCAATTGCGATACAGCGATGCATCCAGCCACTCCAGTCCAGGGTGACTCCCTTATGGAACTATAATGGAGAGAACGACGTGTCTCGCTATCGACGAAGGGTCAGGCTGACCAAATCGCATTGGCCGCCATGCTGATTGACCTTTATAAGGGGGAAGAAGAAGACTTCATCCGCCTGAACTGTCGCGAAGGCTACTCCATGTACAACCCCATCGAGTGGGTAAGTTCTTTTCTAGCCATTCGATATGTTTCAATCCTTAAGATGTATTAACTAAAGCTTCTGGTTATTTTTGAAATAGTTATGGAGGCAAGTGATCGAGATTGTTAACTGCCCTGCCGCTCAACCAGAAGACCATGCCCGCAATGAAGACCCCAGATTCCATGAAGATCCGGACGTAATTTTGGAGTTTGAAGATGGAGTCTATTACCAGGCAAGCCTTGATGGCTCGGATGTGGTTGTTATGGCCTATTATCCCGACCTCTATCCTTTTGTTAAGGTAAGTGTTTGGAAATTGTATTCTTCTAGAGAGATATACTTCCGCTCACATCTTACCCTTCGCAGTGGGTTGTATTCCACATGATCGGCGCTCAGCAAGCCGTACCGAGGGTCGGGCACCAAAAAGAAAAACCGCACCCTCAAGGGGCGGTCGTGCAAAGTGAAAGGAGGCCGGGGCGCCACTGAGCTTGCTCCATCATCCAAAAGGTATGAATGTTATCTCTAGTTTAGGCATGTGATTGAACCGCCATTTTCACCCTCCTTCTATCACTGTAGGAGGGGTATCCGGCGGACCATAGACAAAGTTCCAGCCAGTCGAGCTGCAGCTAATACGGCATCGGAGAGTCAGACGCATGTCGATACGGCACAAACTCATTCGCCTCACGAAGATCCAGATGAGATGTCGGTGACTAACTCCGAAGTAGAAAGTGCGATGAATCATCATCAATTAAAAGAGTCTTCAAACGCCCCTGCTTTGACAGAGCCAGAGTTCACCGCCCTGAGCATCATAGGTGGATATATCTAGGCTGCCCGCAACGGACTCACCGGAATTGCCCGTCAGTTCTTCAAAGATATGCAGGTATGAAATTGTAATAGATAGATAGATAGATAGCAGTAGCCCTTGAGACTTAAAGCGGTAGGAACAGAACGATTTGAGGATCGTTTTATAACTGCGGGTTCTAAAAGAGAAGAACACTGCATTGTCCCAGGAACTTGAGACAAGCCGGACACAGCGAAATAAAGTTGTCGTCGAGCTGGAAGAAATAAAGGGTGCCCCAATGTATTTTGGAAAAGATAAAAATTTGGAAGAAGAAATAAAAAAGCAAGATGAAGAGATAGAGACCTTGAAGGCTCAACTCAAGGAAAATCAAAGACTGAAGAGCGCCATTTTTGTTATGACCCTTGCTTTTGAACCATCCGGAGTATTGACATAATCAACTAGTATGGAATGTTGACAATTTGGTTCGTATAGGTATGCTAACCGGTCGCCACGATGATGATGTGTCTGGGCTTCAAGGAGACATTCTAAAAGAACTGTCCAAGCTCCACGAGCGTGCCCGGAAGGCCATGAGGAATATGGCGAAAGCCTTATGGCCATCTGATGCCCCTCCAGAAACTATGGAAGGGTTGGCTGATCTATTCAAGGGTGCTCGGCGTCGCTTCGAGCTATGGAAGACATCCGCTTGTCATAAAGGCGCTCGAGAGGCCTGGGCCATGGTAAAGACACGCTATAATGGCCTTGATCCAAATCATATGGCCCGTGTCGGACCCCAAGGACCTGATGGAAAGGAAGTTCCTGTAAATTTGGTATACAACCAAGTAATGATTGTGGCGAAATACTCGTAACAAGATTGTAAGTTAGATAGCCGACCAATTATTCCCTTAAGAACGTGACGGGGGGATAAACCCTGGGTAGCCTCATCCATAACATAGCAGATTTCAAGACATCGGGGCTAGCCTGGACCCTCAGTCCGACTGGTCGCAAGGCCGACCTCCATGGCCGGCTAGAGCCAGCAGGCCGCCTCCTAGAAGGCGGCGCACCATAGAAGGCGGTGAGGGCATGGGCCGGCTCCTAGAAGGCGACACTATAGCCATGCGCCCCCTGACCAGGAAGGGCATGGCAATGGTGCCACCTGCCACCCTCGAATCCCGGAAGGAACATGGATATAGTGCGGACGTACCAGGTGGACGCCCCTCGCCTGGCACGGCATTGTATCCATGCGACCCACGACGACGCCTACGTCAGGCAGGGCCATGCCCCCACAACGGGGTGGTACGGCCCGTAGGCGGCAGGCCCCACTCGACCGCGAATCACTAGAAGGCGGCAAGACCACAGCAAGCGGATGCCAGCGGAGGCCACCTCCTAGCAAGCGGCTACCCCTCTCCTTGGAGTCTGTGCCCAATTAATCAGAAGTGATGGGGCGTGGCTACAGTGATCGTTCACCTGGAGGCGACACTGTAGCCATGCGCCCCTGACCAGGCCATTGTCATCAGGGGCGAGGCCACAGTGCCATGCTGGCCCCACCCGTTGACCAAGCTCACGGCAGCCAGCGGAGAAGCTGGAGCCCGGAGACACTGACGGACGGGTCCCAGGACTAGCCAGATTACCATTGTATCCCTGGGGGTAGGCCTATATAAACCCGCCAGCGTCACCCATGCAAAGGGTTTAGGCCCTTTAGATCACACACACCCATAGCTAAGGAGAAGTAGTGCAAGCAGCCTTCTTCCTCCTCTAGCCCGAACAGCTCAAGGAGCATCCTTGTACCTACTATTGATCATAGTGATGCGGCCACCCCGCAGAGTAGGATTAGGGGTGTTATCTCCTCGGAAAGCCCCAAACCTGGGTAAGACCCAGCGTCTATTGAGGTCTTGCCTACTCTTGCTTCTAGAGCCCGGCAACATTCTATTGGCCCACTACATGATTAGCCACCCATTGGCATATGTCGAGGAAA
Source organism: Triticum aestivum (assembly GCF_018294505.1). Taxonomy (NCBI): domain Eukaryota; kingdom Viridiplantae; phylum Streptophyta; class Magnoliopsida; order Poales; family Poaceae; genus Triticum; species Triticum aestivum. The sequence goes on along the minus strand of NC_057807.1, from coordinate 617,475,841 downwards.
TACCACGACAAAGTGCTAGCTTTCGGCTTCACCCATCTGAAGTATAGGTTTGGATAACCCGGTTGTAACAATTGTAGAGGTACTCCCTTTACACCCTAGCTGAACAATCGAGAACATAGGGCATAAGCACAAGAGCAAGGCAACCCAGATTGGCAAAAACTTAAGTCATAGAGGTGCATAAAATGGCAAGAGGCAACAATCAATGTGGGCAAGGAATCTTTATAAGTTGTTTAATAAAAATGCTTCATTAAAAGAAGCCCCCATGTATGGTGGGGTATGTACATTTAAGGATGTGTACCCCGAACAATACGGTCAATCCAAACATACAGGAAAGAAGAAGAAGAAAAATTTAAAGGGAAAGAACACCTAGTGTAGAATAGAGCCCCTCCAGGCTGGACTTGTGTGTAGAATCTTCGGAGCCGAGCTGCATTCCATGGGTTCAGCTCGAGGCGATTGTCCATTGCATTGCAAAGGCGGTAGGCTCCTCCAGTAAGAACTTCGTCGATGATAAAGGGACCCTCCCATCTGGGCTTGAACTTGTCCTTTTTCTTTTCCGAGAGGCGTAGAACGAGTTCTCCGACATTGTATGTCTTAGCCCGCACCTCCCTGCTCTCGTAATGCCTGGCCTGTTGTTGATAGAATGCAGAACGGCCTTTAGCAACGTCGCGCTCCTCTTCAAGTCTGTCTAGGTCATCCTGCCGATCCAGTTTGGCTTCTTTCTCTTCATACATGCGCCTCTAGGTGAGTCATGGATAATGTCGCAGGGCAACACGGCCTCTACGCCGTACACCATAAAGAAAGGTGTGTATCTGGTCGTGCGACTGGGCGTGGTCCGGAGTCCCCAAAGTACGGAATCGAGTTCCTCGACCCAGTGCTTGTCTAACTCTTGTAAAGAGCGCACTAGTCTGGGTTTGATACCACTCATGATCAGACCGTTGGCCCATTCAACTTAACCGTTTGTTTGCAGGTGATATATGTATGCATAATCGAGCTTAATGCCCAATTTAGCGCACCAAGTTTTCACCTCATCAGCTGTGAAGTTAGAACCATTATCCGTGATGATACAATGCGGGACACCATAACGGTGAACTACCCCTGATATATAATCAATCACTGGTCCAGCCTTAGCTTACTTGTTTTGCTTCTATCCACTTAGTAAATTTATCAACCATGACCAGCAAATATTTCTTCTTGTGGTTTCCCCCTTTAAGGGGTCCGACCATATTGGGCCCCCAGACCGGAAAGGGCCAAGTAATGGGGATTATCTTAAGTGCGGTGGGACGCATATGGCTCTGATTGGCGAAAAGCTGACAGCCTACGCAATGTTGGACAAGATCTTGAGCGTCTGCTCGAGCCATAGGCTAGAAAAAGCATGTTCGGAACGCCTTGCTAACAAGGGAGCGGGCTGTGGCATGATGGCCACCAAGACCAGCATGTATTTCTGCCAAGAGTTGCCTTCCCTCCTCTTCGGAGATACACCTTTGAAGGACTCCGGTAGTGCTTCTTTTGTATAATTCACCCTCATGCACCTTAAAGGCTTTAGAGCGTGGAACTATACACCGAGCTTCGTTCTGATTGTCGGGGAGCTCCTGCCTATTTAGGTAGGCCAGGAAGGGTTCGGTCCAGGGAGCAATAACAACCATGATCTCATGAGCAGAGGGCGTTACCTCGATATCCGGACCATCGATGATGTCGGTGTTGTGTTCGGCGGCTGGGGTGTGATCAGGTCCGAACTGCCTTCTCCGCTATCACCCTGCCATACTAGAGATGGCTTAAAGAGCCTTTCCAAGAAGGTGTTAGGTGGCACAGGGTCGCGTTTGGCACCCATACGAGCGAGGATGTCGGCTACCTAATTCCTCTCTCGAGCAATGTGATGAAACTCGAGCCTGTCGAACCGAGCTGATATTTTTAATATGGCATTTTGATATGCCGCCATTTTTGGGTCCTTAGCATCGAAGTCTCCATTGACCTGGGAAATCGTGAGGTTTGAGTCGTTGCGCACCTCTAGACGTTGTATACCCATGGAGACAGCCATCCAGAGAAGGTCTAGTAGTGCCTCGTATTCGGCTGCATTATTAGAGTCTGCGTACATAATTTGGAGTACACAGCGGGTTGTATCCCCAGTGGGGGATGTCAAAATTATGCCAGCCCCCAGTCCGGCTAACATTTTGGAGCCATCAAATTACATAATCCAGTTGGTGTATGAACTGTACTCTTTAAGGAGTTCGGCTTCCATCCATTTACCGACAAAGTCAGCCAACACTTGGGATTTAATAGCCCGACGTGGTTTATATATGACTTCAAACGGTAGGACCTCGATGGCCCATTTGGCAATGCGGTCGGTGGCATCCCTATTATTTATAATATCATTGAGCGGCACCTCAGATGCCACCATGATTGAGCACTCTTGAAATTAGTGCCAGAGTTTTTGGGATGCCATGAAGACTGCATAGGCTATCTTCTGATAGTGCAGGTATCGGGATTTGCAGGGCGTAAGGACCTCCGATACATAATAGACTGGCTTTTGGGTGGGGAATTTATGTCCCTCCTCCCCTCCCTTGACGACGAGGACGGCGCTGACTACTTGGTTAGTTGCCTAAATATATAGTAGCATAGGCTCTCCAACACCTGGTGCGGCCAAGATTGGGTTGCTTATGAGAAGGGCCTTGATTTCTTCCAATCCGGTTGTGTCCGCGTTCGTCCACTCAAAATTGTCTGTGTGTTGCAGTAGCCTGTAGAGTGGTAATGCTTTTTCTCCTAGCTTGGAGATGAATCGGCTTAAAGCCGCGACGCAACCAGCTAGCTTCTGGACCTTCTTCAGTTCTGTTGGTATGGCCAATTGCGATAGAGCTCGGATCTTGGTTGGGTTTGCCTCAATTCCTCTATGGGAAACAATGAACCCTAGCAACTTTCCGGCTGGTACTCCAAAGACACACTTTTCCGGATTGAGTCGTATGTCGTATGTCCGGAGATTATCAAAGATGAGATAGAGGTCATCTATTACTGTTTCGATGTGTTTTGTCTTAATGACCACGTCATCAACATATGCTTCGACTGTTTTGCCGATTTGTTTTTCCAAGCAAGTTTGGATCATGCGCTGGTAAGTAGCCCCGGTGTTTTTAGCCCAAAGGGCATAGTGTTGAAGCAGAACGGACCATAAGGGGTAATGAACACAGTTGCGGCCTAGTCCAATTCCTTCATCTTGCTCTGATGATATCCGAAGTAGGCATCAAGGAACACAAGGAATCATGTCTTGCTATTGTGTCAATGATTTGGTCAATGTGAGGTAGTGGTAAGGGATCTTTGGAGTAGGCCTTGTTGAGGTCTTTGAAATCGACACACAGGCGCCATGATTTGTCCTTCTTTGGTACCATAACTAGGTTGGCCAACCAATCCGGATGTTTAATGTCCCTGATAAACACAGTCTCTAGCAACTTGGCTAGCTCTTCTCCCATGGCCCGACGCTTGGGTTCGGAGAATCGCCATAGTGTCTGCTTCACGAGTTTGAATCCTTTTAGTATATTGAGATTGTGTTCGACCAGTCTTCGTGGGATGTCCGGCATGTCTGAAGGGTGCCAGGCGAAGATATCCCAATTTTCGTGCAAGAATGTGCGAAGGGAGGCATCCACTGCTGGATCCAGTTGTGATTCGATGGATGTCATTTTGTTAGGGTCCGTCGAGTGCACTTGAAATTTAACTATTTTTTCGGCTAGTTTGAAAGAGGTGGACTTGGATCTTTTATCAAGAATCACATCATCTCTGTCCACTGTGGACTGCAAGCTGGTCAGTTCTTCCGCCGCTAGGGCTTCGGATAACACCTCAAGGGCCAAGGATGCGGTTTTATTTTCGGCATGAAGGGTTGTATCAGGTCGCTCGAAATTGTGATGATTCCATTGGGTCCGGGCATTTTAAGCTTCATGTACCCATAATGGAGTATGGCTTGAAAACGCACGAAAGCATCCCGGCCAAGGATGGCATGATACCCACTATTGAAGGGGACCACATGAAAGAGCAACTCTTCGGGTCTGTAGTTTTCGGGTGTATCGAATACTACACCCAATTTGATTTTCCCTGAGCATTGTGCTTCTCGACTGGGGATGATACCTCGAAAGGTGGTGTAGCTATGTTCGATGCATGATCTATACATCTGTATTTTGTCGAGCGTATCCTCGTAGATGAGGTTAAGCCCACTGCCACCGTCCATTAGCACTTTGGTAAGCCGAAAACCATTGACGATGGGGTTTAATACTAATGCGGCTGGTGCTCGGACTGACCGGGCCCTTGGTTCATCTTCGACCGTGAAAGTTATGGTCGTGTCGTTCCATGGGCTCAATGCATTAACTTGGTGGACTTCAGCGAGGTCGCATAGCGCCCGTTTGTGCCGATTGTTTGAAGAGAAGGTCTCGAAGACCATGAAGACATTGGAGCTATCCCTCTCTGGAGAATATTTTCCTGGAGTTGTGGTGAGGATGGTCTCGCCACTTTTGGCTACTTGCTGTAGTACCCAGCATGCTCGAAGGTTGTGGGTTGGGGTGGAGTGCGGAGTGGTATGAATTGGGCAAGCTTTGTCCAGTAGTTTGTTGAGAACGGACCTATGCCCCGTAAAAGGTTTATTTTTCCTGCCCATGGACTGGTGATCTAGTGATACGCCAGGATGTGTCCGTTTCACTTGGGTCGCACACCGCTTTAAGGCAGCAGGCTCCATCTTGGTTTGGGCCCTCCATGTGCTTTCCATTGCGCAATATTTTTGTACTACTGGTGATAGTTCCGTGAAGCTCTGTATGTGGCGGCGGTCGAGGGCATTCAAAATCCCCTCGTCGGTACAGTTGTGGTGGAAGACCGAAACCACATCGCCATCCGAACAGTCCTCAATCTTGTATTTTACAAGTAGGAATCTGGCCCAGAAGTGGTGGACCGTTTCCTGAGGTTGTTGCCGCACATACATCAGGTCGTATATATCTGGGGGGCATGAGTTGCTTGGGGAATATAGATTTGAAGGAAATATGCCCTAGAGGCAATAATAAAGTTATTATTTATTTCCTCATATCATGATAAATGTTTATTATTCATGCTATAATTGTATTAACCGGAAACATGATACATGTGTGAATACATAGACAAACTTAATGTCACTAGTATGCCTCTACTTGACTAGCTCATTAATCAAAGATGGTTATGTTTCCTAACCATAGACATGTGTTGTCATTTGATTAAATGGGATCACATCATTAGGAGAATGATGTGATTGACTTGACCCATTCCATTAGCTTAGCACTTGATCGTTTAGTATGTTGCTATTGCTTTATTCATGACTTATACAAAGTTCCTATAACTATGAGATTATGCAACTCCCGTTTACCAGAGGAACACTTTGTGTGCTACCAAACGTCACAACGTAACTAGGTGGTTATAAAGGAGCTCTATAGGTGTCTCCAAAGGTTCATGTTGAGTTGGTGTATTTCGAGATTAGGTTTTGTCACTCTGATTGTCGGAGAGGTATCTCTGGGCCCTCTCGGTAATGCACATCACTATAAGACTTGCAAGCAATGTAGCTAATGAGTTAGTTATGGAATGATGCATTACGTAACGAGTAAAGAGACTTGCCGGTAACGAGATTGAACTAGGTTTTGGATACCGACGATCGAATCTCGGGCAAGTAACATATCGATAACAAAGGGAACAACGTATGTTGTTATGCGATTTGACCGATAAAGATCTTCGTAGAATATGTAGGAGCCAATATGAGCATCCAGGTTCCGCTATTGGTTATTGACCGGAAACCATTCTAGGTCATGTCTACATAGTTCTCGAACCCGTAGGGTCCGCATGCTTAACGTTACGATGACAGTTATATTATATGTTTATAGTTTTTGATGTACCGAAGGTTGTTCGGAGTCCCAGATGTGATCACGGACATGACGAGGAGTCTCAAAATGGTCGAGACATAAACATTGATATATTGGAAGCCTATATTTGGATATCGGAATCGTTCCGCGTGAAATCGGGATTTTACCGGAGTACCGGGGGTCACAGGAACCCCCCCCCCCTCGGGGGGGGGGGGTTAATGGGCCTACATGGGCCCTAAGTGAGAAGAGGAGGGCCGGCCAGGGCAGGCCGCGCGCCCCCTCCCCCCTAGTCCGAATAGGACAAGGAAGGGGGGCGGCGCCCCCATTTCCTCTTTCCCCCTTCCCCCTTCCTTCTCCAACAAGGCAAGAGGGGGGAGTCCTACTCCCGGTGGGAGTAGGACTCTTCCAGGCGCACTTCTAGGGGCCGGCCGCACCTCCCCCCTCCCTCCTTTATATATGGGGGCAGGGGGCGCCCCATAACACACATGTTGATCTTCATGATCGTTCCTTAGCCGTGTGCGGTGCCCCCCTCCAACATATTCCACCTCGGTCATATCATAGCGGTGCTTAGGCAAAGCCCTGCATCGGTATAACATCATCACCGTCACCACGCCGTCGTGCTGATGGAACTCTTCCCCGAACCCTGCTGGATCGGAGTCCGGGGATCGTCATCGAGCTGAACGTGTGCTGAACTCGGAGGTGCCGTACATTCGGTACTTGGATCGGTCGGATCGTGAAGACGTACAACTACATCAACCGTGTTGTTCTAATGCTTCCGCTTTCGGTCTACGAGGGTACGTGGACAACACTCTCCCATCTTGTTGCTATACATCACCATGATCTTGCGTGTGCGTAGGAATTTTTTTGAAATTACTACGTTCCCCAACAGTGGCATCCGAGCCTAGGTTATATGCGTTGATGTTATATGCACGAGTAGAACAAAAGTGAGTTGTGGGCGATACAAGTCATACTGCTTACCAGCATGTCATACTTTGGTTCGGCGGTATTGTTGGATGAAGCGGCCCGGACCGACATTACGCGTACACTTACACGAGACTGGTTCTACCGACGTGCTTTGCACACAGGTGGCTAGCGGGTGTCTGTTTCTCCAACTTTAGTTGAACCGAGTGTGGCTACGCCCGGTCCTTGCGAAGGTTAAAACAGCACTAACTTAACGAACTATCATTGTGGTTTTGATGCGTAGGTAAGAACGGTTCTTGCTCAGCCCGTAGCAGCCACGTAAAATTTGCAACAACAGAGTAGAGGACGTCTAACTTGTTTTTGCAGGGCATGTTGTGATGTGATATGGTCAAGACGTGATGCTATATTTTATTGTATGAGATGATCATGTTTTGTAACCGAAGTTATCGGCAACTGGCAGGAGCCATATGGTTATCTCTTTATTGTATGAAATGCAAACGCCCTATAATTGCTTTACTTTATCACTAAGCGGTAGCGATAGTCGTAGAAGCAATAGATGGCATAACGACAACGATGCTACGATGGAGATCAAGGTGTCGCGCCGGTGACGATGGTGATCACGATGGTGCCTCGGAGATGGAGATCCCAAGCACAAGATGATGATGTCCATATCATATCACTTATATTGATTGCATGTGATGTTTATCCTTTATGCATCTTATCTTGCTTTGATTGACGGTAGCATTTTAAGATGATCTCTCACTAAATTATCAAGAAGTGTTCTCCCTGAGTATGCACCGTTGCGAAAGTTCTTCATGCTGAGACACCATGTGATGATCGGGTGTGATAGGCTCTATGTTCAAATACAACGGGTGCAAAACAGTTGCACACGCAGAATACTCAGGTTAAAACTTGACAAGCCTAGCATATACAGATATGGCCTCGGAACACGGAGACCGAAAGGTCGAACGTGAATCATATAGTAGATATGATCAACATAGTGATGTTCACCATTGAAACTACTCCATCTCACGTGATGATCGGACATGGTTTAGTTGATTTGGATCACGTGATCACTTAGATGACTAGAGAGATGTCTGTCTAAGTGGGAGTTCTTAAGTAATATGATTAATTGAACTTAAATTTATCATGAACTTAGTACCTGATAGTATTTTGCTTGTCTATGTTTGTTGTAGATAGATGGCTCGTGTTGTTGTTCCGTTGAATTTTAATGCGTTCCTTGAGAAAGCTAAGTTGAAAGATGATGGTAGCAATTACACGGACTGGGTCCGTAACCTGAGGATTATCCTCATTGCTGCACAGAAGAACTACGTCCTGGAAGCAGCGCTTGGTGCCAGGCCTGCTGCAGATGCAACTGACGATGTTAAGAATGTCTGGCAGAGCAAAGCAGATGACTACTCGATAGTTCAGTGTGCCATGCTTTACGGCTTGGAACCGGGTCTTCAACGACGTTTTGAACGTCATGGAGCATATGAGATGTTCCAGGAGTTGAAGTTAATATTTCAAGCAAATGCCCGGATTGAGAGATATGAAGTCTCCAATAAGTTCTATAGCTGTAAGATGGAGGAGAATAGTTCTGTCAGTGAACATATACTCAAAATGTCTGGGTATAATAATCACTTGATTGAACTGGGAGTTAATCTTCCTGGTGATAGTGTCATTGACAGAATTCTACAATCACTGCCACCAAGCTACAAGAGCTTTGTGATGAACTATAATATGCAAGGGATGGACAAGATTATTCCCGAGCTCTTTGCAATGCTGAAAGCTGCAGAGATAGAAATCAAGAAGGAGCATCAAGTGTTGATGGTCAATAAGACCACCAGTTTCAAGAAAAAGGGCAAAGGGAAGAAGAAGGGTAACTTCAAGAAGAACAGTAAACAAGTTGCTGCTCAAGAGAAGAAACCCAAGTCCGGACCTAAGCCTGAGACTGAGTGCTTCTACTACAAGCAAACTAGACACTGGAAGCGGAACTGCCCCAACTATTTGGCGGATAAGAAGGATGGCAAAGTGAACAAAGGTATATGTGATATACATGTTATTGATGTGTACCTTACTAATGCTCGCAGTAGCACCTGGGTATTTGATACTGGTTCTGTTGCTAATATTTGCAACTCGAAACAGGGACTACGGATTAAGCGAAGATTGGCTAAGGATGAGGTGACGATGCACGTGGGAAATGGTTCCAAAGTCGATGTGATCGCGGTCAGCACGCTACCTCTACATCTACCATCGGGATTAGTTTTAGACCTAAATAATTGTTATTTGGTGCCAGCGTTAAGCATGAACATTATATCTGGATCTTGTTTGATGCGAGACGGTTATTCATTTAAATCAGAGAATAATGGTTGTTCTATTTATATGAGTAATATCTTTTATGGTCATGCACCCTTGAAGAGTGGTCTATTTTTATTGAATCTCGATAGTAGTGATACACATATTTATAATGTTGAAACCAAAAGATGCAAAGTTGATAATGATAGTGCAACTTACTTGTGGCACTGCCGTTTAGGTCATATAGGTGTAAAGCGCATGAAGAAACTCCATACTGATGGACTTCTGGAATCACTTGATTATGAATCACTTGGTACTTGCGAACCGTGCCTCATGGGCAAGATGACTAAAACGCCGTTCTCCGGAACTATGGAGCGAGCAACTAATCTATTGGAAATCATACATACTGATGTATGTGGTCCAATGCATATTGAAGCTCGCGGCGGGTATCGTTATTTTCTCACCTTCACAGATGATTTGAGAAGATATGGGTATATCTACTTGATGAAACACAAGTCTGAAACATTTGAAAAGTTCAAAGAATTTCAGAGTGAAGTGGAAAATCATCGTAACAAGAAAATAAAATTTCTTGATCTGTTCGTGGAGGAGAATATTTGAGTTATGAGTTTGGTTTACATTTGAAACAATGCGGAATAGTTTCGCAACTCACGCCACCCGGAACAACACAACGAAATGGTGTGTCCGAACATCCTAATCGTACTTTACTCAATATGGTGTGATCTATGATGTCTCTTACTGATTTACCGCTATCGTTTTGGGGTTACGCTTTAGAGACAGACGCATTCACGTTAAATAGGGCACCATCAAAATCCATTGAGACGACGCCTTATGAACTATGGTTTGGCAAGAAACCAAAGTTGTCATTTCTTAAAGTTTGGGGCTGCGATGCTTATGTGAAAAGACTTCAACCAGATAAGCTCGAACCCAAATCGGAGAAATGTGTCTTCATAGGATACCCAAAAGAGACTATTGGGTACACCTTCTATCACAGATCTGAGGGCAAGATTTTTGTTGCTAAATTCGGATCCTTTCTAGAGAAGGAGTTTCTCTCGAAAGAAGTGAGTGGGAGGAAAGTAGAACTTGATGAAGTAACTGTACCTACTCCCTTGTTGGAAAGTAGTTCATCACAAGAACCGGTTCCTGTGACAACTACACCAATAAGTGAGGAAGCTAATGATATAGATCATGAAACTTCAGATCAAGTTACTACTGAACCTTGTAGGTCTACCAGAATAAAATCCGCACCAGAGTGGTACGGTAATCCTATTCTGAAAGTCATGTTACTTGACCATGACGAACCTATGAACTATGAGGAAGCGATGATGAGCCCAGATTCCACAAAATGGCTTGAGGCCATGAAATCTGAGATAGGATCCATGTATGAGAACAAAGTATGGACTTTGGTTGACTTTCCCGTAGATAAGCAAGCCATCGAAAATAAATGGATCTTCAAGAAGAAGACTGACGTTGATGGTAATGTAACTGTCTACAAAGCTCGACTTGTTGCGAAAGGTTTTCGACAAGTTCAAGGAGTTGACTACGATGAGACTTTCTCACCCGTAGCGATGCTTAAGTCTGTCCGAATCATGTTAGCAATTGCCGCATTTTATGATTATGAAATTTGGCAAATGATGTCAAAACTGCATTCCTGAATGGATTTCTGGAAGAATAGTTGTATATGATGCAACCAGAAGGTTTTATCGATCCAAAAGGTACTAACAAAGTGTGCAAGCTCCAGCGATCCATCTATGGACTGGTGCAAGCATCTCGGAGTTGGAATAAACGCTTTGATAGTGTGATCAAAGCATATGGTTTTATACAGACTTTTGGAGAAGCCTGTATTTACAAGAAAGAGAGTGGGAGCTCTGTAGCATTTCTGATATTATATGTAGATGACATATTGTTAATTGGAAATGATATAGAATTTCTGGATAGCATAAAGGGATACTTGAATAAAAGTTTTTCAATGAAAGACCTCGGTGAAGCTGCTTACATATTGGGCATCAAGATCTATAGAGATAGATCAAGACGCTTAATTGGACTTTCACAAAGCACATACCTTGATAAAGTTTTGAAAAAGTTCAAAATGGATCAATCAAAGAAAGGGTTCTTGCCTGTATTACAAGGTGTGAAGTTGAGTCAGACTCAATGCCCGACCACAGCAGAAGATAGAGAGAAAATGAAAGATGTTCTCTATGCTTCAGCCATAGGCTCTATCATGTATGCAATGCTGTGTACCAGACCTAATGTATTCTTAGCAATAAGTTTAGAAGGGAGGTACCAAAGTAATCCAGGAGTGGATCACTGGACAGCAGTCAAGAATATCCTTGAATATCTGAAAAGGACTAAGGATATGTTTCTTGTTTATGGAGGTGACAAAGAGCTAGTCGTAAATGGTTACGTTGATGCAAGCTTTGACACTGATCCGGACGATTCTAAATCGCAAACCGGATACGTGTTTATATTGAACGGTGGAGCTGTCAGTTGGTGCAGTTCTAAACAAAGCGTCATGGCGGGATCTACATGCGAAGTGGAGTACATAGCTGCTTCAGAAGCAGCGAATGAAGGAGTCTGGATGAAGGAATTCATTTCCGATCTAGGTGTCATACCTAGTGCGTCGGGACCAATGAAGATCTTTTGTGACAATACTGGTGCAATTGCCTTGGCAAAGGAATCCAGATTTCACAAGAGGACCAAGCATATCAAAAGACGCTTCAATTCCATCCGGGACCAAGTCCAGGTGGGAGACATAGAGATTTGCAAGATACATACGGATCTGAATGTTGCAGACCCGTTGACTAAGCCTCTTCCACGAGCAGAACATGATCAGCACCAAGACTCCATGGGTGTTAGAATCATTACTGTGTAATCTAGATTATTGACTCTAGTGCAAGTGGGAGACTTAAGGAAATATGCCCTAGAGGCAATAATAAAGTTATTATTTATTTCCTCATATCATGATAAATGTTTATTATTCATGCTATAATTGTATTAACCAGAAACATTATACATGTGTGAATACATAGACAAACTTAATGTCACTAGTATGCCTCTACTTGACTAGCTCATTAATCAAAGATGGTTATGTTTCCTAACCAGACATGTGTTGTCATTTGATTAAATGGGATCACATCATTAGGAGAATGATGTGATTGACTTGACCCATTCCGTTAGCTTAGCACTTGATCGTTTAGTATGTTGCTATTGCTTTATTCATGACTTATACAAAGTTCCTATAACTATGAGATTATGCAACTCCTGTTTACCAGAGGAACACTTTGTGTGCTACCAAACGTCACAACGTAACTGGGTGATTATAAAGGAGCTCTACAGGTGTCTCCAAAGGTTCATGTTGAGTTGGTGTATTTCGAGATTAGGTTTTGTCACTCTGATTGTCGGAGAGGTATCTCTGGGCCCTCTCGGTAATGCACATCACTATAAGCCTTGCAAGAAATGTAGCTAATGAGTTAGTTACGGAATGATGCATTACGTAACGAGTAAAGAGACTTGCCGGTAACGAGATTGAACTAGGTATTGGATACCGATGATCGAATCTCGGGCAAGTAACATACCGATGACAAAGGGAACAACGTATGTTGTTATGCGGTTTGACCGATAAAGATCTTCGTAGAATATGTAGGAGCCAATATGAGCATCCAGGTTCCGCTATTGGTTATTGACCGGAAACTGTTCTAGGTCATGTCTACATAGTTCTCGAACCCGTAGGGTCTGCACGCTTAACGTTACGATGACAGTTATATTATGAGTTTATAGTTTTTGATGTACCGAAGGTTGTTCGGAGTCCCGGATGTGATCACGGACATGACGAGGAATCTCGAAATGGTCGAGACATAAAGATTGATATATTGGAAGCCTATATTTGGATATCGGAATTGTTCAGGGTGAAATCAGGATTTTACCGGAGTACCAAGGGGTTACCGGACCCCCCCCCCCGGGGGGGGGTTAATGGGCCTACATGGGCCCTAAGGGAGAAGAGGAGGGCCGGCCAAGGCAGGCCGCGCGCCCCCTCCCCCCTAGTCCGAATAGGACAAGGAAGGAGGGGCGGCGCCCCCCTTTCCTCTTTCCCCCTTCCCCCTTCCTTCTCCAACAAGGCAAGAGGGGGAGTCCTACTCCCGGTGGGAGTAGGACTCCTCCAGGCGCACCCCTAGGGGCCGGCCGCACCTCCCCCCTCCCTCCTTTATATACGGGGGCAGGGGGCACCCCATAACACACAAGTTGATCTTTGTGATCGTTCCTTAGCCGTGTGCGGTGCCCCCCTCCACCATATTCCACCTCGGTCATATCGTAGCGGTGCTTAGGTAAAGCCCTGCGTTGGTAGAACATCATCACCGTCACCACGCCGTCGTGCTGATGGAACTCTTCCCCGACACCCTGCTGGATCAGAGTCTGGGGATCGTCATCGAGTTGAACGTGTGCTGAACTCGGAGGTGCCGTACGTTCGGTACTTGGATCGGTCGGATCGTGAAGACGTACGACTACATCAACCGCGTTGTTCTAACGCTTCCGCTTTCGGTCTACGAGGGTACGTGGACAATGCTCTCCCCTCTCGTTGCTATACATCACCATGATCTTGCGTGTGCGTAGGAAATTTTTTGAAATTACTACGTTCCCCAACAAGTTTATGGTGGGTGGGTGGATTAAATTTTATGCCCAATCCCATGTCTGAGTTCGGAGCCGGCAAGGCATCCGAAGTGACCAGCTCGGGTCCGAAGAGGAGTGAGGGCTCTTGTGACCCTGCGCCTGAACCGGAGTCTGGAGGGTGTAAGGTCCCATTGGATGAGAGAGTATCCGGCTCAGGGGATTCAGAGATCCGAACATACTTAGTGTTCAATACGGGGGGAGAGGCATCCTTGGCCGGCTCCTCCACCACTGCCACGAGATGGGTGATCGGTGGGTGATTAATCTCCCTCTAGTCGGGTTTAAGCCCAATCCGATCATAGTCTGTGGAGACCCCTAGGGCGGCAATGCAGTCCAGCAGCTCGTTTAAGGACGAGACATCTTCCGGATCCAATTTCTCGGAGTGTTCGGATCCGATGCGAAGATGAGGTTTGGCGGCCACAGGAGGAGCCGTAGGCTTGACGGCCGTGCAAGCTCCTACGGTGAATGTGCCGATTTGGAGGATCTGCCCGAAAGCCAAGCACCCAGCGGCAGTGATGTCGTCGTTGATGACCAGGCGAGCCATAGATCGCTATTATAGACAGCACGGCAGATCTCTCAATGAAAGCACCAATGTCGGTGTCAAAACCGGCAGATCTCGGGTAGGGGACCCAAGCTGTGCATCTAAGGATCGATGGTAACAGGAGGACAGGGGACACAATGTTTACCCAGGTTCGGGCCCTCTCTAGGGAGGTAAAACCCTACTCCTGCTTGATTATATTTGTTGAGTATTGTGGTTACAAGGGGTAATCTACCTCGAGATCGTAATGGCTAAACCCTATAGTTCTAGCCTATGAGTGTTCTGATGATTCTTGCCCCTACGGACTACCCCCCTCCAACTTATATACACGCTGGAGGGCTGATACAAGGTCAGTTTCATCAAGGAAGGAGACTTCCGGACTCTAATCTTGCTTGCCACGTAAGGAGAAGTCCTATCCGTATAAGAGACAATCTTCAGCTTGATCTCGGCACGGCCCATCCTGTCCAGCCCATACTCCTAGGTCGGACACCTGAGGACCCCCAAATCCAGGACTCCCTCAGGGGGCGGGTGCGTAGGGGGGGCTGAGGCAAGGAAACCCATGCACCCCAGCAAGCGAGGTATAGGTGCTCCCCTGCACCGAGAACTATGCTAACCGAAAGCGACGTGCGTCAGGACAAATACAACGTGGCCCTCCATTCGGATTTATTGGACCTCTCACATTTTGAGACAAAGTTTGATCATTCATGCACATAGTAAAATATGAGTTATATGCAGCAAAAGAATATCATTGAAAACTTATTTAGAAAATGAATCCAACAATATAATTTTTCATGGCATACCACTTAATTTTTGTAAATCAAATCTACGATCAAAATTTGTCCTAAAATATAAGGGAGCCTAATAAACAAAAGAGTGCCTTTTTCATTTATCTGCTAAGGAATTCACCTATTTTCTTTGGAGGGGGGCTAAGGAATCCACCTTGATGAAAGGAAAAAAAGCTCATTAAATATCTAATTTTAAAAGGTTTACGTCCACCATCCAAATCATGATTTCCTACCCCAAGGTTAAAAGTAAATGCACTTCCTCTTTGAAAATGCTATCTTATAATTTATTACCTCCAAGGTTAAAAGTAAATGCACTTCCTCTTTGAAAATGCTATCTTATAATTTATTACCTCAGTTCGGAAAATAAGTAGCACAGTTTTATTCTTTTCGAGTAACTAAGTGGCTGAAATCTATACAACACAAATAAGAACTTCGGAGCCACCACTCTGGTTTCAAACCGGCATGGTGGTCATGCACCCGCCAACCGTGAAACTTCAAGGCAACTCAACACATTGCAATGTGATGAAGGGTTGGTCTCCAAGGGGAAAGCAACAAGTACATTATCGCCGACCGCTCCGGGCTAGCCTAAAATTTGGGTTTCTTCCAAGAGATCTCAAGAACCAAATGCCCCACCCGGGGGGGAGGGGGCATAGGGCCTCCACAACGACACCTCCAAGGTGACCATTATCATCGACATCAATCGAGATTGGTGTCGCTTAAGCTCACCAACCCCATATTTCCTCCTCCAATATCGACCACCATTGTTAGTTGTTCGACTAGCATTGCTCGAGCCACAATAGCCATGCACACCATTCAATCTACCGCCGTTGTTGGCCAAGTACCACCATACGAGACATGTGCCATGACACCTCACTTCATGAAGGTCAATTTCCTACATGCCTAGGTATGTGCATTAGGCACCAGAGCCACTCATCCCGCACAACTAGAGGGCGCGCCCTCGACTCTGGAACTGTATATCGCCCTAGCCGCCACAACAGCCATAACAACACACGACCACTGCCCATGTCATGCACTCGCTTGTACAGATCGAGTCATAATACAAGGCGAGGGATATAACAGGATTTTATGCTCTAGATCTAGATTTTACTCTCTCTCTCTCTCTCTCTCCCTCTCCTGCTCTCTTCTTCGACAACCTCTCCTCACCACTCTGCTCTCTATATGTAGACTTGCTCCTATATGTCCACCTTCCATTCCTTTGCATTTGTGGTCTTCTTCAAGGCCTAGTCCAAGTATCGGTTGCATCGTGAGGCCTTGGGCCTTCTACTTGAACTGGGCCATGACATAACATCCTTTCACGTTGAGAACATCACCCTAGCCAACAAGCAACAAACACCAGTAGCACCCTGTGCGGCTTCCCTGGCGATCACCGAAAGTAGCTGCCCTTCGCGTGACAACTTCCAAGTACACCATCATCGTCGGCATTGACCAATGTAAAGTGTTAGCCTTTGATTTGAAGCTCGCCAAGCCCATTTTCATCACAGCCTTCCCAGTCGACAACCATATGTAGCCTTCAATCCTTCGAATGGTCTGGGCGGCGACGATGTCGAGCGATAGGTGGTCCAGATCGGTGTTCCTTCAGAACGCCAGCTGGTATATTTCTCTCCGGTGATGTCCGTCCTTCACATCAAGTGTTTCATTGGTACCGGCGCGTGCGACCGACTGTTTGATTGTTCTTAGTGTGCTCACACTTCGGTTGCGGTGAGGGTGTCCTCGCCGGTTGTCGACGGTGGAGTCGGAAGCGCTTGCTTGGGGAGAAGTGACCACGGTGACAATGTCTGCTACTTCCGTGGATGTCTCTCTCCTCGTGGGCATGCGTAATGTTTTCATTGTGTGTCATGTCATTCTGTTTGTTCAGGTTTTCGTCCAATTTTTCATAATTGACTGGGCAACTCCTTAAATTAATGAATTGAGCCCCAAGAAACCGGCAATAGTTTTGGTTTTAAAAGAAGAAAAAATCTGAACCGGCAAGTTTGGCTAGCTATGTAACCCTGGAAAGCGTCATGATTAGGTGAGCAGATTAAGTCCTTGGGGACGAAATATTTTTCAGATGGGAATCTTTTGAAAGCTAAACTGAAAAGTGGATCATCATTCACATGGCAAAGTATTATGTCAGGTCTTGAAGCATTCAAGAGGGGCTATATATGGAGGGATGGGGATGGAACACAAATTGATATTTGGAGTGGTAACTGGTTACCAACACATCCTGATCTACGAGTTTTAACACCTAAAGGTGGGAACTTAGTGCAAAACATTTGTGATCTAATCAGTCCAGTCTTGGTTCAGTGGGATGAGGAGCTCGTTAGGATTTTGGGCCGATTGATGCTGAATCCATATTGTCAATTCCTCTAGTGGATGATCGTGGGGATTTTGTTGCGTGGCACAATTCAAAAATAGGCATATTTTTAGTAAAATCTGCCTACTATGGTGAGTGGAATCATAAGTTTAGAAGAAGTTATGTCGATGATCAGGGCCTAGGATGGTCAGGAGATAGGGAGGTTTGGAGAAATTTATGGACATCTACTGTGGCACCCAAAGTGAAAGTTTTTGGTTGGAGAGCACTCAAAGAATCGATCCCGTGTGTGGGTATATTAGCACGTAGACATGTCGCTGATTCGGGTCAATGTCCTTTGTGTCCACTAGGATATGAAGATTTGAAGCATATGCTTTTTACTTGTACTAGAGCAAGGCAAATTTGGAAGGAATTAGGAGTAAAAGAAGAGGTAGAAGTGGCTTTGTGTGCTGACACATCTGGTGCCATTGTGTTGGAGGAGCTTTTAAAAAACGACCATCCAGTGCCCTTATGCCCAGACGTTCGCATACGAGAGCTAGTTCTAAATACCACTTGGTATATTTGGTGGGAGAGAAGGCAAGCAGCACATGGAGAACAGGTCCTACCGATCAAACGATTTGTGATGTCAATTAGTGCTTTATCGCTTAATTATATCAGAAGTAGGAAGAAAAAAGTTCAAAGGCCTCGAGTAGGGTGGCACAAACCCCCTGAAGGGGTGTATATGGTGAACGTTGATGCTTCTTTCAATCCTGAAACCCATGTGGCCGCTTTAGGGGTGGTTATTAGAGATTCTAATGGAGGATTTGTGGCTGCTTGATGCTTCAGAATTGATGGAGCAACAGATGTACTTATGGCTGAAGCTACTGCCGCTCGAGATGGCGTATGGTTTGCTCAACAAATGGGGCATTACAGGGTTATTCTTCAGTTTGACAATGAGCAGGTAATATCAACTCTTATCTCAGGAGGGTTTTTTGCAATTGCAAGTTCAGCATTTTTCCATGACTGCATGCAAGTGCCTTTGACGATGTTTCCTACGGGTTATGCCCTAGGGAAGCAAATGTGGCAGCACATGAGATAGCTAGATCATTTTTGTTTTATTCAGATTTTTGTACATGGATCGCTAAACCCCCCTACATTTCTTATGCAGCCACTTACCGAAAAAGGCTTTCACCCCGCTTTATATATAAAGCCAATGCCCAAGCCAACATCCAACAAGGTTCAAACACACACACAGACAACACACACACACGGTCTAGACAGATAAGTACTCCAAGGGTTAATGCTGAGGGCACAGCTCAACAAGCCCTGAGAAAACACAAAAAGACACACGCGCCGGGAGTGACACGGCATCTAGTCGGGCTCCGGGGGTGGCGGCGGGAGCGGAGGCGCCAAGCGGAAGGCCATCGATCGAAGGTCGGCGAGCAGGGTGCTGATGGCGTCCCGGTCCTGTGGGCGGCTAAGCGGCCGCCAGAGCTGCAAGTAACCACACATTTTAAAGATGGAGTCAGTAGCACGCCAAAGAGGCACCTTCTGAATGACAAGCTTATTGCGAATAGTCCACAGCATCCAGGCGAGGACCCCAACGCAAAGCCATCTAATATGTCTGTAGCGAGGGGGGAGGCCTGAATTTCCGCAAGCATGTCAGGGAAGTTGGTGTTTCACCACTGGCCCCCTGCCGTTTCGCGGAAACAAGACCAAAGGAACTGTGCCATGTAGCACAAGAAGAAGATGTGGTTGGCATCCTCTACCATGCCGCACATAGGGCACATCCCATCGCCAGGGCCACGACGCTTAAGGACCTCAACGCCAGACGGGAGGCGGCCGCGGATCCATTGCCAAAGGAAGATCCGGATCTTTAGGGGGAGGCGGATGTCCCAAATCAAACTGAAGGGCTCTGGGGCCGTCGATGGGGCTATAGCCGAGTAGAGGGATTTGGTGGAGAAGCAGTCGGAGGGTCCCAGACGCCAAGAGATGACGTCCGGAGAGTCGGCCACGTCCATAGGAAGGAGGGCGATGTCCTGGAGAAGGGCATCCCAAGCTGCCACCTCGGTAGGGCCAAAGGGGCGGTGGAAAGCGAGGCACCCTAAGTCAATAAGGGTCGTCTCGACAGAGACCCGAGGGTCAACGACGATGTCGAAGAGCACTGGAAAACGCGCGGCTAGGGGGGTGTCGCCAAGCCACCTATCCAGCCAAAACAGGGTCGAGGACCCAGTACCCACCGAGATGGATGTGCCAATGCGCAATACAGGCAGCAACTGGACGACGGCCTGCCAAAACTGGGAGCCGCCAGAGCGCTGACAAAATGCGAGAGGCTGCCCATGCAGGTACTTGTTCTGGATGATAGTAAGCCAGAGACCTCCATCTCCATTGGCAATGCGCCAGAGCCAACGGGTCAAGAGGGCGATGTTCATGCGCCGGGAGGACAAAATCCCTAGACCGCCCTGGTCCTTGGGTTTGCAAATATCTGGCCAGCTGACCATGTGGTATTTCTGCTTACCCTCCTCCCCAGCCCAGAAGAATCTAGATTGGTATTTGGAGACCTCCTGATGTAGGGTTTCATGAAGGCTATAAAAGCTCATGAGGAACCAAAGGAGGCTAGCAAGCGAAGAGTTGATAAGGATCACGCGAGCCGCCTTTGACAGCCAGCGCCCTTTCCAGGGCTCAAAGCGATGTTGCATACGGGTCACCGTGGGGCGAAGATCAGCCACAATGAGGCGCGAATCACTAATGGGGATCCCCAGATAGGTCGTGGGGAAAGAACCCAGCCGACAATTTAGGCGGTCAGCAATAGCCTATGCGTCCTCCAAGGGGTAGCCGAGAACCATCACTTCGCTCTTATCAAAGTTGATGCTGAGGCCCGACATTTGTTGGAAGCACAAGAGGAGGAACTTCAGGTTAGAAATATCAAGGGCGGATCCCTCTATCATTATAATGGTATCATCCGCATATTGGAGAAGGGAGACACCTCCCCCTCCAACTAGGTGGGGGACCAGGCCACGGATATGACCAGCAGCCTTGGCCTTATCTAAGATGGAGGCCAGGGCATCCACCCCCATGTTGAACAAGAACGGCGAGAAGGGGTCACCCTGACGGACCCCGCAAAGGGTGGGGAAGTAGGGCCCAATGTCACCATTGATGTTCACCGCGGTCCGGCCACAAGAGACAAGCTGCATGATGCGGGTCACCCAACGGTCGTTGAAGCCCTTGCGGAGCAACACTTCCCGCAGGAATGGCCAGTGCACCGTGTCGTATGCTTTGTGAAAGTCTAGCTTTAGAAAGACCGCCCGATGGCCTTTTAGGCGGACCTCGTGGAGCACTTCGTGAAACACTAATACCCCATCAAGAATAAATTGGCCTTGTATGAAGGCGGATTGATTCGGATGGGTAATTGTGTCAGCGAGGAGGGTCACCCTATTGGCGTACCCTTTGGCCAAGATCCGGAAAATCACATTAATCACTGTGATAGGGCGGAATTGGCGAATGTCAGAGGCGCCCGGGACCTTGGGGATGAGGGTCACAGTCCCATAGTTGAGGCGCCCAAGGTCCATGGAACCTGAGTAAAATTCCTGAAAAAGAGCCATGACCTTAGGCTTGATGGTAGGCCAGAACATCTTAAAGAACGACACGGGCAGGCCGTCTGGACCCGGGGCCGAGGAGGGGTTCATCCCCTTAATGGCAGTGAGGACCTCGTCCTCGTCAAAGGGAGCAACTAGAGCCGCATTAGCCTCAGCCGAGACCAATTGCGCACCCGACCATATGTCGGGGGCGAGACTAGCCCCACCTCGCAGGGTGGGGGTAAATAAGGCTTTATAGAAGCCATCTACATGGGAACGGATGGCCGAGGGGAGAACGATAGGTGTGTCTCCATCCTACAAGCAATGGATGGAGTTGCGACGGCGCCGGCCGTTCGCCACCGCCTGAAAATAGGCGATGTTGGCATCGCCCCGAAGCACCCATCTCTGGGTACCGCGCAGGCGCCAGTAGGACTCTTCATCAGTGTAAATGGTGGAGAGCTGGTCTTCCAGGTCGTAGCGCAGCATCCACTCATCAGAGGAGATCCCGGTCGAGTCGGTGCGGGCGTCCAGGGCTTGGATAGCCAGCAGGAGGGCCTTTTTGCGCTCTCTAAGGTCCCGGCCAAGGTTGGCCCCCCAACCCTTCATGAATTGGTGGGCAAGCTTGGCAAAGAAGTGCCACGAGTCGACAGCGGACATGGAGCGATGGGGCGCAGATCGGGCGAAAATCCAGCAAGCGACGACGGCCTCCCGGAAACCGGTCTGATTGAGCCAGAAGTGCTCGAACCAGAACCGCGGCGGGGTGGGGGGTCGCTCATCGGCGGTGGAGAGGAGGAGGGGGACATGGTCAGAACCGATCTGAGTGACAGCCCGGAGCGAAGCCAGGGGGCAACGTAATTCCCACTCAGGGGAAACTAGGACACAATCCAAAACGGATTGTGTTGGGACAGATTGCCGGTTCGTCCAGGTGAACCTGGCACCCGTCCGGTCAAGCTCGCGGAGCCCCAACTCCGCGATGCAATCATTGAATAATTGCATCTGGGGGAAATTAATCCGAGAATTATTCTTCTCATCCGGTGATCGGATGAGATTAAAGTCTCCGCCCACGAGAACAGGGAGGAGGGAGTTAGAGATCTTCAGCTGCAGCTCAGCTAAGAAGGCCGGGGAGCGGCGTGTTGGAAATATGCCCTAGAGGCAATAATAAATTGATTGTTATTATATTTCCTTGTTCATGATAATCGTTTATTATCCATGCTAGAATTGTATTGATAGGAAACTCAGATACATGTGTGGATACATAGACAACACCATGTCCCTAGTAAGCCTCTAGTTGACTAGCTCGTTAATCAATAGATGGTTACGGTTTCCTGACCATGGACATTGGATGTCGTTGATAACGGGATCACATCATTAGGAGAATGATGTGATGGACAAGACCCAATCCTAAGCCTAGCACAAGATCATGTAGTTCGTATGCTAAAGCTTTTCTAATGTCAAGTATCATTTCCTTAGACCATGAGATTGTGCAACTCCCGGATACCGTAGGAGTTCTTTGGGTGTGCCAAACGTCACAACGTAACTGGGTGGCTATAAAGGTACACTACGGGTATCTCTGAAAGTGTCTGTTGGGTTGGCACAAATCGAGATTGGGATTTTGTCACTCCGTGTAAACGGAGAGGTATCTCTGGGCCCACTCGGTAGGACATCATCATAATGTGCACAATGTGACCAAGGGGTTGATCACGGGATGATGTGTTACGGAACGAGTAAAGAGACTTGCCGGTAACGAGATTGAACAAGGTATCGGTATACCGACGATCGAATCTCGGGCAAGTACCATACCGCTAGACAAAGGGAATTGTATACGGGATTGATTGAGTCCTTGACATCGTGGTTCATCCGATGAGATCATCGTGGAACATGTGGGAGCCAACATGGGTATCCAGATCCATCTGTTGGTTATTGACCGGAGAACATCTCGGTCATGACTACATGTCTCCCGAACCCGTAGGGTCTACACACTTAAGGTTCGATGACGCTAGGGTTATAAAGGAAGTTTGTATGTGGTTACCGAATGTTGTTCGGAGTCCCGGATGAGATCCCGGACGTCACGAGGAGTTCCAGAATGGTCCGGAGGTAAAGATTTATATATAGGAAGTCCTGTTTCGGCCATCGGGACAAGTTTCGGGGTCATCGGTATTGTACCGGGACCACCGGAAGGGTCCCGGGGGCCCACCGGGTGGGGCCACCTGCCCCGGGGGGCCACATGGGCTGTAGGGGGTGCGCCTTGGCCTACATGGGCCAAGGGCACCAGCCCCTAGAGGCCCATGCGCCAAGATATAGAAAAAAGGGGAGAGTCCTAAAAGGGGAAGGCACCTTCGAGGTGCCTTGGGGAGGATGGACTCCTCCCCCCCCCTCTTAGCCGCACCCCTTCCTTGGAGGAAGGGGCAAGGCTGCGCCTCCCCCCTCTCCCCTGCCCCTATATATAGTGGAGGGGAGGGAGGGCATCCATACCTGAGCCCTTGGCGCCTCCCTCCCTCCCGTGACACCTCCTCCTCTCCCGTAGGTGCTTGGCGAAGCCCTGCAGGATTGCCACGCTCCTCCATCACCACCACGCCGTTGTGCTGCTGCTGGATGGAGTCTTCCTCAACCTCTCCCTCTCTCCTTGCTGGATCAAGGCGTGGGAGACATCGTCGAGCTGTACGTGTGTTGAACGCGGAGGTGTCGTCCGTTCGGCACTAGGATCATCGGTGATCTGAATCACGACGAGTACGACTCCATCAACCCCGTTCACTTGAACGCTTCCGCTTAGCGATCTACAAGGGTATGTAGATGCACTCTCCTTCCCCTCGTTTCTAGTCTCTCCATAGATAGATCTTGGTGACACGTAGGAAAATTTTGAATTTCTGCTACGTTCCCCAACAGTGGCATCATGAGCTAGGTCTATTGTGTAGATTCTTTGCACGAGTAGAACACAAAGTAGTTGTGGGTGTCGATATTGTTCAATATGCTTACCGTTACTAGTCTTATCTTGATTCGGCAGCATCGTGGGATGAAGCGGCCCGGACCAACCTTACACGTACGCTTACGTGAGACCGGTTCCACCGACAAACATGCACTAGTTGCATAAGGTGGCTGGCGGGTGTCTGTCTCTCCCACTTTAGTCGGATCGGATTCGATGAAAAGGGTCCTTATGAAGGGTAAATAGCAATTGGCATATCACGTTGTGGTTCATGCGTAGGTAAGAAACGTTCTTGCTAGAAACCCATAGCAGCCACGTAAAACATGCAAACAACAATTAGAGGACGTCTAACTTGTTTTTGCAGGGTATGCTATGTGATGTGATATGGCCAAAAAGGATGTGATGAATGATATATGTGATGTATGAGATTGATCATGTTCTTGTAATAGGAATCACGACTTGCATGTCGATGAGTATGACAACCGGCAGGAGCCATAGGAGTTGTCTTTATTTATTTGTGACCTGCGTGTCAACTTAAATGTCATGTAATTACTTTACTTTATTGCTAACCGTTAGCCATAGTAGTAGAAGTAATAGTTGGCGAGGCAACTTCATGAAGACACGATGATGGAGATCATGGTGTCATGCCGGTGACGATGATGATCATGGAGCCCCGAAGATGGAGATCAAAAGGAGCAAAGTGATGATGGCCATATCATGTCACTATTTGATTGCATGTGATGTTTATCATGTTTATACATCTTATTTGCTTAGAACGACGGTAGTAAATAAGATGATCCCTTACAAAAATTTCAAGAAGTGTTCTCCCCTAACTGTGCACCGTTGCGACAGTTCGTGTTTCGAAGCACCACGTGATGATCGGGTGTTAGATTCTAACGTTCACATACAACGGGTGTAAGACAGATTTACACATGCGAAACACTTAGGGTTAACTTGACGAGCCTAGCATGTACAGACATGGCCTCGGAACACGGAGACCGAAAGGTCGAACATGAGTCGTATAGAAGATACGATCAACATGAAGATGTTCACCGATGATGACTAGTCCGTCTCACGTGATGATCGGACACGGCCTAGTTTGACTCGGATCATGTAATCACTTAGATGACTAGAGGGATGTCTATATGAGTGGGAGTTCATAAGATGAACTTAATTATCCTGAACATAGTCAAAAGACCTTTTGCAAATTATGTCGTAGCTCACGCTATAGTTCTACTGTTTAGATATGTTCCTAGAGAAAATTATAGTTGAAAGTTGATAGTAGCGATTATGCGATCAGTAGAAAGCTTATGTCCTTAATGCACCGCTTAGTGTGCTGAACCCCAAACGTCGTTTGTGGATGTTGTGAACATCGGACATACGCGTCTTGATAACTACGTGATAGTTCAGTTAAACGGTTTAGAATTGAGGCACCAAAGATGGTTTTGAAACATCGCGAAACATATGAGATGTTTTGAGGGCTGAAATTGGGATTTCAGGCTCGTGCCCACGTCAAGAGGTATGAGACCTCCGACGATTTTCTTAGCCTGCAAACTAAGGGAGAAAAGCTCAATCGTTGAGCTTGTGCCCAGATTGTTTGAGTGCAACAATCACTTGAATCGAGTGGGAGTTGATCTTCCAGATGAGATAGTGATGTTTCCCCAAAGTCATTGCCACCAAGCTGCTAGAGCTTCGTGATGAACTATAACATATCAGGGATAGATATGATGATCCTTGAAATATTCGTGATGTTTGACACCGCGAAAGTAGAAATCAGGAAGGAGCATCAATTGTTGATGGTTGGTGAAACCACTAATTTCAAGAAGGGCAAGGGAACAAAGGGATACTTCATGAAACGGCAAATCAGCTGCTGCTCCAGTGAAGAAACCCAAGGTTGAACCCAAACCCGAGACTAGGTGCTTCTGTAATAAGGGGAACAACCACTAGAGCAGAATTACCCTAGATACTTGGTAGATAAGAAGGCTGGCAAGGTCGATAGAAGTATATTGGATATACATTGTGTTAATGTGTACTTTGCTAGTACTCCTAGTAGCACCAGGGTATTAGATACCGGTTCGGTTGCTAAGTGTTAGTAACTCGAAACAAAAGGCTACGGAATAAACGGAGACTAGCTAAAGGTGAGCTGACGATATGTGTTGGAAGTGTTTCCAAGTTTGATGTGATCAAACATCGCACGCTCCCTCTACCATCAAGATTAGTATTGAACCTGAATGGTTTATTGAATCTCGATCGTAGTGATACACATTTTCATGCCAAAAGATAGTAATGATAGTACCACTTACTGGTGGCACTGCCATGTAAGTCATATTGGTTTAAAATGCATGAAGAAGCTCCATGTTGATGGATCTTTGGACTCACTCATTTTTGAAAAGTTTGAGACATGCGAACCATGTCTATTGGTGTATACGCATGAAGAAACTCCATGCAGATGGATCGTTTGGACTCACTTGATTTTGGATCACTTGAGATATGCAAATCATACCACATAGGCAAGATGACTGAAAAGCCTCGGTTTCAGTAAAATGGAACAAGATAGCAACTTGTTGGAAGCAACACATTTTGATGTGTGCAGTCCAATGAGTGCTAAGGCATGCAGTGAATATCGTTATGTTCTTACTTCACAGATGATTCGAGTAGATGTTGAGTATATTTACTTGATGAATCACGAGTCTGAATTATTGAAAGGTTCAAGTAATTTCAGTGTGAAGTTGAAAGATCGTCGTGACAAGAGGATAAAAGATCTATGATATGATCATAGAGATGAATATCTGAATCACGAGTTTGGCACAGAATTAAGACATTGTGGAAATTGTTTCACAACTGATACAGCCTGGAACACCGTAGTGTGATGGTGTGTCCAAACGTCATAGTTGCACCCTATTGGATATGGTGCATACCATGATGTCTCTTATCGAGTTACCACTATCGTTCATGGGTTAGGCATTAGAGACAACCACATTCACTTTAAATAGGGCACCACATAATTTCGTTGAGACGACACCGTATGAACTATGGTTTGGAGAAACCTAAGTTGCCGTTTCTTGAAAGTTTGGGGCTGCGACGCTTATGTGAAAAAGTTTCAGGATTAAGCTCGAACCCAAAGCGGATAAAGTACATCTTCATAGGACACCCAAAAACAGTTGGGTATACCTCCTAATTCAGATTCGAAAGCAATAGGGATTGTTTCTTGAATCGGGTCCTTTTTCGAGGAAAGGTTTCTCTCGAAAAGTTGAGTGGGAGGATGGTGGAGACTTGATGAGGTTATTGAACCGTCACTTCAACAAGTGTGTAGCAGGGCACAGGAAGTTGTTCCTGTGGCACGTACACCAACTGAAGTGGAAGCTTATGATAGTGATCATGAAACTTCGGATCGAGTCACTACCAAACCTCGTGGGATGACAAGGATGCGTACTACTTCAGAGTGGTACGTAATCCTATCTTGGAAGTCATGTTGCTAGACAACAATGAACCTACGAGCTATGGAGAAGCGATGGTGGACCCGGATTCCGATAAATGGCTCAAGGCCATAAAACCCGAGAGAGGATCCATGTATGAAAACAAAGTATAGACTTTGGAAGAACTACTTGATGGTCGTAAGGCTGTTAGGTACATATGGATTTTGAAAGGAAGACAGACAATGATGGTAAGTGTCACCATTGAGAAAGCTCGACTTGTCGTTAAGATGTTTTTCGACAAGTTCAAGGAGTTGACTACGATGAGACTTTCTCATTCGTAGCGATGCTAAGAGTCTGTTGGAATTATATTAGCAATTACTGCATTATTTATGAAATCTTGCAGATAGGATGTCAAAACATTGTTTCCTCGACGATTCTTGAGGAAAGGTTGTATGTGATACAACCGGAAGGTTTTGTCTATCCTGAAATATGCTAATAAGTATGCAAAGCTCCAGCAATCCTTCTGAGGACTGGAGTGAGCATCTCGGAGTTGGAATGTATGCTTTGATGATGATCAAAGATTTTGGGTGTATACAAAGTTTATGAGAAACTTGTATTTCCAAAGAAGTGAGTGGGAGCACTATAAAATTTCTGATGAGTATATGTTGTTGACATATTAATGATCAGAAATGACGTAGAATTTCTGGAAAGCATATAGGGTTATTTGGAAAGTGTTTTCAATGGAAAACCTGGATTAAGCTACTTGAACATTGAGCATCAAGATCTATAAGGATAGATCAAAATGCTTAATAGTACTTTCAAATGAGCACATGCCTTGACGTGATCTTGAAGGTGTTCAAGATGGATCAGTCAAAGAAGGAGTTCTTGCCTGAGTTGTAAGGTATGAAGTTAAGACTTAAAGCTCGACCATGGCAGAATAGAGAGAAAGGAACGAAGGTCGTCCCCTATGCTTAAGACATAGGCTCTACAGTATGCTATGCTGTGTACCGCACCTGAAGTGTGCTTTACCATGAGTCAGTCAAGGGGTACAAGAGTGATCCAAGAATGAATCACAGGACAGCGGTCAAAGTTATCCTTAGTAACTAGTGGACTAAGGAATTTTCTCAATTATGGAGGTGGTAAAAGAGTTCGTCGTAAAGGGTTACGTCGATGCAAGCTTAACACCTATCCGGATAGCTCTGAGTAGAGATACTGGATACGTATAATGGAGCAACAATTTAGAATAGCTCCAAGTAGAAAAGTTATTTGGAATAGCTCCAAATAGAACGTGGTAGCTGCATCTAGGAGATGACATAGAGATTTGTAAAGCACACACGGATCTGAAAGGTTCAGACCCGTTGACTATAACCTCTCTCACAAGCATAACATGATCAAACCCAGAACTCATCGAGTGTTAATCACATGGTAAATGTGAACTAGATTATTGACTCTAGTAAACTCTTTGGGTGTTAGTCACATGGGGATGTGACCTTGAGTGTTAATCACATATCGATGTGAACTAGATTATTGACTCTAGTGCAAGTGGGAGACTGTTGGAAATATGCCCTAGAGGCAATAATAAATTGATTATTATTATATTTCCTTGTTCATGATAATCGTTTATTATCCATGCTAGAATTGTATTGATAGGAAACTCAGATGCATGTGTGGATACATAGACAACACCATGTCCCTACTAAGCCTCTAGTTGACTAGCTCGTTAATCAATAGATGGTTACGGTTTCCTGGCCATGGACATTGGATGTCGTTGATAACGGGATCACATCATTAGGAGAATGATGTGATGGACAAGACCCAATCCTAAGCCTAGCACAAGATCATGTAGTTCGTATGCTAAAGCTTTTCTAATGTCAAGTATCATTTCCTTAGACCATGAGATTGTGCAACTCCCGGATACCGTAGGAGTGCTTTGGGTGTGCCAAACGTCACAACGTAACTGGGTGACTATAAAGGTACACTACGGGTATCTCTGAAAGTGTCTGTTGGGTTGGCACGAATCGAGATTGGGATTTTGTCACTCCGTGTAAACGGAGAGGTATCTCTGGGCCCACTCGGTAGGACATCATCATAATATGCACAATGTGACCAAGGGGTTGATCACGGGATGATGTGTTACGGAACGAGTAAAGAGACTTGCCGGTAACGAGATTGAACAAGGTATCGGTATACCGACGATCGAATCTCGGGCAAGTACCATACCGCTAGACAAAGGGAATTGTATACGGGATTGATTGAGTCCTTGACATCGTGGTTCATCCGATGAGATCATCGTGGAACATGTGGGAGCCAACATGGGTATCCAGATCCCGCTGTTGGTTATTGACCGGAGAACATCTCGGTCATGACTACATGTCTCCCGAACCCGTAGGGTCTACACACTTAAGGTTCGATGATGCTAGGGTTATAAAGGAAGTTTGTATGTGGTTACCGAATGTTGTTCGGAGTCCCGGATGAGATCCCGGACGTCACGAGGAGTTCCGGAATGGTCCGGAGGTAAAGATTTATATATAGGAAGTCCTGTTTCGGCCATCGGGACAAGTTTCGGGGTCATCGGTATTGTACCGGGACCACCGGAAGGGTCCCGGGGGCCCACCGGGTGGGGCCACCTGCCCCGGGGGGGCACATGGGCTGTAGGGGGTGCGCCTTGGCCTACATGGGCCAAGGGCACCAGCCCCAAGAGGCCCATGCGCCAAGAGAAGAGAAAAAGGGAAGAGTCCTAAAGGGGGAAGGCACCTCCGAGGTGCCTTGGGGAGGATGGACTCCTCCCCATCCTTAGCCGCACCCCTTCCTTGGAGGAGGGGGCAAGGCTGCGCCCTCCCCCTCTCCCTTGGCCCTATATATAGTGGGGAAAAGGAGGAGCAATGATACCTAAGGCCTTTGGTTGCCTCCCTCTCCCTCCCGTGACACCTCCTCCTCTCCCGTAGGTGCTTGGCGAAGCCCTACGGGATTGCCACGCTCCTCCATCACCACCGCACCGTTGTGC
Source organism: Triticum aestivum (assembly GCF_018294505.1). Taxonomy (NCBI): domain Eukaryota; kingdom Viridiplantae; phylum Streptophyta; class Magnoliopsida; order Poales; family Poaceae; genus Triticum; species Triticum aestivum. The sequence goes on along the minus strand of NC_057807.1, from coordinate 617,445,571 downwards.
TGCTGCTGGATGGAGTCTTCCTCAACCTCTCCCTCTCTCCTTGCTGGATCAAGGCGTGGGAGACATCGTCGGGCTGTACGTGTGTTGAACGCGGAGGTGCCGTCCGTTCGGCACTAGGATCATCGGTGATCTGAATCACGACGAGTACGACTCCATCAACCCCGTTCACTTGAACGCTTCCGCTTAGCGATCTACAAGGGTATGTAGATGCACTCTCCTTCTACTCGTTGCTGGTCTCTCCATAGATAGATCTTGGTGATACGCGTAGGAAAATTTTGAATTTCTGCTACGTTCCCCAACAGTGGCATCATGAGCTAGGTCTATTGCGTAGATTCTTTGCACGAGTAGAACACAAAGTAGTTGTGGGCGTCGATATTGTTCAATATGCTTGCCGTTACTAGTCTTATCTTGATTCTGCGGCATCGTGGGATGAAGCGGCCCGGACCAACCTTACACGTACGCTTACGTGAGACCGGTTCCACCGACAAACATGCACTAGTTGCATAAGGTGGCTGGCGGGTGTCTGTCTCTCCCACTTTAGTCGGATCGGATTCGATGAAAAGGGTCCTTATGAAGGGTAAATAGCAATTGGCATATCACGTTGTGGTCTTTGCGTAGGTAAGAAACGTTCTTGCTAGAAACCCATAGCAGCCACGTAAACATGCAAACAACAATTAGAGGACGTCTAACTTGTTTTTGCAGGGTATGCTATGTGATGTGATATGGCCAAAAAGGATGTGATGAATGATATATGTGATGTATGAGATTGATCATGTTCTTGTAATAGGAATCACGACTTGCATGTCGATGAGTATGACAACCGGCAGGAGCCATAGGAGTTGTCTTTATTTATTTGTGACCTGCGTGTCAACTTAAACGTCATGTAATTACTTTACTTTATTGCTAACCGTTAGCCATAGTAGTAGAAGTAATAGTTGGCGAGGCAACTTCATGAAGACACGATGATGGAGATCATGATGATGGAGATCATGGTGTCATGCCGGTGACAATGATGATCATGGAGCCCCGAAGATGGAGATCAAAAGGAGCAAAGTGATGATGGCCATATCATGTCACTATTTGATTGCATGTGATGTTTATCATGTTTATACATCTTATTTGCTTAGAACGACGGTAGTAAATAAGATGATCCCTTACAACAATTTCAAGAAGTGTTCTCCCCTAACTGTGCACCGTTGCGACAGTTCATGTTTCGAAGCACCACGTGATGATCGGGTGTTAGATTCTAACGTTCACATACAACGGGTGTAAGACAGATTTACACACGCGAAACACTTAGGGTTAACTTGACGAGCCTAGCATGTACAGACATGGCCTCGGAACACGGAGACCGAAAGGTCGAACATGAGTCATATAGAAGATACGATCAACATGAAGATGTTCACCGATGATGACTAGTCCGTCTCACGTGATGATCGGACACGGCCTAGTTTGACTCGGATCATGTAATCACTTAGATGACTAGAGGGATGTCTATCTGAGTGGGAGTTCATAAGATGAACTTAATTATCCTGAACATAGTCAAAAGGTTTTTGCAAATTATGTCGTAGCTCACGCTATAGTTCTACTGTTTAGATATGTTCCTAGAGAAAATATAGTTGAAAGTTGATAGTAGCAATTATGCGGACTAGGTCCGTAAACTGAGGATTGTCCTCATTGCTTCATAGAAGGCTTATGTCCTTAATGCACCGCTCAGTGTGCTGAACCTCGAACGTTGTCTGTGGTTGTTGCGAACATCTGACATACACGTTTTGATAACTACGTGATAGTTCAGTTAAACGGTTTAGAGTTGAGGCACCAAAGACGTTTTTGAAACATCGTGAAACATATGAGATGTTTTGAGGGCTGAAATTGGGATTTCAGGCTCGTGCCCATGTCAAGAGGTATAAGACCTCCGATGACTTTCTTAACCTGCAAACTAAGGAGAAAAGCTCAATTGTTGAGCTTGTGCTCAGATTGTCTGAGTACAACAATCATTTGAATCGAGTGGGAGTTGATCTTCCAGATAAGACAGTGATGGTTCTCCAAAGTCATTGCCACCAAGCTGCTAGAGCTTCGTGATGAACTATAATATATCAGGGATAGATATGGTGATCCTTGAGGTACTCGCGATGTTTGACACCGCGAAAGTAGAAATCAAGAAGGAGCATCAATTGTTGATGGTTGGTGAAACCACTAGTTTCAAGAAGGGCAAGGGCAAGAAGGGATACTTCATGAAACGGCAAATCAGCTGCTGCTCTAGTGAAGAAACCCAAGGTAAAACCCAAACCCGAGACTAAGTGCTTCTGTAATAAGGGGAACAACCACTAGAGCAGAATTACCCTAGATACTTGGTAGATAAGAAGGCTGGCAAGGTCGATAGAAGTATATTGGATATACATTATGTTAATGTGTACTTTACTAGTACTCCTAGTAGCACCAGGGTATTGGATACCGGTTCGGTTGCTAAGTGTTAGTAACTCGAAACAAAAGGCTACGGAATAAACGGAGACTAGCTAAAGGTGAGCTGACGATATGTGTTGGAAGTTTTTCCAAGCTTGATATGATCAAGCATCGCACGCTCCCTCTACCAAAGAGATTGGTGTTAAACCTAAATAATTGTTATTTGGTGTTTGCGTTGAGCATAGACATGATTGGATTACGTCTATCGCAATACGGTTATTCATTTAAGGAGAATAATGGTTACTCTATTTATTTGAATAATACCTTCAATGGTCTTACACCTAAAATGAATAGTTTATTAAATCTCGATCGTAGTGATACACATGTTCATGCCAAAAGATAGTAATGATAGTACCACCTACTTGTGGCACTGCCACGTAAGTCATATCGGTATAAAACGCATGAAGAAGCTCCATATTGATGGATCTTTGGGCTCACTCGTTTTTGAAAAGTTTGAGACATGCGAACCATGTCTATTGGTGTATATGCATGAAGAAACTCCATGCAAATGGACCGTTTTGACTCACTTGATTTTGAATCACTTGGGACATGCAAATCATACCACATGGGCAAGATGACTAAAAATCCTCGTTTTCAGTAAGATGGAACAAGATAGCAACTTGTTGGAAGCAACACATTTTGATGTGTGCAGTCCAATGAGTGCTGAGGCATGCAGTGAATATCGTTATGTTCTTACTTCACAGATGATTCGAGTAGATGTTGAGAATATTTACTTGATGAAACACAAGTCTGAATTATTGAATGGTTCAAGTAATTTCAGTGTGAAGTTGAAAGATCGTCGTGACAAGAGGATAAAAGATCTATGATATGATCATAGAGATGAATATCTGAATCACGAGTTTGGCACAGAATTAAGACATTGTGGAAATTGTTTCACAACTGATACAGCCTGGAACACCATAGTGTGATGGTGTGTCCAAACGTCATAGTTGCACCCTATTGGATATGGTGCATACCATGATGTCTCTTATCGAGTTACCACTATCGTTCATGGGTTAGGCATTAGAGACAACCACATTCACTTTAAATAGGGCACCACATAATTTCGTTGAGACGACACCGTATGAACTATGGTTTGGAGAAACCTAAGTTGCCGTTTCTTGAAAGTTTGGGGCTGCGACGCTTATGTGAAAAGGTTTCAGGTTGATAAGCTCGAACCCAAAGCAGATAAAATGCATCTTCATAGGACACCCAAAAACAGTTGAGTATACCTCCTAATTCAGATCTGAAAGCAATAGGGATTGTTTCTTGAATCGGGTCCTTTTTCGAGGAAAGGTTTCTCTCGAAAAGTTGAGTGGGAGGATGGTGGAGACTTGATGAGGTTATTGAACCGTCACTTCAACAAGTGTGTAGCAGGGCACAGGAAGTTGTTCCTGTGGCACGTACACCAACTGAAGTGGAAGCTTATGATAGTGATCATGAAACTTCGGATCGAGTCACTACCAAACCTCGTGGGATGACAAGGATGCGTACTACTTCAGAGTGGTACGTAATCCTGTCTTGGAAGTCATGTTGCTAGACAACAATGAACCTACGAGCTATGGAGAAGCGATGGTGGGCCCGGATTCCGATAAATGGCTCAAGGCCATAAAACCCGAGAGAGGATCCATGTATGAAAACAAAGTGTAGACTTTGGAAGAACTACTTGATGGTCGTAAGGCTGTTAGGTACATATGAATTTTGAAAGGAAGACAGACAATGATGGTAAGTGTCACCATTGAGAAAGCTCGACTTGTCGTTAAGATGTTTTTCGACAAGTTCAAGGAGTTGACTACGATGAGACTTTCTCACTCGTAGCGATGCTAAGAGTCTGTTGGAATTATATTAGCAATTACTGCATTATTTATGAAATCTTGCAGATAGGATGTCAAAACATTGTTTCCTCGACGATTCTTGAGGAAAGGTTGTATGTGTTACAACCGGAAGGTTTTGTCTATCCTGAAATATGCTAATAAGTATGCAAAGCTCCAGCAATCCTTCTGAGGACTGGAGTGAGCATCTCGGAGTTGGAATGTATGCTTTGATGATGATCAAAGATTTTGGGTGTATACAAAGTTTATGAGAAACTTGTATTTCCAAAGAAGTGAGTGGGAGCACTATAGAATTTCTGATGAGTATATGTTGTTGACATATTAATGATCAGAAATGACGTAGAATTTCTGGAAAGCATATAGGGTTATTTGGAAAGTGTTTTCAATGGAAAACCTGGATTAAGCTACTTGAACATTGAGCATCAAGATCTATAAGGATAGATCAAAACGCTTAATAGTACTTTCAAATGAGCACATGCCTTGACGTGATCTTGAAGGTGTTCAAGATGGATCAGTCAAAGAAGGAGTTCTTGCCTGAGTTGTAAGGTATGAAGTTAAGACTTAAAGCTCGACCATGGCAGAATAGATAGAAAGGAACGAAGGTCGTCCCCTATGCTTAAGACATAGGCTCTACAGTATGCTATGCTGTGTACCGCACCTGAAGAGTGCTTTACCATGAGTCAGTCAAGGGGTACAAGAGTGATCCAAGAATGGATCACAGGACAGCGGTCAAAGTTATCCTTAGTAACTAGTGGACTAAGGAATTTTCTCAATTATGAAGGTGGTAAAAGAGTTCATCGTAAAGGGTTACGTCGATGCAAGCTTAACACCTATCCGGATAGCTCTGAGTAGAGATACCGGATACGTATAATGGAGCAACAATTTAGAATAGCTCCAAGTAGAACAGTTATTTGGAATAGCTCCAAATAGAACGTGGTAGCTGCATCTAGGAGATGACATAGAGATTTGTAAAGCACACACGGATCTGAAAGGTTCAGACCCGTTGACTATAACCTCTCTCACAAGCATAACATGATCAAACCCAGAACTCATCGAGTGTTAATCACATGGTAAATGTGAACTAGATTATTGACTCTAGTAAACTCTTTGGGTGTTAGTCACATGGGGATGTGACCTTGAGTGTTAATCACATATCGATGTGAACTAGATTATTGACTCTAGTGCAAGTGGGAGACTGTTGGAAATATGCCCTAGAGGCAATAATAAATTGATTATTATTATATTTCCTTGTTCATGATAATCGTTTATTATCCATGCTAGAATTGTATTTATAGGAAACTCAGATACATGTGTGGATACATAGACAACACCATGTCCCTAGTAAGCCTCTAGTTGACTAGCTCGTTAATCAATAGATGGTTACGGTTTCCTGACCATGGACATTGGATGTCGTTGATAACGGGATCACATCATTAGGAGAATGATGTGATGGACAAGACCCAATCCTAAGCCTAGCACAAGATCATGTAGTTCGTATGCTAAAGCTTTTCTAATGTCAAGTATCATTTCCTTAGACCATGAGATTGTGCAACTCCCGGATACCGTAGGAGTGCTTTGGGTGTGCCAAACGTCACAACGTAACTGGGTGGCTATAAAGGTACACTACGGGTATCTCTGAAAGTGTCTGTTGGGTTGGCACGAATCGAGATTGGGATTTTGTCACTCCGTGTAAACGGAGAGGTATCTCTGGGCCCACTCGGTAGGACATCATCATAATGTGCACAATGTGACCAAGGGGTTGATCACGGGATGATGTGTTACGGAACGAGTAAAGAGACTTGCCGGTAACGAGATTGAACAAGGTATGGGTATACCGACGATCGAATCTCGGGCAAGTACCATACCGCTAGACAAAGGGAATTGTATACGGGATTGATTGAGTCCTTGACATCGTGGTTCATCCGATGAGATCATCGTGGAACATGTGGGAGCCAACATGGGTATCCAGATCCCGCTGTTGGTTATTGACCGGAGAACATCTCGGTCATGACTACATGTCTCCTGAACCCGTAGGGTCTACACACTTAAGGTTCGATGACGCTAGGGTTATAAAGGAAGTTTGTATGTGGTTACCGAATGTTGTTCGGAGTCCCGGATGAGATCCCGGACGTCACGAGGAGTTCCGGAATGGTCCGGAGGTAAAGATTTATATATAGGAAGTCCTGTTTCGGCCATCGGGACAAGTTTCGGGGTCATCGGTATTGTACCGGGACCACCGGAAGGGTCCTGGGGGCCCACCGGGTGGGGCCACCTGCCCCGGGGGGGCACATGGGCTGTAGGGGGTGCGCCTTGGCCTACATGGGCCAAGGGCACCAGCCCCTAGAGGCCCATGCGCCAAGATATAGAAAAAAGGGGAGAGTCCTAAAAGGGGAAGGCACCTCCGAGGTGCCTTGGGGAGGATGGACTCCTCCCCCCCTCTTAGCCGCACCCCTTCCTTGGAGGAAGGGGCAAGGCTGCGCCTCCCCCCTCTCCCCTGCCCCTATATATAGTGGAGGGGAGGGAGGGCATCCATACCTGAGCCCTTGGCGCCTCCCTCCCTCCCGTGACACCTCCTCCTCTCCCGTAGGTGCTTGGCGAAGCCCTGCGGGATTGCCACGCTCCTCCATCACCACCACGCCGTTGTGCTGCTGCTGGATGGAGTCTTCCTCAACCTCTCCCTCTCTCCTTGCTGGATCAAGGCGTGGGAGACATCGTCGAGCTGTACGTGTGTTGAACGCGGAGGTGCCGTCCGTTCGGCACTAGGATCATTGGTGATCTGAATCACGACGAGTACGACTCCATCAACCCCGTTCACTTGAACGCTTCCGCTTAGCGATCTACAAGGGTATGTAGATGCACTCTCCTTCCCCTCGTTGCTAGTCTCTCCATAGATAGATCTTGGTGACACGTAGGAAAATTTTGAATTTCTGCTACGTTCCCCAACACGGCGGTGATCCGCCGGTCCGTAAACAATAATCGCCTCCCATTTGAAATTCAGGGCGCGCTCGAAGATCTCCATACTAACAAAGAATTTGCCCCTGTCCATGCCACCCACCTCAAAGGTGGCATCCTTTACCCCTAAGAGGATGCCACCAGAGTGGCCTGAGGTCCCACTAGATGGGAGCCAGTGCCAAGCGAAGAGGTGGGAGCTAAGGCGTTCAAGCTCTTGAAGGGCGAACTCAGAACGCAGGGTTTCCTGGATGGCCATGATGTCAATGTGTTCGTCACGGATCTACTCAATGAGTTGGCGGCGACGACCATCATGGCCAAAGTCGCGGATGTTCCAGAAAAGGGCCCGCATCTAAGCCCCCATCGGGGGGCTGCTTGACCCCAGGACACGGGAAGCGCTTTGAGCGCGGAGGGCAGCCGTGCTTGAACGAGTGCGTCCACGGATCATCCCGTCGGCCACCGGAGGAGCCTGAGCCGCGGGGGGGGGGGGAGGGCGGCCCCTCGGGGGGCCGAAGCAGGCGGGCACGGGTCTCAGCTAACCTGCCGTCGAGGATCTCCCGGGCCCTAATGGCCGCAATCTGTTCTAAGGGGGGACCGACCTCCCCCCTGAAAACAATGGCCGAGTCATTGGGCACCTTGGCGAGGTGGCCAAGTGGAGCAGCCTCAAGTGTGGAAAAAGAACAACTGGAAGAACTTGGGAGGACGGGGTCCGCACCTGACTCGAGGTTTCGGACCGCCGCGCGGAGCTCCGCACGCTCGGCGATGGACGGCGCGGGGGAGTCGCCCGACCGTGCCGCATCGAGGCAGGCGCTGCGGCGGGAGGACGTCACTGGCGTCGAGGTGGAGTGGGGCCTCCTGGCGTACGCCACCGTCGGAGGGGGGTGCACAAAGGCCGGGGAGGAGACGTCCACAGCCACAGAGGCGTTAGGGGAAGTCGGCGAGGAGAAGTGGGCGTCAGTCGGCACCGGCGAGGGGAGCGGGCCGGCAAGCTCCAAGGTGACTCCGACCGCGACCCCCGCGGGTGGGGGAGACAGGGCAGGGGCGGCGGGAACCCCACCGCCGCCAACCCCAGAGGAGCCTGGGGAGGTCGAGCCGGCGGTGGGCGGGGGGTCCTTCCCCGACGGCGAGGGGCGACGGTCGGAGACGCCGCAGGGGGAGCAAGGTGACGATGGAGGGGCGACGAGGAGACCCACGCTGGAGATGTCACTGGCCGACTCCGGCGGAGATAGAGGAGGCATGACCAGCGGAGTGGCCAGGCGGAGGGCCACCGCGAGGTCAGCGGCCGACAATCGAGTGCGCCCAGCCCCAGACCCGCCCCGCCCCGCTGGTGGGTTGGAGGGCTCCCGGGAAGGGAAGCGGGAGTGCTCCGACTCGTCCTCGTCCTCAGCAGGGTCGTCGAAGCGGGAGTTGCGCGAGCGACGATGGTGGGAGTCGTCGGCATCAGCTGGGCCACCCCCCATGTGACTGCCAACAGAGAGGCGGGGGCGGCCGACGTGGGTCGGAGGCTCGGGGCAGATCTTGAAGTCGTAGCCGTCGTTGTTGAAGAAGACTCGGATCGTGACTTGGAGCTTGGAGGAGTCCAGGCATTTCACCTTGACCCGGACCTCCTCCTCCTTGCGCAGGGAGAGCTCGTCGACCACCACCACCTTGCCAAGGATCTTGGACATACTGCGGATGACCCGCTCGGACCGGGCCACATCTGGGAGGCCGGAGATGAGGAGCCAAGCCGTGTCCAGGACAGCGACGGCCTTGGGGTCCCACTGCGGCTCAGAAATGTTCACCGCGATGTCGTTGAGAGCCAGGGTGATGTTGTTGCTGCGAGTACAGAATCCCATGCTCAAAGCGTCGGGGAAGATCACCGAGAAGGTGCTGGGGGCAGTGGGGGTCACCTGCCAATCCCACGAGCACCTGCACAAGTGGTTGAGCTCCGCCTCAATAAGCTCCGGGGTGGCGACGGCCTCACCCACAACCGTCACCACCGCCAGCAGCGAGGGAGATGGTGGGGGGATCTCAGGAACCTCGATGTGGAAGAAGGCCATGTCCTCGATGACGTGGCCGTACATCATGATCTCCTCCATCACCGGGCGATTCGGACAGAGAATCATGGGGTGCCTGGGATCCTTGCATAGGTAGAACGTCGGGGGGTTGGGACACACCACCTGGAAGTGCCCGGTCAAGCCGTAGTTGAAGCACGGCTGGCCGATGGAAGAGGCGGTGGCGCCCGGAGGAGGAGCTGCGGCGGCGGTGGAGGCGGCGGCCTAAGGGCGCGGAGGGCCCTTCTTCTTCTTCTTGGGGCCCTGGCGCCCCCGGTTGCCATTGCCGCTGTTAGACGACGGAAACGTAGCCTGGGAGCGGGGGGGCTGGTAGCGACGGGAGGCAGGGGCGCCAGTGGAGTTGTCGACAGGCAGCGGGCGCGGCGGGGAGGGGGACCGGTCTCGGCGACGGGCAGGCGAGGAGGACCGCCGCCGAGAGGACGGCCGAGTCTCCCGGGCTGGTGATCGACCGCGGTCCGGCGACTCCGCCCGAGGAGAGGGGCGGCGGGTAGGGGAGCGCGAGCGGCGGTCGTCGCGGGCCAGGGATCAACGCGAAGAGCGGGGGGACGAGCGGCGGGAGTCGCGAGCCGGAGAGAGCCGAGCCGACCGGGAGGAGAGCTGCTGTCGCAGGTCGGCCTCGCGCCGGTGGCCGTCGGGGGAGGGGCGGGGAGGGTCCTGGCGATCGTCCGCCCACCGCTTGGGGCGCCCCGCGTCGTCTCCCCACTCCCGAGTCATGGTCAGGGGCGGGGGGAGGTGCGAGGGGGGCGTGGGGAGGATGGCGGCGCCGGTGGGCAAGGATCGGGGCGGTACAGTGTGAACCAGGGCGAGACGGAGGGAAGGCGGCGCAGGTGGGGGGTGGGAGGAATCGGGGGCGAGAGAACCCTACAATGGGCCAGATAGATCGCCTGTATGGGCCCGAGGCCAACGGTGGACAAGCCTGGGCCGAGCGGGGCAGTGCCGGCCCACCGAGCTGGCCCATCCCAGCCGCAGCGTCCAGCACTCCCCGGGCCGCACCCAGGACCATCGGCTTGGGGAGGGGGCCCGTAGGCAGGTCCAGCGGCCGGCCCAGGAGCACCGCAGCCCGGTACGAGCGCCCCGGGGTGGCCAGGCGGGGGGTAGGGTTTCCCGCATCGCCGTCGCGGAGACCGCGGCGCGGAAGGACGTGGACAGCGAGGGGATGGTGGGGCGGGGTAGCGACCCGAAGGATGGGGTCCGGAGGAACCGCGGGAAGGGAAGAAGGGCCGGAAGGGAGCACGACGGGAGAGAACCGGAGCGAGCTCGGGCGGGGTCGCTGGAGACGATCGGGCCGGCGCAGAGGGGGGCATGGCCAGGGACGACGGTTTCCAGGAGGCGAGAGCCGGACCACGGTCCGCTCGGCCGGCCACACCCCAGCAGCCAGCGCGGCACCGCCGGGAGGACATCCCGGACCCCAAGGTCGAGCCTTGCATCCCCTGCGCCGACGAGGCGGCCGAAGGCAGGCGCCGGCGCCGCTCCGACCCGCGGGCGGCCGAACTCCCACCCCTGGGAGTAAGGCTACCGGCGAGGTCGGGCAGCAGCCGCGGCGGGGCCTTGGGAGGGACACGGTCCCGACACACGACGGGGCGACCAGCGGCGACGTCGTCAGCCTTGGCGATGTCCGCCCACATCACCCGCGGAGAGCCAGAAGGGGGGGTCGGCGGAGGGGCAGGGGCGGCGGGCGCCGGCGAGGGGGACGGAGGGAGGAGCGGCAGCGGGGCAGCCGCAGCATCCGGGCCGCCAGGGGCGCCGCCCGAGCAGTCGCCAGTCGCCAGAGCCATCAGCCAGTCCTACCACGCCCAGATCTTTCAAGCAAGTTATTTGGGATCCATGCAGCCACTTATAAACGATGTAACAATATTTGACAAGGAATAAAAAGCCCCCGGGCTTGCTGGTCAAAAAAAAGTCCTTGTTTCAAGTCCATCTGTGGACGCTCGCAACACTCTTGCTGTCCTCCTTCGGACATGGCGCTCCTCCAGGTTGACAATTCTCGAAGCTTGGGTGCAAAGTTTTGCGGCGCTCCTTCAGTCGCGTTGCTGGATACGGCTACTGCTACACGCACCGAGTGAACCTGTAGCGATCTTCCCACTTTTGTGGCACTTGAATGAAAGTTTTTCAGGTGGCCTTTGCCGTTACATCTAAACTTTCACGGGGTAATGAAAGATTTATCGAAAAAGGCTTTTGCCCCGCTTTATATATAAAACACGATCTACATGCCGCAAACCACCCAACACCAAACACCCAAGGCACATACAAGGAAGCTGACGTACAACAACACTACTCCAAAAGCTCCAAAGCAGACAACTAGTAGACAGATAGAGCATAGCTAAGGATCTAAGGAGCTCTCCTCCGTGAACAAGTTACCGCGAGGGGACGAAGCCGACACTCGACGAACCAGGGCCTCCAAAGCGGTGCTTCCAGGAAAGAAATGACACCGTAGAGCCGCCACCGCCCGATCCACTGAATCGAGGTTTTCACCCGGAGTAACACGAAGGACGCAGGGCCACCGCAATGGAGCCTTCAAGAAGGAAACGACGCATGGACGCCGCCGCCATTGGTCTGGCAAGAGCCAGACAAGGTTTTCACCCCGGGCCACCACCCTCCGCCTCCACCTAGCGTACGGCCAAACACGAGAGCGTCGGCCGCACCACCACCATAGAACGTCGAGAGCCCGCCCCATGCCGCCCACGCAACCATGACAGCGAGCCGCCCGCACCCGAGCCACAAGCTCCGCCCACGAGCCCGCAGCTCCCGCCACCAAGGCCGCCGCCCTGCATCCAGACACTCCGAAGACCAACAAAGGGACGGGCTTTGAGTCAATCGGTAGAACCCAAGCACCAACAGTACCGCCGGTGACCGACCCTTCCCGAACACCGGTCTGCAGCTAGGAGGCGCGAGGCTTGGAAAAGGGGAGGGGGAGCGGAGCTCGTCCGGACCGGCGCACCCCTGCACCGGTGACAGGTAGTCGGTCTACCCGTCCCTCCAGCAGCCTCCCCTGCATCACCCCTGACGCCCTAGCACGGCCACCGGCCAGACCCATGCGAGGAAGATGCAGCCACCCGTCCGCCGGCGAGGTCCGCCGGATCGATCGCACCCGCCGCCGAAGAAGGCCTCCAGAGGGTCCAGCACCCTGACCCGCACCACCGGCATGACGCCGGAACGCCCCGCCGCCAGGAACCGTCGCCGGAGCCACCTCTTGCAGCGCCGCCCCCACCACCTGACGCAGGTCACGGCAGGGGGGCCGCCCGCATCCCGCGCCGCCACGACCCTCTCCATCCGTCGCCGGCGCTGGCCGCATCACCGCCATCAGCAGAGAAGGGCAGCCCAACAAGAGGCGAGAACCACCCCCATGACGCCGGCCGCACCGCCGCCAGGAGCTCGTCACTGACCACTCAGCAGCATGCCGCGCCGCCGCACCCGCCAACCAGTCTGGCGCCCAGGCCCGGCGGATCTGGCCCGCGTCTGACCACCCGCGCGAGGGGACAAAGGAAGCCCCGCCGCCGCCTGCGCAGACCGGGCTTCGCCCGGCCGCGCCCTCCGGCGGCGGCGAGGGGGAGTAGGGAGGGAGGGGGGGCGAGCGGAGGAGATCGGGGTGCCCTCCCCGGCCGCCTCGCGGGTGGCGGCGCGGGAGGGATAGGGTTCGCTCCTCCCTTATGTTTTCACAAGCAATTAACAGGATGAAAGATTTTACAAATGAATAAGCTGAAGTTGGACCTTGCTACACCTAATTTGTGGATAACGAGTCCAAGAACAGATGAATCGAACAGAGATTCAGACGTGGTACAATGACATTACTTATTCAACCTGGCATCAAAACTCAAAAGTATGATCAGCAATAACGTGCATCATCTTGCAGGTCAAGTAGTAATCAGCTAGTAAACCAGGGATCTGCTATCCTTAAAAGAGAAAGTAGAACTGCAATTCACTAACCAACACAAAATCACTATGATATCATATCACCATCACTAGCGATTCATGAACCAACAACAAAAGCACTACCACCAACATGAAAGCGTTACCAGGCTACCTCCATCAGACAGGGACTTCGGCAACATGGCATATCGATCAATTGGCGTTCATTTTTTCCAAAGGGCTGCATAGGACCGGACTCCACTATCCTCGCGATAACGAAATAAACCGCGACAAAGATGGGGATCTCTGAGTGTATAGATTGGACCTTCTGCTTCACCACTTCCTTCTGAGCTGAAGTTAGTTTGGTCTTGTGCACGGTGATGTAACCATCCTTCAACTGCTCCTTCTGAGCTGAAGTTAATTTTGCCGCCTTCTTGACAATGGCATCACGTCCTCCATGGCCATCTTCAGAGGAGAAAGAATCTCCTTCAAAAAGAAATGAAGATAGATTGGCCTTCTTCTTCCTGAGAATGTAATTGTAACCAGGCACATCACGTGTTCCATGGTTATCTTCAGAGGAGAAAGACTCTCCTGCGCCAAGAAAAGAGAACTACTAAATATAGCCATAAACATATGAGAATGGTTTGCAAGGGAAGATATATCTATAATCGTAAACTGAGACCAGATGGCTCGGCGGAGGAAATATTTATTGCAGTGATTTTGCCTTCACATGGCTCGTACACTTCCATTTGGATGCGTCGCTGCCTTTTCGTTGGTGGTGACTCTGGCAGTACCATTTGTATGGGTTGAGGATGTAAATGAGAACTTTTCACAGTTGTGCGCCTTTCTTGCACAAGAGGCGGAAAAAGATCCACAACTGAAAGTGCCTTCTCATAGCCAAGTGTATCAAAGATTATGGCACTAAACTGGGAGTTTCCATTGTATCTGAATACTATGGTGTCACCCATCTCTAGACCAAAGGTTTTAACGAATATGCCCCATCCCACTGTAAGGACAAGCTTTTCTTGGTTCTTGGCAACTGCAATAATGTAACTGCAACGATTTTTTGTTTCAAGTATCATCTCTCTTGGGAACTCGCCCTTGAAACGCCGAATAAATTCTTCCGGGATGATCTGGAGAAAACAACCAGTATTTTTGTTTGAATGAACCGAAATCAGGATTAAAAAAATATAGTCTCTATAATCAAATCGAATTTGTATGTTCAATATATTATATACCTGACAGCATGGTATAATTTGAACTATGAGAAAATTTTGTGCAAATAAATATAACTGAATGTGCTACCATTCTGGATTCAATCCAGGCATCAAATTAACAGGAGCCATGAGCAAAAGTTGCAAAGACTACATATAGTTGTGTATATGTCTCTAAAGCATTATATATCTCCACTCAACATAATCTAAATTAGAAAGTAGAAAATCGTTGGTCTAAAGAAAAACACCGAAGTAACTGATAAAAAGGAGTGTTACTGTATTTGGATATAAATTTACCATCTCATGTTGAAAATTGCCCATCATAACCATTAAGAAATATTTCTTTTCATCATCCAAGTTTGTGTAGTGATAATCAGTCCAGCTTTTGTATCTTTCAGAGGGCACATCTATATTTTTAGAAGATCTGCAGTGCAAAATCCATTCTAAGTGAAATTTGGTACCAGGAAATGAAGGCCTGAATAGTGAAGACTGGTATTTCACCCGATTTCATGTGCCTTGTTGGGATTTTCTTGGACCTGCGGCAAAAAAGGATCCACGACAACCGACAATGCTTTTTCACGGCCAAGCTTATCAAAGATTATGACATCAAACTGGCAGTTCCCATTGTATTTTAATATTAAGGAATCACCCATCTGTAGATCATACTGTCCAACAAACTGCCTCCAACCCACTGTAAAGACAAGCTTTTCTTGGTTCTTGGCAACCACAATAGCGTGACTGTAACCTTTTCGGCTTACTAGCTTGATCTCTCCTGGGATCTCACATTTAAAACGCCACACAAGTTCTTCTGGGAATATCTGCAGAAAGATATAATAAAAAAGATTGGATGGATGGACAGTTTATGCACAAGATCCAAAAGGCACTAGTTACAATCAAGGTGTATCTTTGTCTTATGATACATGGCTAGTATCTTACAAAAAAACAAGGAAAATGAGTGTAGATCTTACCTGTAATTGCTGAAATAAAAAAACGCCACACAAGTTCTTCTGGGAATATCTGCAGAAAGATATAATAAAAAAGATTGGATGGATGGACAGTTTATGCACAAGATCCAAAAGGCACTAGTTACAATCAAGGTGTATCTTTGTCTTATGATACCTGGCTAGTATCTTACAAAAAAACAAGGAAAATGAGTGTAGATCTTACCTGTAATTGCTGAAATAAAAACTATGCGGAATCTGACTGCAGCGCAGAATTTAAAGTAGAATAAAGTGGAAACATCAATGGTCTTACAAAAATACTACCTCCGTCTAGGTGAATAAGTCATTCGCGTAGTTCTAGGTCACCGATTTGAGCAATTAAATATGTGTTATATGTCATGAAAAGTATATCACTAGATTTCTACACAAATGTAGTTTCTAAATATATATATTTTGTCACATATAACACATATTTAGATAGTTAAATTGTCAACCTAGAACTACGCGAATGACTTATTCACCGAGACGGAGGTAGTACCACAGATAGATAATAGGGTTACCATTGCATCTCGGAAATCACCCAACATAAGCACCAAGAAATGCTTCTCCTCATCATCCAAAAGTTTGTAGCGATACTCATCCCATAGGTTCAATCTTTCACAAGACGTGCACATGTTTTTAGCAGCCCTCCCCCTGCAATGCAAAATTTATTAGCAATGATATATGGTATGAGGACTTGAAGTCGTGAACAATAAGCAGACATGTACTCTTTTTTGTTGTTGAACTTGACACAATGCCATGTACTACTCCTCAATGTGAATTTGGAACATTGATATTTTCTTTATTTTTTGCGAAGGCTAGAAGTTGTGTATTCTTTCCTCTCAAAAGAAGCTGTAAATTGACCAAGTCCAAGCACCTCTTGACGAAGAAAGTCTACAAACCGGCCGAAGGGGAATTATTCGCCCTCTCCTGATGGCGCGCCGTGAGCCTAGCTCCATACCGCACCTGCTCCACATCACCGGAGTAAGGGATTCATTGTAACTTCGGCCGGATCAATCACCGGACATTG
This sequence comes from Triticum aestivum, assembly GCF_018294505.1. Classification (NCBI taxonomy): domain Eukaryota; kingdom Viridiplantae; phylum Streptophyta; class Magnoliopsida; order Poales; family Poaceae; genus Triticum; species Triticum aestivum. The sequence goes on along the minus strand of NC_057807.1, from coordinate 617,429,203 downwards.
CAAGGGGACACCAGCAAACAGCAATCCGAGGCACGAGCTGTTTACCCGGAGAAGAATGCGAAGGCCGGATAAGGAGACCCATCACCGCCGAAGAATCTTATTTACAAGACCGCCAACGCCGCCTCAAGCCGACGCGGAAGTATTGTGGGTAACTAGATCTGCCATGGATCTGTGGGGCGGCTAGGTTTTTTTTTCTTTTTTTGCAGGGAAAAGTATTTTCTTTAGTTAGAAGAAAGGAACTTTGATTCAAACCATAACAAATCGATCAGAACAGGATTTGGGATGGATTGAACAAGAAGAACAAAAATCTCCATGAGACCCCTCACGCCGCCTCCTACCCCCGTCGTCCCCATGGCCCATGGGGCCTCCCCTCTGCCAACTGACGGCTCGACGTGGTAACCTGCAGAAACCCCCGATGCTCGTTACGCCGCCGGCACCGACCACCCCGCCGGCAGCCGATTCTCCGGCGTGTCGGAGAGCTCCCTCGACCCCAGACCAACACGGCGTGGCCACAGGAAAGACGCATGTCCCTCGTCTCCCACACACGCATAAATGTACTTGTGTTGACATTACTAATGGAGAAAGGGATATGTGAATGTGATGTTGGATCCAGTATCACGCCCAAGACCTAATTAAGGAAAGGATGGTGAAAATCGTCTGGGTTATTCAGCACGAGCAGAGGAACAGAGGAAACGGGGTTTTCAGAAAGAATCGCCCCCACTACCCATGGAGATCGAACTAAATTGAAAGAAGTCGTTAGGAGATTTATTCTGGGATTGGGACTACGATTACGGTGCTTAGATTTTACTATCTCGTACAGTAATTCTTACCTTGCTTATCTTGTCAGCTTTGTTCTCCTTCTCGCTGCCTTCCGCTTGGCCCTGCTACTCTGCCAGTGCTAGTAGGATGTGACCACGCGCTGAGCGGAGAGAGCTCGTGCAGCAGTACTAATCCAGCTCTCGAAGACTGAGTGTTTGTTTGTTACAGTAAAAAGAAACGGCCTTAGCATTTGTTGTTTCACTGTCTTCATGACACCCGAGGCCCCGTCCCCGTGAGCTGCTTTTTATTTGAGTTAATGCATTGTCTCTCAGCGCGGTCTTCTAGGATAATTAAGGAAGATACTTAAGCTGGAATATACAAGAGGAATAAAAAGAACCTGCGAATAAAAAGACGAAGATTTTGAAGGATAATAAGATTTCCATAGATAAAAATATTTTGGTATCGTTTGGAACAAAGGTTACAGGACTGTGTTTCGTTGGTAATTTAAGATGGGTCGGGTCTGTGCAGTAGCGTCGTTGATGAGCTGAACCTGCATATGCCTCCATTCCTTGTTCATTCCATTTTATTTTTCTGCTGGGGGACTGTCAATATTGGATGCTGGTAACTGTGGGCGTGGCATGGGGACGTGGTGGCGTGTCAATGCATGGTGGTGCACGTGGTGCTTGCATGCTGTCCTGTGTCCTGTATGTTGGCCATCTGGCAAGCTGCATGCTGCCGCGTGTCCTGGCGTGGCCATCTGGCAGCTGCATGCTGTTTGTCTCCAGTTGCTGGACGGTGGCGCTCTAGCGCTGGCTCCCTGCCACCAAGAAGAAAGCATTACTAGTCCACTGCCGTCAGGGAATCCGGCAACATCAGCATTCAGCAGCATGGCATCAATTTGGCATGCATTGTTTTCCAAACGACCACGAAGGAGCGGGTTCCACTATCATCACCACGTAACGAAATAAACCGCGATCACAAAAGCAGCATCCAGAGGTGCAACAGGAAACCAAAAGGCAGCTAAAACTACAAACAGAGGAGTTCCAGGCCTTGGCCTGCGAAGATAACAAACAAAATACAGAGGTAGATCGAGCACCACAACAGTTTCAAGTTTCTACCATACAATGTAACCCAGGCCTTATGATCGACACATAGGATCGCTCGTTTAACCCCAGAGCGCAAAAACAGCACTATGCATGCTCGGTTTAGACACCACGCCATATTTTTCCTTGGGCGATCAGGCGCCATCAAGGGCAACAAACATCATCTTCCACAGCTTCAGTTTTAGTGATGCGAAGCAACCTTGTGTCAGGATCACGCGCTCCATCCGTATGATGAGTAGGAGCCCCTCCCCGGAACGCCGCTTCCCGGTCAGCACCATTTTGGAGACCTGCCCGGTAAGTGGCATCGTTTGCGGCGGGGATGATATGTACCTCCATGGTTCTCTCATCTCTCAACAGTTGAAAGAGGCACATATCACCCATCTTCAGCTTGTTGTCTTCTACAAACCGTTTCCACCCATTTCCGAGCCTTTTATCGCAACTGTTTTCACGAAACCACACCGGCCACTCCTTGCCCATCACCTGAAGAGACAAGTGTCGCTTCTCTTTAAGATATGCCTTAGCATAGCGTTTTGGGAAAACCTGATTACAGTGAACAAAAGAGTTAGCATATAATGGCAATAAAATCTGTCAAATAACATGTTCAATCGCTTGCTAAATTTGTACTGTACGATATTAGGAAGCAATCTCCAATCTGTATTTAAATTCAGAGATAGTGACTGATTATGAATTTACATTATTAGATAGCGTTTTCATTAGTATTCCACAAGCAGTACTTTACTGTTTAAGCAGGCACCTACATGATCGAAAGAAAATGACTCACCAGAAAGAATCCTAAAACAACGTTGCACTTGCGCATCACGGCAACAAAGAATGGGATCTCTGGTTGTATGGATTGGACCTTCTGCTTCACCACTTCCTTCTGAGGTGAAGTTAGCCTACTCTTGTGGGTGGTAATATAACGACCCTTCAACTGCTCCTTCTGAAATGAAGATCGTACCTTCTTCCAGACGATGCAATCGGAACCAGTCACTTCACGTACTTCTTCAGAGGGGACATCATCTTCTGTGCAAAGAAAACGGAACAACTAAGTATTAGCTACAGAAATATGAGAATGATTTGCAAGGGAAGGTATATCTATAATTACTGATGACTCGCCGGAGGAAATACTTATCACAGTGTCGTTGTCTTGACATGACTTGTCCCTTTCCATTTGGAGGCGTGGTGACTCCATTGGCATGCCTTTCATTGTGCTAAATGACTGCGTTTGTATGGCACCCCTTTTCGTTGGTGGTGACTCTGGCAGTACCATTTGTATGGGCTGAGGATGAAAATTATAACTTTTCACAGTATCAGTAGCACTTGTGCACCTTTTTTGCACAGGAGGCGGAAAAGGATCCAGAAAAACTGATGATGCCTTCTCACAACCAAGTTCGTCAAACATTATGACATTAAACTGAGAGTTCCCATTGTATCTGAATACTATGGCGTCACCCATCTCTAGACCAAAGGTGTCGACGAATTTCCCCCATCCCACTGTAAGGACAAGCTTTTCATTGTTCTTGGCAACTCCAATTTCATAAATGCAACGATTTTGTGTTTCAAGTATCATCTCTCTTGGGAATTCGCCCTTGAAACACTGAACAAATCCTTCTGGGATGATCTGAAGAGGAACAATTAAATATATTTTTTGAAAAATGGACCGTAAACAGGATTAAAAAAAGATACTCTCTATAATCAAAGAAAATTTGTCCGTTCAATAAATCTGACTATATAACATACCAAGGGAAATATAGAAGACTACTATCATAGGAATGATGTGATGACAAAAGCATAGTATCTTTACTTTGAACTATGAGGAAACTTTTTGCAAACAAACATCTCTGAATGTGCTACCATACGCTGGATTCAATCCGTGCATCATTAATAAGAGACATGGTCAAAAATTGCAAAGACTACATATAATTTAATACAAATTACAAAGTAGAAATTTATTGGTCTTCAGGAAAACAACAAGATAACTGATAAAAGGGAGTGGTGCTGTATTTGAATATGAATTTACCATCTCATGTTGAAAATTGTCCATCATAAGCACCAAGAAAAATTTCTTCTCATCATCCAAGTTTGCGTAGTGATATTCAATCCGGCTTTTTCTTCTTTTCGGAGGCACTTCCATCTTTTGAGAATGCCTGCAGCGCAAAAGTCATTTGAAGTGAAATTTGGTACCAGGAAATAAAGACATGAATAATAAAGTCTAGTATTTCACCCGATTTCATGTGCCTCGTTACACCTGTCTTGGACCTGAGGCAAAAAAGGATCCAGAACAACTGAAAATGCTTTTTCAGGACCAAGCTTATCAAAGATCATTACACTAAACTGAGAGTTCCCTTTGTATCTGAATATTAAGGAATCATCCTCCTGTAGATCATAACTTTCAACAAATTGCCGCCAACCCACTGTAAGGACATGCTTTTCTTGGTTCTTGGCAACCACAATAGTGTGAGTGTAACCATTTCGAGTTTCTAGCTTGATCTCTCCTGGGATCTCTCCTTTGAAATGCGGCACAACATCTTTTGGGATTATCTGCAGACAGAAATCTTGATGCCAATATATTACCTTTATCAAAAAAATCTACAGAAAAATAGATTTTTTTTCGGATAGACAGTTTATGCGCAGATCCAAATGACACACTTGACCAAACTTGACCAGTATCTTAGTAACGGCGTACCGTCTTTGCCTTTCTCACACTTCACCAGTATCTTAATCTTAAGAAAAACAAGGGAAATGGCTCTGGATCTTACTTGCCGTCCAATTTTTGCAAACTAACTGAATTGATTATGTGATCTTACTTTAGATTTAGTCATCTTACTTGTGGTCCAATCTTTGTGATTCGCAGAAAAATAATGAATTGACTGTAATTCACAGAATCTAAGTATTTCTACAAATATCATTGGTCTTAAAAAAACACAGATATATAATAGGGTTACCGTCGCATCTTGGAAATCGCCCAATATAAGCACCAAGAAATACTGATTTTCATCATCCAAATTCTTGTAGTGTTGCTCATCCCGCAGCTTGCAGCTTTCAAAAGACGTGTCCATCCTTTTAGCAGTCCCTCTGCAGTGCAAAATTAATTAACAGTGATAGGTGGTAAAAGGACATGCTGTCATGAACAATAAGAAGACTTGTATTAAAATCGAAAAAAGAAGACTTGTGCTTGTACTCCCTGAATGTGGATTTACTTCACAGAGGGAGCACTCCTCGATGTAGATTTGGTACTTGATCCTTTCTTCATTTTTTTTTCAAGGTCACAAGCTATATATTAACCAAGTCCAAGCTTTAAAAGAGCAAATACACTTTGGTTCCTGGTTGTATATACACCCTATATGGGGATTTCTTTTTAATAATTAAACAAAAAGTCAAAATAGTTAAGAACTATTTTTAGAATAAACTTGACTTACGTTTGCACAAAAAAAACAAGGTTGACTTCATAGTGAAAAATACAAAAATTATTTGCTATTATATGTCACTATTCACACTATTTTGGCTAAAATTTTGTCTTTTTTGAAAAGAAGTCAAAGGGGAATTTTATTTTTGTGGAATTTTTCTCACGAGTATAATGAAAGGTCAAGTTTATTTTAAAACTATTTTCATAATTTTTAACTTTTCATTGAATTACTAAAAACAATTCCATATAGGGTGTAGATGTCCCATAGACTCTTGACGAATAATGGTAATAAGAGTACAAACGGCCCGAGGGGAATTTTCCATCCTCTCCCGACATGCACAAATTGATGTCTTGCCTTGAGCCTAGCTCGAAACAGCACCTGCTCCGAATCACCATAACCATGGAGTCATTGTAACTGCGGCTGGGAGGTAATTAAACCGGACGTTGCCAGGTGCCTCCATTGTATCTTCTGAACCAAAAAAAAAAAAGCATAACTAATCGATCGGAAGTTCAGAACAGGATTTGCCCATGGATTGGACAAGAAGAAGAGAAATCTCCATGAGACCACCCGATTTCTCTCGTCTGGCCGAGCTGAGATCATCCAGCTCTCCAACCTGACGCTGCTTACTAATGGAGAAAGGGATATGTGATGTTGGAACCAGAATCACGCCAAGACCCAATGCAAGGAAAGGATGGTGAAAATCCTCTGGGTTATTTACCACTAGCAGAGGAGGAACAGAGGAAACAGGCAGGGTTTTCACAAGGAATCAGCCCCCACTCCCAACACCGACAACTGTAAATCGAAAAAATCCACCCCGGGGAGTGGGAATACAATGCTTAGATTTTATCTCGCGATTCTTACCTTGCTTATCTTGTCACCTTGGTTCTCCTTCTCACTGCACTCCGATTGGCCTTGCTACTCTGCTTGTAGGATATGACCACGCGGTGAGCGAAGAGAGCTCCTCCAGCAGTACTAATCCAGCTCCCCAGGACCTCAGCATTCATGTAAAAGAACAGAAGACCTCAGCATTCGTTGTTTCACTGTCTTCACAACAACCGAAGCGTGGTCTTTTTAATTAGAACACGGTAGAAACTTGACGCTGTGTTCTATGACATCATGCACAGCACGAGTATATCATTGTAGTAAATCTGTAATAGGTGTCAATTGAAAGTATAGCACTCCGTCCGTATAACCGACTTCTGTTATATAAACACACCGATGCACGACGCAAAAGATTACACGAGACTGTGTTCGCGTTGGCAGTTTTATAGGTGGGTCGGATCTCTGTAGCGTCGTTGTTGACTGATGAGCTGAGCCTGCATGCCTCCGTTCCTGCAGGTTTGCTGGTAACTGCACACGTGGACGTGGTGGTCTGGTTGGTATCGGGGACGTGTAAATGCATGGTGGTGTACGTGGAGCCTGCATGCTGCCCTGTGTTCTGGCGTGGCCATCTGGCCTGGCTGCATGTTGCTGGACGGTGGCACTCCAGCTGATAAAGCGAGAACACCACCATGTCCATCCTGTACCCGAGTCCACGCGGCAGCGACTGAAGCCGACGCTACTGCAGAAACTGATGTTTCCTTCATTTTTTACCAGCCTCTCTGCTTCGTTCCGTGGGCTTTCTTTGGCTGTTTTTTCACGCTGGAAACCAAGTTAAATAAATTTACATGCTAATTCATAAACTATGCCGTACTAGTTTCAATGTGTCCTATGATGTTGCGTGGCATGTAAATGCATGGTGGTGTACGTGCTGCTTGCATGCTGTCGTGTGCCCTGTATGTTGGCCATCTGGCGCAGCTGCATGCAGCATGCTGTTTGTCTCCTGTTGCTGGACGGTGCCGCCGCTCTAGCGCGCCCAAACAACGAGGAAACGTTACCAGTCCACTGCTGTCAGGGAATTCGGCAACATCAGCATTCTGCAGCATGGCATATCGATCAATTCGGCATCCATCGTTTTCCATCACGATAAAGAAATAAACCGCGAGCACAAGAGCAGCATCAAGAGGTGCAACAGGAAACTAAAAGGCGGCTAAAACTACAGCCAGAGGAGTCCCAGGCCTGCCAAGATAACGAACAAAATACAGAGGTAGATAGGATAGCACCACAACAGTTTCAAGTTGCTACTACAATGTAACAGAGGCCAGATTTTTGCTTCAGCGATCAGGCACCATCAGGGCCAACAACATCATCCTCCATAGCTTCAGTTTTAGCGATGTGAAGCAACCTTGAGCCAGGATCACACGCTCCATCAGCACGATGAGCCGGAGCCCCTCTCCGGTCAGCGCCATTCTGGGGACCTGCCCGATAATTTGCTTGGATGATATAGACCTGCATGGTTCTCTCAGTGCTCAACAGTTTAAAGAGGCATATGTCATCCATCTCCAGCTTGGTGTCTTCTACAAACTGTTTCCGTCCAATCTTGAGCCTTTTACCGCCATTGTTTTCACAAAAGCGCACCGGCCACATCCCGATGCGGCCCGGCCGCTGAAGAGACTGCGGCTCCTCTCTGAGATATTTCTTAGCATAGTGTCTAGGAAAAGCCTGTTTACAGTTAACAAAAGAGTTAGTAGATAATGGCAAGAAAACTCTGTAAAATAACATGTTAAATTGCTTCCTAAATTTGTATGATAGTAGCAAACAGCCTGTATTTAAATTCAAAGATGACTGGTTATGAATTTACATTATCAGATAGTTTTTTCATTAATATTCCATAAGCAGCACTTTACAATTTACTCAGGCACCTACATGATTGGTGCAGAACACACATTAAAAAAAACTGGAACTAACCAGATAGAATTCTGCAACAACGTTGCACTTGCGCATCACAACAACGAAGATGGGGATCTCTGAGTATATGGATCGGACCATCCGCTTCACCGCTTCCTTCTGAGTTGAAGTCAATTTGGTCTTTTGGCCGGTAAAGTAACCATCCTTTAACTGCTGCTTCTGATTTGAAGATAGCCTGGCCTTCTTCTTCCTGACGTTGAAATCGGAACCAGGCACTTCAAGTACCCCATATTCTTCTTCAGGGGAGAAATAATTTCCTGTGCAAAGAGAACAGAACAACTAAATATCAGCTATACAAATATGAGAATGATTGGCAAGGGTACGGTGTTGTTGTCTTGACTCGCGGGCTGAGACCTGATGACTCGCGGGAGGAAACACTTATCACGGTGTTGTTGTCTTGACATGACTTGTCCATTTCCATTTGGAGGCGTGGTGACTCCATTGGCGTCCCTTTCCCAGTGCTAAATGGCTGCGTTTGTATGGCCTCAAGATGAAAATGAGAACTTTTCACATTATAAGTAGCACTTGTTCACCTTTCTTGCACAGGAGGCGGAGAAGGATCCACATAAACTGATGATACCTTCTCACAGCCAAGTTCATCAAAGATTATGACATTAAACCGAGAGTTCCCAATGTATCTGAATACTATGGTGTCACCCATCTCTAGACCAAAGGTCCCAACAAATTTCCCCCATCCCACTGTAAGGACAAGATTTCCATTGTTCTTGGCAACTCCAATTACGTAACTGCGGCAATTTTGTGTTTCAAGTATCATCTCTCTTGGGAATTCACCCTTGAAACGCTGAACAAACTCTTCTGGGATGATCTGGAGAGAAATAAGCAATATTTTTGTTTGAAAAATGGACTGTAAACAGGATTAAAAAAAATATACTCTCTATAATCAAAGCAAATTTGTCTGTTCAATATACCTGACATACCAAGGGAAATAAATAAGACTAGTATCATAGTAACAATGTGACTGTCAAAAGCATATCTTTACTTTAAACTATGAGGACTTTTTGTAAACAAACATCACTAAACGTGCTAACATGCTGGATTCAATCCAGGCATCAAATTAACATGAGACATGAACAAAAGTTGCAAAGAATACATATAGTTTGTGTATGTCTCTAAAGCCACTAGAGAGTACAAAAATAATTGGTATACAGAAAAACAACAGAGTAACTGATAAATGGGTGTTACTGTTTTTGAATATGAATTTACCATCTCATGTTGAAAATCGCCCATCATATGCACCGAGAAATATTTCTTCTCATCATCCAAGTTTGCATAGTGATATTCAGTCCGGCTCTTGCATCTTTCCCAAGGCACATCCATCTTTTTAGAAGACCTACAGTGCAAAATTTATTTCAAGTGAAATTTGGTACCAGGAAATGAAATGAAGCAGTGAATAATAAAGTCTAGTATTTAACCCGATTTCATGTGCCTCATTGCTCCTGTCTTGGACCGGATGCAAAAAAGGATCCAGAACAACCGATAATGCTTTTTCACGACCATGCTTATCAAAGATCATGACATTAAACTGACAGTTCCCTTTGTATCTGAACATTAAGGAATCACCAATCTGTAGATCATAGATTTCAACAAACTGTCGCCAACCCACCGTAAAGACAAGCTTTTCTTGGTTCTTGGCAACCACAATAGCGTGACTGTAACCATTTCGGGTTTCTAGCTTGATCTCTCCTGGAATCTCACCTTTGAAACGCCGCACAACTTCTTCTGGGATCATCTGCAGAAAGAAATCTTGATATCAATATATTACCTTTGTCTTTCGTCTGAACTCTGTAAGAATGGTTTTTAAAATCGGAAGGGGGGCAAGCCCTTCTTTGATCAAAAAAAAAATATAAAAAAATATTACCTTTATCAAAAAAAATCTGCAGAAAATAGAATATTTTCGGATGGAAAGTCTATGTGCAAGATCCAAATGACACTAGTTATAATGGAGGTATGTCGTATTTGCCTCTCTTAGACTCTTACCTGACCAGTATCTTAATCTTAGAAACAACAAGGATAATGACTGTGGATCTTACTTGTTTTTAGAAAAGGAGGATGACCCCGGCCTCTGCATCTGGAAGATGCATACGGCCACTTTATTGATTATTCACGATGACCATACAAAGTATTACACCAATGTGCCTGAATCCACCATCTTGGCAACATATGCCACTACTCCTATCCAATATGATGAAAGAGAGCTAGCCGGGCCACTACCCAGACCACTCACGTAATCCTAACATCAATAGCCGGAAGCCGAAACACATTCAGAAGCCCCAGCCGAGCCACATACCTGGTCTGGGGCATAATCCGGTCAGACGCACTCGTGTGTCGTCGCCGCCATCTTCCACAGGTCCGTCTTCAGATCAAATTGAGGCATCTACCATGTCTGGCCACTCCGCCATTGACGCCACCATGACGCCAAACAGCAACCTCCTCCTGCGCGAGTCCATCTCCGTGCATCGGACGTCGAGCCTCCACAGCGCCACGCCGCCGACATCCGCCGCCATCAATGAGTGAGATGGAGCACCGCTCCACCCTCCCCCCAGCCAACGCTTACTCCAAAACGGCACCCCCAGGAGAACCTGGACGCGTCGGAGGAAAAGCGGAGGCTTGGGCGAAGAAGGGCACGCCGTCAGCAGCTGTTACCCACCCCAAACAGCGCCCGCCACCACCCAGCCCTCAAGGCGGCGCCTTCAAGAAGGTCACGGCGCCAAAGACGCCGCCGCCGCCCACCGGAGTTAGGTTTTCACCCGAGAAGCTAGGTGGTGGGGAGTGGAAGGGCAGACCTTGACAGACGTCTCCATGAAGAAATCGGCGCCCGCAGGCGTCGTCGTCGTCGCGGCCGGCCGTAGCCGACCCGGGTTTCCCCCGATCTGGATCCCGACCACCAAAATCGCATCATTGGGAGGCCCTTAGGCGGCAGCATAGGGAGGGGAGGCGAGGGGTGCGGCGGCGGCGCTATGGGGCGTCACCACCACGCCAGATCCCTTCCTCGCCGCCAACAGCAGCCGGCGGGCCAGATCGGGCGCGGACCAAATCTGGCGCCTAAGCACCCGCACGCCTACGCCGCAGCCACGGCCGGCCAAGCTCCAGGCCACGCCACTCCACCCACCCAGAGAAGGAGAAGCGCGAGACGAAGCAGAGGGCCGCCGGGGAGCGCCGCGACGGCCGCAGCGCCGGAGGCCGAGCCTTCCCCACCTGGAGCGGTCGCCGTCGTGGAACGACGCCGCGCGCGCGAGCGGGAAGCCCCGCCGCCGCCGTCCGCCGCGCGGGCTTCGCCCGGCGGTTTCCTCCGGCGGCGGCGCGGCAGAGGAGCCGGGGAGAGGGGGTGGCGGCGCGGCGGGCTAGGGTTCCCCCGAGTCGCCTGGGAGGCGACGCGGGGGTCGTTCTGGATTTCTATGCGGGGGTCGTTCTGGATCTTACTTGTAATTGCCCAAAAAAACTATGTGGAAATTCGTGTGGATCTTACTTGTAATTGCCCAAAAAAAACTATGTGGAAATTCGTGTAAACTAACTGAATAATTTGCCCATCGAAGGAATTGACTGCAACACAGAATTTAAAGTAGTACATAGTACTAGAAACATCATTGGTCTTAGAAAAACACATAAAGGTAATAGGGTTACCATCGCATCTTCGAAATCACCCAACATAAGCACCAAGAAATACTTCCTTTCATCATCCAAATGCTTGTAGTATTGCTCATCCTGCAGCTTGGAGCTTCCAAAAGTCGTGCCCATCCTTTTAGCAGCCCCGCTGCAGTGCAAAATTAATTTATAGTGATAGGTGGTAAGAGGACATTAAATCATGAAGAATAAGAATACTTTTACTTGACCCTATTTCATGTACTCCTCAATGTGAATTTGGAACTTTTATTCTTCTTAACTTTTTCATAGGGCACAAGCTATATATTAACCAAGTCCAAGCTTTACAAGAACACTCCTTGATAAAGACTAAGACTACAAACGGCCCGAGGGGAATTTGTCATCCTATCCCAACCTGCATATATTGATAGCTTGCCTTGAGCCTGGCTCGATACAACTCCCGCTCCTAATCACCGTAGCCTTGGAGTCATTGTAACTGCAGTCGGGAAGTAACCGGACGTTGCCAAGGGACAACAACAACGACAATATGAGGCGCGAGCAATCAACCTGGAGAAAAAGGCAAAGACAGGACAAGCAGACCCAATCCCACATCAATGCCGAAAACACCGCCGCAGGATCTTATTGACGAGACCACTGAAGCCACCACGAACCAAGGCATAACCGCATAAGCATTGTTGTTTGACAACCCTCCCCCACAACCCGACGGATCGGATCTGTGAAGAATAATATTCACGCGCCATGCGGCGATGCTAGAACCAGCTTCACCGCAACGTGGAGGGGCCGGAGTTACTTATTCCACCGCACCGACGCCTCCATTGCCCGAACAAACGAGGAGGAGATCTGTGCGGTGGCTAGGGTTTGCTTAGGGGGAGGTCTATTCTTTCTTAGTTAAGAAAAATGAACTTTGATTCAAACCATAACTAATCGATGAGAGGAGGATTAGAGATGGATTGGACAAAAGAAAATGAAGATTTCTCCAGGAGCCCGATTTCTCTCGTCTGGCGGAGCTGAGCTCGCCCCAGCTCGCCATCCTCACGCTGCGTCCTATCCTCGTCCCCATGGCCCGTGGGGGCGGGGCCTCCCCTCTGCCAACTGACGGCTCGACGTGGTGACCTGCAGAAACCCCCGATGCTCGTTACGCCGCCGGCACTGACCACCCCGCCGGCGGCCGATTCTGCGGCGTGTCGAATAGCTCCCTCGACCTCACCGAGAGCGCGTGCAGTGCAGACACCACCCAAGAAATCATGTGGGTTATTTAGCACTAGCAGAGGAACAGAGGAAACAGGCAGGGTTTTCACAAGGAATCAGCCCCCACCCCCATCGGCAACTGTAAATCGAAAGAAAGAAGCCACCCCGGGGAGTTATTCTGGGATTGGGTTTCATCTAGAGAGCGCGTGGGCGTGGCCACCATGGCCGCCGCGCTGGCCACCGGCATGCGCATGCATCACAACCTTGCCGTCACCCTCCCCCATCCCATCTCTCCACGCACAACTGTACTACTTGTATTGACCATGTTACTAATAAAGGGAAATGCGATGTCGCATCCAGAATCATCCGAGTTACTGCTATTTAGCACTACTAGTAGTAAAGAAACAGAAGAAAGAGGATTTTCATAAAGAATCACCCCCACCCGCAATCCCCCCCAGTCGCCAACTGAATCGAAAGAAGCCACCCCGGAGAGTTATTCTGGGATTGGGAATACGATTACGATGCTTAGATTGCATCTCGTGATTCTTACCTTGCTTATCCTGCCGCCTTTGTTCCCCTCCTCGCTGCCTTTCCGCTGGCCTCTGCTAGCTACTCTGCTACTCGTAGTATCTGACGACGTTGAGCGGAGAGAGCTCGTCCAGCTCCTCTCTCAAGACCTGAGCATAATTGCTGTTTCACTGTCTTCACAACAACGGATGCCCATTGGCCTGAAATAACTCACCCTCACTAACATTTTAATTGACTAAGTTTAACCGGTACAAAAATGCAGGGCACATATATAATTATCATTTTATTAGCGAGCTAGCAGGACGAGACCATGGTGGTGTAGCGTGCTCTCCCACGAGCCTGCGCTATGCTAGCTGGTTTCAGACCTATGGACTAGGGGCTCAGGTAAAGGTGTGCTGTCAAATCGTGGCATGGCTTCTCTCTCTAAATTAAGTACGTACTCCAACTAGGAGTAGGAAAAATGCATGTATGGCAGACGTGGTGGAAGTCCCAGCCAAACCTTTTTCTGGAGGACGCACTTCTTGCTTTGGTTCGCTAGTTTTCCGCTGTACATAGTGGGCGTTCAGCTCAACCTTCCTCCAGCGGACACGGCTCCTCTGCCCTGCGCTAGGTGACGTTGGGCCGCTGACATGTGGGCCAGGTTTCCCACAGGCCCACATGTCAGTGGTAAAATGGCAGGCTGCCGAACGGTAGAGGATCCTCGTGCTCCTCCAGCTGACACTTGTTAGGCCATCTCCATTGCACGACCCATCTGGTCAGGTTTTGTCCGTATGGGATAAAACATAAACATGCACCCAACGGACATACCCAAACGGACAGGCACGTCCGTTCGCGTTTGTTTTTGTCCGGCTCAACCTCAAATTCAGACCAAACTTGAGCCATGAATGCTCCCGAATGAACAGAAAACGGACGTTCTCCTCGTCCCTTTCGTCCGCTCCTGTCCGCCCGTGCCTTCTCTCTGGCCCACGAACCAGCGACTCACGGAGCAACCGCGCCGCCGCAGCACGGGGTAGGGCGGGTCCGGTGCGCTCGGGCTGGGTGGCCGTGTGCGGGGCGGGACGATGTGGCGAGCGCGGAGCGGGGCGGGGCCGGCGAGCACGGGCGCGGCTCGGGGCAGCGCGGGCGGTGCGGCGCAGGCGAGCGGGCGCGGGCACGGCACAGGCGCACGTGGGCGGTGCGGCGCAGGTGAGTGCGGGGCGGGGCGGGGCCGGCGAGCGTGGGCGCGGCGCAGGGGCCAGCCCGGCGCGGCGTGCTCGGGGACGGGGCGGGGCCGGCGCGCTCGGTCGCGGGCAGGGCCAGGCAAGAGCGCGGGCGTGCAGCGGGCAGGGCGGGGCGCGCGCAGCGTGGCGCGCCCACGCACGGTGCAGCCATGAGCACCACGGCCAGGGGCGAGCGCGGCTCAGCGCGGCCTGGGGCGAGGCGGTGCGTGCGCGAGGCACGCACGGCAGGGCGGCGGCGAGCTCGCGGCGGGGCTTCGGGGTGCGCGCGGGCGAGACAGAATGGCAAGCTCGGGCGAGGCGGACCGGGCCGTTTTTGGGTCCCAAAGGCCTTCTGCGTGTACGCCTGTCCTCTCCCCAGATGTCCGCCAAATCGCATCCCAAACGAACAAAAGCGGACGGTCGGATGGGGTCTAGCGTTGGAGTTGGCCTTAACCTTCAAATGTGATGCTACAAGATCAACAATTCCTCATGCTCAATGGTGAGCAGGCTTCTCTCCTGATGGTTACCCATCCTTTACCTGCGGAATCGTAACTCTTAATGGTAAGAGTGTTTTTACTTCATTAAAATTTCACTAATCTAGCCAATACCATATATTCCCTCCTTTCCGGTTTAAAGTGGCGTAGCCAACCCAAGACACCATGGTTCATTGATAGAAACATTTACATAAGCTTATTTAATTTTAAAGAAATACTTTTTTTACTGCACTATATACAATCTATGGAGAAATTTCAGGATGGTCCATGGACCACCCTGGCCACCCCCTAGCTACGCCACTGTCGGTTTATAGGGCTCAATTCAAAAGTCTCAATTCAAAAGTCTCACCAACCAAGGTAGATGATGAGTGGTGAAATACTTTTTGTAATTTGCAAAAGCACCCAATTAATGCTTTTGTTTTCCTCAAAAAATTATGTTTACCAATGTATTAATTGCAATGCATGCCTGCATAAAATACATGCATTGGTTAATTTTCTCTTAATACTTGCATGCAATGATTTAATGCACCTTGAAATCTGAACATGTGATGGGGAACAATCAAATTGAGCCTTATAAAATGGAAAAACTAAAATTTTAAGATAAGCCTATAAACCGAAAGGAGGAAGTATATAACTAAGTAAAAATAAATTTGCAAAAATTCAACCTAGTTTCAACATAGCTTCAACAGAAATTTGCATAAAGTTGAACATAAGTTCAACCTAGTTTCAACATGGCTTCAACCCAATCTTGGCAAGAAGTTTATACATAAATCTAAATTTAAACCTAAACTATAGTTGAATCTTGCCATGGTAGAGGTCGAGCAAATCTTGCCTCGACATGCCACCGCCCATCCGGGCAACATGCTGATGTTGCGTATTCGAGAGCTGCATCCTGTCTGTCTCCTGTTGCTTGCTGGACGGTGGCGCTCTAGCGCGGCCAACAACAAAAATGCGCGCTGCCACCAACAAAAAAACATTACCAGTCCACTTTTCTCAAGGAATTCCGCAACATCAGAATTCATCAGAAGCATGTTGACATCCATTGCTTTCCAAACGGCCATGAAGGACCGGGTCGAAATAAACCGCGACCACAAAAGCAGCATCCGGACCATTCTCTCAAGAGGGACACGGGGGACCCCTCGTCGCGCCGCCGCGCTCCCCCATCCCACCTCCCTCACGTCTCGCCGCCACTCGAGGGGGCGCCGGCGAAGGCCACACGCACTCCAGGGAAGGTGGCGGCGGGGCACTTCTGCTGCTCCTCGCAGCCGTCTCGTTGCCAGAGGAGAGCGACGGGCTGTGCGGGATCTCGCCGCTCGGAGGCAGGCGGGCGGCGGCGGCTTCCCCTCTGGCGCGGAGGTGACGGCTCGGGGCGTCGTCCGTGGCGCGTGGTGGTGCTGGCTGCGCCGTGGCCTGCATGTCATCGTGGTCTTCCCGTGGCGGGCGCTGGGGTCGGATCTGGGGCCTCCCCTGCTCAGATCCATGTGCCTCGCGCCCACGGATCCTCCTCGACCCCGTCCTCCTGTGCGACCAAAGCCGGGCGGCCGCAGATCCGGCACCGGCGTCCCCCCCCCCCTCTACATCGACATCCCGTCCTGCGCCTCCACCCCGCTCGCCCTCCCCGTCCCCGCCACTGCCAGTCCCTGCCGGAAAGAACATCCACGTGCCCTGGCCCTCTGTCCACCTCCGACGCCGCCCCACCTCGTCTCCACCCTCCTCACCGGCGGCCTGCTCCACTCGTCCTTCCTCGGTTCACCATCCGCCTCATATGTCGGTCTTGGTCCTGTCCTCTGTCGCCCTTCGACTCCACTTGGATGGCGGCCCACCATTGACGGATGTGCTACGGGAGAAATCCCCGCTAACCTTGTCAGCTGACCACGGCGGCGCTACTCCAGCGTCGCTTACCCCCTTGGGGGCGTGGCTCATGTGCCATTCCTGTCTCTCGGTCCGGATTCGCAGCTCTCGGCTCTGCCCTCGGGGAATTTAACCGGTTATGCTCCAGGCGAAAGCTCTGTGACGGTGTCATCCTCGGATGTCGTCCACCTTCTTGAAGGCGTCACTAGGGAGCTCCTTGCCGCCATTCATCCTCCTTTGCCCTTGGGGGTTGGTCATCCTCTGCTCTGCTAGCTCAAAACCCTCTCATGCCTGTCGTCCGTTTTGGTGAGCTTCGTGCTCTTCGTGCTACTCGGTTCATCTTTGCTCAACAACGACGCAACGATGCCTCCCCACCTTGCTAATCGTGTCGGCTTGCTGTGGCGGAGTTTCCAGTTAAGGTTCGTGATGGGTCACTCGTTGATTGGTTCTGCTCCTCTGTTGTGCCAAGGGATTGGTATGCACGCAGGTGTGGTGCGTTAGGATAGTTGTTTAGTGTTGGTATTGTGTTTCCTCGATGACACACCACTTCCACTCGACTTTTATGATGGTGGTCTCTTGGCTTGCTGGCTAGGTAGTGCCTTCTTCGGGGCGTCCATATGCTCACCCTATGTAATCTTTTCCCCCTGTGTGGTTTTTCGGCCCGGTTTCCCTTATAAACGGGGTCAACCTGTTAAGGTTTTCGATCCGGTTTTCCTTATAAACTGGATCAAACACTTGGCATTTTGGCCACTTTGAGCAATATATTCAGGTGGGGAATCTCTCCCCCCCGGTGACCGTTCAAAAAAAAAAGCAGCATCCAGAGGTGCAACAGCAAACTAAAAGGCAGCTAAAAACTACAGCCAGAGGAGTTCCAGGCCTGTGAAGATAACGAGCAAATTACAGAGGTAGATCGAGCACCACAACAGTTTCAAGTTTCTACCACTATATAATGTAACCGGGGCCTTACGATCGACAGGATCGCTCGTTTCCCCCACACCACGCCAGATTTTTCCTTGAGCGATCAGGCACCATCAAGGGCAACAACATCGTCCTCCATAGCTTCAGTTTTAGCGATGTGAAGCAACCTTGAGCCAGGATCACGCGCTGCATCAGCCTGATGAGCAAGAGCCCCTCTCCGGAACGCCGCTTCCCGTTCAGCATCATTCTGGAGACGTGCCCAGTAATTGACAAATTTCGCACGGATGATAAAGACCATCATGGTTCTCCTCTCATCGGTCAACAGTTTAAAGAGGCAAACATCACCCATCTTCAGCTAGTTGCCTTCTACAAACTGTTCCCATCCGATCCTGAGCTTATTACCGCCATTGTTTTCACCGAACGGCACCCCCCACTCCCTTTCCCGCCGCCGAAGACACATGCTTGGCTCCTCTCTGAGATATTTCTTAGCATAGTGTCTGGGAAAAGTCTGTTTACAGTCAACAAAGTTAGCAGATAATGGCAAGAAAACTCTGTAAAATAACATGTTAAATTGCGCTTCCTAAATTTGTACGATATTAGGAAGCAATCTTCAATCTGTATTTAAATTCAGAGATGACTGGTTATGAATTTGCATTATGAGATAGTGTTCTCATTAATATTCCATAAGAAGCACTTTATAGTTTACATAGACAGCTACATGATCGATGCAGGACACACATTAACAAAATGGAACTCACCAGATTGAATCTTGAATTAAGGTTAGACTTGCGCAGCAAAGATGGGGATCTCTGAGTCTATGGACTGGACCTTATGCTTCACAACTTTCTTCTGAGCTGGAGTTAGTTTGGTCTTGTTCACGGTAATGTAACCATCCTTCAACTGCTCCTTCTGAATTGAAGATAGCCTGACCTTCTTCTTCCTCACGGTGAAATTGGAACCGGGAACTTCACGTACTCCATATTCTTCTTCATCTTCACGTACTCCATATTCTTCTTCAGAGGAGAAACAATCTCCTGTGCCAAGAAATAGAGCTAAATATTAGCTATAAAAATATGAGAAACAATATCCTGTGCCAAGAAATAGAGCTAAATATTAGCTACAATAGTAAACTGGGACCTGATGACTCGCAGGAGGAAGTACTTATCACGGTGTTCTTGTCTTGACATGACTTGTCCGTTTCCATTTGGAGGTGTCGTGACTCCATTGGCATCTCTTTCCTTATGCTAAATGCCTGCGTTTGTATGGCCTGAGGACGAAAATGAGAACTTTTCACAGTATCAGTAGCACTTGTTCGCCTTTCTTGCACAGGAGGCGGAGAAGGATCCACAAAAACTGATGATACCTTCTCACAACCAAGTTCATCAAAGATTATGACATTAAACCGGGAGTTCCCAATGTATCTTAATATTATGGTGTCACCCATCTCTAGACCAAAGATCCCAACAAATTTCCCCCATCCCACTGTAAGGACAAGATTTCCATTGTTCTTCGCAACTCCAATTACGTAACTGTGGCAATTTTGTGTTTCAAGTATCATCTCTCTTGGGAATTCGCACTTGAAACGCTGAACAAATACTTCTAGGATGATCTGGAGAGAAACAAGCAATATTTTTGTTTGAAAAATGGACCGTAAACACAATGAAAAAGATACTCTCTATAATCAAAGCAAATCTATCTGTTCAATATATCTGACATACCAAGGGAAATGAATAAGACTAGTATCTTAGTAACAACGTGAATGCCTAAAGCATATCTTTACTTTAAATGATGAGGACACTTTTTGTGAACAAACATTACTAAACGTGCTACCATGCTGGATTCAATCCAGGCATCAAATTAACATGAGACATAACCAAAAGTTGCAAAGACTACATATAGTTGGTGTACTCCTCTAAAGCAATATATATCTCCATATTATTTAAATTAGAAAGTACAAAAATCATTGGCATACAGAAAAACAACAAAGTAACTGATAAAAGGGTGTTACTGCATTTGAATATGAATTTACCATCTCATGTTGAAAATCGCCCATCATATGCACCAAGAAATATTTCTTCTCATCATCCAAGTTTGCGTAGTGATATTCAGTCCGGCTCTTGCATCTTTCCCAAGGCACATCCATCTTTTGAGAAGACCTGCAGTACAAAATATATGTCAAGTGAAATTTGGTACCAGGAAACAAAGCAGTGAATAATGAAGTTCAATATTTAACCCGATTTCATGTGCCTCGTTGCGCCTGTCTTGGACCCGATGCAAAAAAGGATCCAGAACAACTGATAATGCTTTTTCACGACCAAGCTTATCAAAGATCATGACATTAAACTGGGAGTTCCCTTTGTATCTGAACATTAAGGAATCACCAATCTGTAGATCATAGTTTTCGATGAATTGCCGCCAACCCACTGTAAGGACAAGCTTTTCTTGGTTCTTGGCAACCACAATATAACTATTTCGGGTTTCTAGCTTGATCTCTCCTGGGATCTCACCTTTCAAACGCCGCACAACTTCTTGTGGGATTATCTGCAGAAAGAAAAATCTTGATATCAATATATTACCTTTATAAAAAAATCTGCAGAAAAATAGATTTTGTGGATGAAAAGTCTATGCGCAAGATCCAAATGACACTAGTTATAATCAAGGTATGTCCTCTTTGCCTTTCTCTTACCTGACCGGTATCTTAATCTTAGAAAAAACAAGGACAATGACTCTGGATCTTACTTGTAAAGTTGTAATTGCCCAAAAAAAACTATGTGGGAAATTGGTGTAAACTAACTTAATAGTCTGCCTGTCAAAGGAATTGAGTGCAACGCACAACCTAAAGTAGTAGATAGTAGAAACATCATGTAGGTAACAGGCTTACCATCGCATCTTGGAAATCACCCAACATAAGCACTAAGAAATACTTCCTTTCATCATCCAAATGCTTGTAGTATTGCTCATCCTGCAGCTTGGAGCTTCCAAAAGACGTGCCCATCCTTTTAGCAGCCCCTCTGCAGTGCAAAACTAATTTAGAGTGATAGCTGGTGGTAAGAGGACATTAAGTCATGGACAATAAGAAGACTTGCACTTGAACTGATTTCATGTACTCCTCAATGTACAAGCTATATACTAATCCTCCTTTTCGAAAAAAAAAATTACTCCTCAATGTGAATTTGAAACCTTGATTCTTTTTCATGTTTTGGAAGGGCACAAGCTATATATTAACCAAGTCCAAGCTTTACAAGAAGACTCCTTGAAGAAGACTAAGATTACAAACGGCCCAAGGGGAATTTCTCATCCTATCCCGACCTGCACATATTGATGGCTTGCCTTGAGCCTGGCTCGATACATCACCTGCTCCAAATCACCATAGCCATGGAGTCACTGTAACTGCAACCGGGAAGGAACCGGACATTGCCAGGGAACAAGAACGGCACGATATATCAATCTGGAGAAGAAGGCGAAGACAGGACGAGGAGACCCAATCCCACATAAACGCCGACACTAGAACCAGCGTCTGCCGCAACGTGGAACTGGCCACAGGGCCGAGGGAGACCGACTGAATCCGCCAGCGAGGAGGAGATCTGTGTGGTGGCTAGGGTTTGTTTAGGGAGAGGTTCATTCTTTCTTTCTTTTTTAGTTTGATTAGAAGAAAGGAACTTTGATTCAAGCCACAACTAATCGATGAGAAGAGGATTCGCCATGGATTGGACAAGAGATTTCTCCAGGAACCCGAGTTCTCTCATCCCAGCTCGCCAACCTCACGCCGCCTCCTATCCTTTTCCCCATGGCCCATGGAGCCTCCCCTCTGCCAACTGACGGCTCGACGTGCTGACCTGCAAGAAAGAAAAAGAAAAACCGATTCTCCGGCACAGACCACCTCGCCGGCGGCCGATTCTCCGGCGTGTTGGAGAGCTGCCTCGGCCCCATCGAGAGCACGTGCAGTGCAGACACGGCCGTCGCCCCGCGCTGGTCACCGGCATGTATGTTGCTAGTAAAATGAAATGCGATGTCGCATTCAGAATCACGCCAAGGCCAACTGGCCAAGGAAAGGACGGTCAAAATCATCCGAGTTACTGCTACTCCTATTTAGCACTAGCAGAGGAACAGAAGAAAGAGGATTTTCAGAAGGGCAGCGATCTGCGCCGGCGCACCGGCCCAACAGTTGGGCCGGTCGAGGCCCAGCCGTCCGATGCGGTTTGCATGGACCGTTAGATCTGCGCGCATACACAGACTGAAGCAACCGTTGCAGCAAAAAAGAACAGTTTTGTTGCGACCGTGTACGAACAGGCACAAGAAGAAAAACAGGGAGTTGGATCCCCCGCGACTGACCGTCCCCGATCCGCGGCGGCGGTGGCTAGATCCGCCTGTTATTCGTTCCCCGCGGCCGAATCACGTCGACGAGGAGCTCCCCCACCTATCAAGCCGCCTTGGGATTGCTTCAATCATGTCTTACATACGTCATGACCTCCTTGCCGCCATGGATTTGGGCTCGAGCTCCGTTACGGCCGGTCGAGGTTGCAGCTCGCCGCGAGCCCGTAGCAGCTCGCCGGCGACCGGTTGCAGCATGCACCCCTGCCCCCCGTGCTGGATCTCGCCGCCAGAATTCACGGAAACCCGTGCTGGGTCGCAGCTCAGCCATGATGGATGTAGCAAAACATTATGCCGGTTGTAGCAAAAAACGATGCTAGTTGTAGCAAAACCGCGACGCCGGCTGTGTGTTGTAGCAAAACGTGACGCTAGTTGTAGCAAAATGCTATGCCAGTTGTAGCAAAAATCTATGCCGGTTGAAGCATGTAGCAAAACTGCAGCATTTTATCATCTTCTTCCACCTTCAGCCGTCGCTGGTTGAAGCTTTCTTATTTTCATAGTGTCTAGTTGTAGCTTTCTCTCTCAATGGTGGGAGCTTTTTCCAACAACCGTTGAAGCTTTTTTACCAAAAGTTGTAGCTATTTTCTTTTTAGCAGCACTTGGTCAAGGTTTTTTGTGTCGTTTCGGTTGAAGCTTTTTTAATCGAAGGATGTAGCATTTCATGTCAACGGTTGTAGCTTTCCGGCGATGGCGCTGACCGCTTGTAGCTTTCTCTACATCCGGTTGAAGCTTTTCATCTAGGGGATGAAGCTTTTTTTTAAACGGTTGCAACATGAGGGGGTGCGACGATTCTGCAGAAGCCTCCGGTGTCGACCAAGAAGCACGAAACGTGTGGGAGTTGCAACCGCCGGGGATGGGGATTGGTCAACGGGCTGCATCCAATGGCGAAACGGGCTGTAAAGCATGGCGGGGTGAGATCGACATCCATGGACGCGCGGGGGATTCGACCTTCCATGGCCGACGGCGAGATGTGGGCGCCGGCGCTGCAGGAGATGAGGATGGGGACGAGATCCGCGGAGCTGCGAGACAGGAATGAGGCGAGATTCGCGAGATCCGCAGCGCCACGTGGTTGCTCGCGACTGGGTTGCGGCGTGCGCGCGTGGACTGGACCGGCCGAAGCTTCGGCCGGTGCCCCGGCCCCAAACGTTTTCCTTTTCAGAAAGAATGAGCCCCCACCCCCATCCCCATCGACAACTGAATCGAAAGAGGATTTTGTTCTCGCGATTCTTACCTTGCTTATCCTGTCTCCTTCCTTTCTTCTCCTTCTCGGTGCCTTCCGCTGGCCTGGTCTCTGCTAGTCTCTACTCCTAATGGACAAATTGGTTGAATAGTCCCCCCCACTTTCAACCGGTTTATTTTCAACCGGTTTATTTTCAACCGGTTTTTCTTCCTCCCACCTCCCACCAGCCCCTCCCACCGGTTTTTCTCTTTTCTCGTCTGACGGGCAATACCCAACGTATTTATGGTAATCAATCATAATTAATCCACGTATAGTAATAAATCAATCCAGGTATGGTAAGATCATAACTCAGGATATTTTGAATATGGTAATTATATGGTAATAAATTTAAATTACCCCAAAGGCTATCAATCCAGGTATGGTAAGGCCATAACTCGGGAAATATCAAATATGGTAATAAATTTAAATTACCACCAGGTATGGTAAGGCTATCCACGTATAGTAATAAAATCATATAGTAATAAATCATAATTAATCCACGTATAGTAATAAATCAATCCAGGTATGGTAAGGTCATAACTCAGGAAATTTTAAATATGGTAATTATATGGTAATAAATTTAAATTACCCCAAAGGCTATCAATCCAGGTATGGTAAGGCCATAACTCGGGAAATATCGAATATGGTAATAAATTTAAATTACCACCAGGTATGGTAAGGCTATCCACGTATAGTAATAAATCATATAGTAATAAATCATAACTAATCCACGTATAGTAATAAATCAATCCAGGTATGGTAAGGTCATAACTCAGGATATTTTGAATATGGTAATTATATGGTAATAAATTTAAATTACCCCAAAGGCTATAAATCCAAGTATGGTAAGGCCATAACTCAGGAAATATCGAATATGGTAATAAATTTAAATTACCACCAGGTATGGTAAGGCTATCGATCCAGGTATGGCACGCCCTCACCTGATCACCTATCACAATCTCCAGCCCCACGCACGCACCAAAGAACCCACCCGGCACCAAACGCAGCTCCTCTCGATCCCCTCGAGTAAACGTCGCCGCCGTCGTGCGATCTTCCTAACACAGACGCCGTCGCCGCCTCCTTCCCACCTACGGCGTCCCACGTCCATGGTGACGGCGCTCGCGTCCTACACTGACCCTCCGCCTCATATAGGTTGGTCGTTGATGGAGTGGGATGTGCCGCTGCGGTTTGGGGAGGCGAATCACGATCTGGTTGGGATCTCAATGTGGACTCGTTCTCTGCGATGAAGGATGGCGCTGCCTCTCTGGCAAATGGGATCGGAGGAAGGGGCTCTACGTCGTGAATGTCGGCGAGGCAGCGGCCGAAGGCGAGCCCGACGGTGAGCACGGGTGTTCGTCCCATGAAATAGGCGGCCACGGAGGGCGGATCTGAGGCCACCCCAATCGCCGGTGGCCCTTCCTCCCATCGCTCATCGCCTCCATTCTCTCTCTCCTCTAAATCTTTGTCGCCCCTGCCTGATTCTGGCCGACGCCATCCGGCTCTCGCATCGACCACCACCAGCACGGCTGCGGACGAGGCGCAACCGCAGACGCCGCCGCCGCCATCCTCATCCACCTCCTCCACCATCCTTCCCAGCTGTCGTCGGGGGCACCCGCCATCTGCGCTCTAGCCCACCCGCTCCCTCCTATCCCCTCCCCCTGCCTGCCAGCCCCATGATCCATCGCACAGATGGCAGGTACTACAGCGACCTCCTCCCCAGCGGATCCGGCCTCCTCCGATGGAGATCCATCCTGGGCACCACCTTATTCTCATGCGTGCACGTCTATATCAACGTCTCATTCCACCTCACCTGAGCCTTTACCTTCCCACCTCTGCTTCAGATCCACATCACTTTGCAAGGTGTGTGCTTGATTATTCCGAACTGGATCGATGGATTGTGCAAGGTACTTTGGGTGTTGTCATTGACGGCAATTGTCACGCCATGCTACCATCGGAGGGGTCCCTCATCGATGATTAGGGTCTTCCGAACTGCACGAGCTCCATTGAGAAGGATGTTTTTAATTCTGGTTTTGCCTACATGCTTTCTTTGCCTGTATCTACTTAGCTAATGTCTTCTTATAGATAGTAGCTGCTGAAGTGGTGATCAAAGTTGTTCACTATAAGGAAACAACCATGATAACAAAAGTGTATATTCCCTGACCTTTGACCTGAAGTACTTTTTCATTAGAAACTTGCAACAGCCATGCATTGAAATTAGCAACAGCTTCGTACGTACTGAACTAATTTGCAGCAACACGTACTGAACTAAGTTAGGTTATGCTCATCGTTCCAACATGCTTAGTGATAACCACCTAGCAAGCTAATCAAACATGAAAAAATTGAAGTGCTACTGCTAATCGTACTATTCTGAATGTGAAAATCTATTTAATTGGCTCTTCTCTAATTGTACACTTGCATAAATCTCAGATCTTGCAAATTACAGTATAACCATAAAAGTTATGCTTTGACTCCTATAGGGCCTTTTGCACTTTAATATGACTAATAATTTGCCTTAATATCACAGATTGAATTATTACCTTTCTAAGTGAATGACATTCAAGAAGGTCATTAAATAAAACCAAGAAATCCTTCTGGTATTGGAGTGTAGGAAAGCTGAGACTATAAAACCAAAAGGTTATATTTACGTTTATTAGAGAAGGTTATTTACTTTTTATAGGAAAATACAAAATGTTGCGATGTAGAGTCTAGGTGGTGGGCCTCCTTGATCCACTTGGTGGATGAGGGCGACTCCGGTCCTGGCACCCATAGTGCCAGTGATCCAAAAATCATAGGGCCTGGATATAGCTCTAGCAGACATATGCGGCTTGCGCATCGAGCTTGGTCGTCTCGAGCATGGAGATAGGCGAGTTGTAGACCAAGAGCTGGTACAGAGATAGGCGAGTTGTAGACAAGAGCTGGTGGGCAGCAAGAAACGCATGCACACCAAAGAACAAATCTGAGTCACATGCCTACTTCTATTGGTTTCTACAAAGAGCGGCTAGCTTAGATCTTAGACCAGTCGGTCACTGTCGAGGTCGCCAAGGTGATCTTACAGCACCGCCGTGGGGATTTCTCATGATTTTATGTAGGCAAGCCGCAAGCGGTGGTGGTGATTGGCTGGGTGGTGTCGCTGCCTTGGGAAGAGACGAAGTGATGGTAAAAGTAAGCAGGATCCGATGATTCTTCCGTGGGGATAGCCAAAGTCAAGATGTCGACTACAGACTCATCGCAGACTTGCAGTGAACCTGGATGCGGCGAGCCTGATTTGTGGATCGATGGCGGGTCTTGACTTTGTTAGGCTGGGATTGGATGGTTGCGGAGGGTGGTGTGCTTGGTTGGGTTCCCATGGAAGAATGTGGCCTCCTCGTGGATCTGGTCATGCCCATCCTAGAGAACATTGTGTCCCTAGCTCCCTCGAGGAGCAAGGACAGTGCAAGCGGCAGCAGGGGGTAGGGGTAGATGTGGGGAGGGATGTCGGCGGCTGCTCGAGGTCATCATGATGAAACCCTTGACGTCCCATCTTTATCAATGGAAGTGGAAGAGCACGAAGTCGAGACTGGATAGGAGTTTGAGTTCTTTTTGGCACCGATCGGTTCCCCACTTTAGAGATGTATTTTTTTGCGTGCGAGCAAACAGTGGGTTGATTCTAAAAGGGATAGGCACTTTTCAACAGAAATGCATGACGGACCAAAAATATGACCTCATTTTATTCGTTTGATAGATATCTTATTATTCGTTGTTGTTCGTTCGGTGAAATTTTCTAATATTTGATTGTTGTGTTTCTAATTAGAGCACCCCATAATCACCCAATATGAGGGGATGATAAATGAAAGATACTGATTATAAATTTTGAAGAGCCCGTAGCAACGCACGGGCGTTATACTAGTAGTAGTAGTAGCATGTGACAACGCTGAGCGAACGGAGCTCGTCCAGCTCCTGCACTGCTACTCCAGCTTCTGAAGACCGCAGCATTCATTCATGTAAAAGGAAAAAAGACCTCAGCGTTTGCTTTTTTTTCCTGTCTTCACGACAAGCGAGGCCCATTGTTCTGAAATAACTCACCCTCACATTTTAACTCAGTTTAGCCAGTACTACTCCTACGAGCGAAACCATGGTCTAGCGTGCTTGCCTACGAGCCTGCAGTACTGCTAGCTGGGTTCAGGCCTGTGGCATGGGCAGGCTAGCAGGGTAAAGCTGTGTTGTCAAATCGTGGCATGGCCTCTCTCTCTAGAAAAAGAAAATTTCAGGTATGGCATACGTGGTGGGAGTCTCCGCCCAACTTTTTCTGGAGGAAGCGGTCTTTGGATTTTGTTACCATGTTTTCCGATGTGCATCAACGGGCTTCCGGTCAGCCTTCTTCGTCCTTGGGTCAACTAGAAGAAGTCCATTTTAAAACCTAAACTTATAAAGATGGGACGAAATAATCTTAAAGTTAAAATCCCGGTCGATTGCACCCTGAACTATACAATCTCGGTCTAAATTGAACCCTGGCATTGTTTGAGGCATAAAAGCGCTGGCGTGGCAAATATCAACCGGGATTTGTCTGGCGGGCCGGCTCGCTTTAGATTTTTTTCATTCAAAAATAAAAATTCCGAAGGGCGCAGACCCTGGCAAATCCTATTTAGCGCCTGCAGCCAGGTTTACTGGGCTCGGCCCACTTGTGAATTTGTTTTTGTGTTCGGAGTCGTAAAAAATGCGCGGGCCGAGGGAATCGAACACGCGACGCCTTCGCGGCGAGGGTTACGCGCTAACCAACCGGCCACTGTCCCGCTAGTGTAAATCTGCTTCCATTCCTTCTTTTCTTTGCTCTTCAGTTTCTTGTTTGTTTTTCTTTAATGCGCGATTTTTTCACACATTTCGTGAACCTTTTTTTTAATTGATGAACTTTTTAAATTTGATTACTTTAATAAAAGTGATGAACTTTGTTTTACAAATTCGATGAATTCTGTTTCAAATTTGATGAACTTTTTTCAATTTTGATGAATTCTTTTTTAGTTTTGATGAACTTTTTCAAAATCGATGAACTTTTTTTCAAAATCGGTGAACTTCTTTTTCAGTTTTGATGAACTTTTTTTAGTTTTGATGAACTTTGTCCAAAATTGATGAATTTTTTTTTCAAAATCGGTGAACTTTTTCAGTTTTGATGAACTTTTTTAAATTTTGATGAACTTTTTTAGTTTTGATGAACTTTTTCAAAATTGATGAACTTTTTTTCAAAATCGGTGAACTTTTTTCAGTTTCGATGAACTTTTTTTAGCTTTGATGAACTTTTTCAAAATTGATGAACTTTTTTTCAAAATCGGTGAACTTTTTTTCAGTTTCAATGAACTCTTTTTCTAAATTCGATGAACTATTTCAGAAAATTGATAAAAAAAATTCAAAATCTATGAACATTTTTCAAAATTGATGAACTTTTTTTGAAACAAATGAACTACTTTCAAATTTCATGAACTTTTTTCAAAATTTATGAACTTTTTTCATTAAAACCCGACTTAAAAAACGAATAGTTCACAAATGCGTAATAACTAGCGCCGAACTTTATGGTACTTAAGGCATTCGCGTTTGCAATAAATCAGTAATCTTCCCGTTGTCCAGTGGTTAGCTGAGCAATCCTTCAATTTCGTGGCGCGGGTTCGAGTCGTGGTTCTCACGTGTTTTTGCGTTTTTTGTCGGCAGACGTTTCTCTTTCGTCGGCCCACTAATGTTGCGTGTAGGCGCCCGTTCGGTTCCACGGCGCCGAACGCGCCAAATAGGAGCTCCCGCAGATCCTTGCTCCCCGCTGGACCGTCCGGCTTTAGGCTTTTCTCGTTAAAAAAATAATAAAAAAATACGGCGCGAGGTTGGCTCGAACAGAAGGCCAATCGCTACTGATCGATGCAACTAACCAACAGGATACCAGCTACCACATGCGTTATGTTCACTTGCTCCCTTTTCTTTTCTTTCCTTCTTTCTATTCTTTCCTTTTTCTTTTTTTCCCTTTTTTCTTAAATTCGTGAACCTTTTTTTAAATCGCAGAACTTTTTCCAAATTTGCATATTGTTTTCAAATCCAGGAATGTTTTGAATGCTCAAATTATTTCAAAGTATGTAAAAACTGGTGGCCATCTTAGTAGGAAATAGCAAAAAAAAAAACCTTGTGAACCATATTTTCAAAAGAAAAAAAGTTCAATGTTCAAAAAAAAAGTTCATGAATTTGAAAAAAAAGGTTACAGATTAAAAAAAAAGGTCCACGGATTTGGAAAAAATTTCACGGGCCCATTTGGAGCTATTGAAGTTCAGGCGCGCAAAAAAAAAACAGAAAAGGTGCTGAGCGAGCGACTCAAACTCGCGACCACCTTCTTGTTAGAAGATGGAACTTGCAACCCAAACCAGTGAGTTCAACTGATGTATTCACAGCGTGAAGCTTTAAGTATCAAACTTCTTTTGAAAATTTCTGGATATTACGCAACGAAGATTTTGTATTACCCGTTGAAAATTTTCTTAATATACGCTGAACATTTTAAATTATACACAATGAACATTTTTAAATATATGATGAAAATTTTGGAAAAAAATTAAATAATGTGTTGAATTTTTTTGAATATGCATTGAACATTTGTAATATACGTTGAACAATTTTCTAATACACATTGAACATTTGTGTAACATATGAATGAACAAATTTAAAAAACATAGGGAGCATTTTATATTCATTGAACAATTTCTAATATACGATGAAAATTTTATGCATGATGAATTTTTTTGTAATATACCATGAACATTTCCTAAATATACAATGAACAATTTGGCAGCACGCAATGAACTTTGTATAATCTAGGGAAAATTAAACATTAAAATTTAAATCATAAATAGGAAAAAATAATATAAATATAAATTGAAACGAAAAAATGAAAAAAACAAAGCAGAAAAACCAAAAAGAAAAAATAATGAACGAAAAAACTGAAGCGGTAACGCGCAGCACGTGCTGCTGTGAACTGGGCCAGCCCAGGAGTTCCCCAATCCCGATCATCCTATTACACGTGGACAATCCCTGTTTGAAAAATGACCCAAAGATTCAGTTTAGACTAGGATTACATAGTTTAGGGTGCAACCGATCGGGATTTTAACTTGGGATTCATTCCACCGGACCTTTACGAGTTCAGAGTTTAAAATGAACTTTTTCCAGGCTCCAAGATCAACCATCCGTCATGCTTGACGCTGAGCAGAGTGCCTCCATGATGGTTACCCAGTGCTTCTTTTTTCTTTTTCATTTTTTGCGGGGAAATTATCCAATGGTTTAGCTGCTGAACGCCAAGTGGAGATTAAGGATATTAACTAATCCCTTCGTCCGAAAATACTTGTCATCAAACTGCATAAAATAGGATGTATCTAGATGTATTTTAGTTCACATCTCTTTTTATCCATTTTGATGACAAGTATTTTCGAACGAAGGGAGTATAAGGTACATGCACAAGAAGCTAGTGAGGACTGAGCACATTTGGGCCAACGTGTACATGGGCATCCCAGCCCGAACCCAAAGCCCGGCAGTTGGGCTAGGATCCGGCCCTGGTTTTAGTCCTGAATAAAGCCTAAAATATCTCAAAAACAGGGTGTTATTAGAGATATAGGGTATATATATTCTAAAAATGACCAAATTAATGCTTTAAGTATGAAAATGCAACTGTTTATTAATTTCGCCCAGAGTGGGGCTCGGGCTTGGGATTTCAGGGTCAGGCTTTTACAACCTCTGCCCGAAAAATGGCTAGATTTACTTTATGATCAGTGAGCTGATGAATGTTCTCTGCTCCAACACGTTTCCAGGAGCGACATGCCTGCACATTTGTTGTCGTGTTCGCTAGCTGAGGGGACACAATTCGTGGGGATAACATGTGTCAACTGTTAGATAGAAGGATTTGGTGGAATAGTTCGTTCAATGTATTGCTTGAGCCTCATGGGCATATATATATGAGTATATGGTCATCTAGGAGTACAAGTCAAGGCAGGAACAAATCCTACGCTATCCTATGTTTCCTAAATAAACATTATATTCAACATCCCCTGCAGTCACAACGGTAGCGACGCAGACGATGAGACTGGAGAAGAATCCGAAGGCAAGCCGACGGACACCCCCCACAGTCGTAATGGTCGATGCATCACGAAAGTCGTGGCTGGAGTGGAAACCGACGAAGTTTCTCAAGCAAGACGGTAGCCCTTTGTGCCGTTTGTCGATGTAGCCGAGAGCGTGGGTGGTGGAGCCGTGGGCGAGGTAGCCATGCGAAGAATGTCGTGGTCGATGTCGAGTCAGGGTCGCCGGTGTCGAGGAAGTCGCCATGGAGCCGTGGGCGCAAGGGGGTGCCGAGTTAGCATGAGCGTAGTGGTGTCGAAATAGGGGT
Organism: Triticum aestivum; assembly: GCF_018294505.1. Lineage (NCBI taxonomy): Eukaryota > Viridiplantae > Streptophyta > Magnoliopsida > Poales > Poaceae > Triticum > Triticum aestivum. The sequence goes on along the minus strand of NC_057807.1, from coordinate 617,397,387 downwards.
GCGCCGGGAAGATAATGTTGTTGACGACACATCGCGGCGGGTTTGCCAAGTCCCGGAACACATCGTAGATGAAGGCACGCACCGGTGTTGCCAGCACCGGGCATGCGTAGACGGATGAAGACGAAGTTGACGAAGCGTCGCACCAGGCCTTCCAGGCCCGGGGACACGTCGTGGATGAAGGCACACATCGGTGTTGCCAGCACCGGGCATGCGTAGACGAGGGACCTGCATGAGCTGTACGCCATGTCGAAGAAGTCGGAGGGCCAGCAGAGAAGAACTCGACGACGGTTTCACATACTCCCTAAATGTGGATTTACTTCACAGAGGGAGCAAGACGTCCATCGGCGCGGGGCCAATGTCACCAACGGTGGTCGGAGTAGACGAAGTGATCGGGGTAAATGACAACGATGGTGACGACGGGCTGGTGCTGGATGAAGACAAAGGAGGTGGACGGGCGGCTATGGCGGCGGCGGCTTGATTAGGAGCGCGGCGGCGGTGCTCGAAGTAGGTGGAAAACCCTGACAACGTGACGAAGACCGACATGGACGGTGGCATTTCCGTGCCAAGGGAGATGGCGCGGCGCATACCACGGGAGGTCGACGTGCGGTGACGATGGAGTGTACCACGGGCCGCGGCGCTACGGCCCGAAGGGGCGACGTGGCGACGGCGGGCAGGTCGGGGCGGCGGCGGGAAGACCTCGGGACGGCGGCGGAGACCGTGGGCCACGGCGCGACAGCCCGAAGGGGCGGCGCGGCGGAGGAGTGTGGGCCGGTGCAACCGCGGGGACGGCCTCGGGACGACTGCGTGGACCGCGTGCCATGCTCGCTACGGCCAGACGGGGCGACGCGGCGGCGGCGCGAGGGTCGGTGCGGCCACGGGGACGACCAGGAGCGGATGGCCTCGGGGCGGCGGTGGACCGCGGGCCGTGGCACTATGGCCCGAAGGGGCGACACAGCGGTGACGCGGGTAGGTGCAGCCGGGAGAAGAACCACGGGGTGGCGACACTGCGGCCCGACGGGGCGACGCAGCGGCAGCCTGTTGCTCGATCGGTGGAGGGACGCGCTGAACTTGGGGACGATCTTCACGGGACCTGCGGAGGCGCGCTCAACCGACGGGCCAGGTCGGTTGCATGGCGTAGATGAGACGGATCACGGCGGCGGGCGGGTGATCAATCCAATCGCACGCGAGGTCAGGGACGCCGCTCGATGGAGATGGGATGGCGGCGGAGTCCGAGATGAAGCCTGCGACGGCGGGCGGCAGGGCGGCTATGATTGGCCGCCGCATGGCGCGAGGCCGCCGGTTCGGGTGATTTAGGAGTCCCGATCGAAGTAGGGCGGTGATGGCCGGCATAGATCGACGGGTGGGCCGGCGTGCGACCGCATGACGCGAAGCCACCGGGTCAGAGCAAACGGCGGGCAGACGCGCGGACGACGCGCGAGGCCGCCGGGTCAGGGCGACTGGCGGGCAGACGCGCGGATGATGCGCAAGGCCGCCGGGTCGGTGAGGAAGCCGGCCGATCGCGTCGGGGTTGGAGTAGAGGCGCACGGGTTCGACGGCGGTGGTGGACGACACAAACCGATTAAGATTAGATCGGAAAACCAAAAAGAAACCGCCGATCAAGATGACCGACGAGAAAGAAAAACCCCGGAGCAAGGGCTTGGGGAAAAGACTCTCTAGGGCAGCCGGTCAACACGACCGGCGGACGAACCCTAGGTACGGGCGGCGCGGCCCCCGACAGCGGTCATGGAGGCCAACCGACCCGGAGGTGGCACGCAGGTGCGGAAGCGGCGGCGGGTAGGATTTAGGATCGACTTGCGATAGATACCATGTTAGAAGGGAGAGAGGGATTTGGTGGAATAGGTCGTTCAATGTATTGCTTGAGCCTCATGGACATATATATAAGAGTACATGATCATCTTGGAGTACAAGTCAAGGCAGGAAGAAATCCTACGCTATCCTATGTTTCCTAAATAAACATTATACTCAACATCAACATTTTGTCAGTATGTTTTTTTAGGCTCGTAGCAGTACTTCTGGTTCTCTTAAACCTAGTGATTCAAAAATAAGTCTTAGTGTCATGGAAATAAATCTTGGGTGTGGGTGGTAGCATATTTTTGAGAAACGTTTGTATACGGTGCACCGGCCGAGTGTTCGGCCGGTCGCGTGCCACGCGTCGGATCACCTAATATCGTGCGTCTCCTTGTACCCTGCGCTAAACACATGTCCAATGGGCCACACGAACATCATTCTCTATCCAGTACGATCTGGAGAGTTCCCCTGCCTCGTTCCCCAATCGTCGCTCTTATCCTCTCCCCAGTCCTCACCTTCCCTTGCAATAGATCGGGCCGGCCGCCATTGTCACTGCACGAGCTGCTGCAAACTCCCCTCTTCCAGCCCCATCCTTTCTCCCCTGACTTCATGCCGGCGCCTCCGGGAAACTTTTTGTTGCAAAACGCCGTCTGGTCCTGCAAGCCGTCAGGGGGCGGGGGCAACCGGGTGCTGGAGCTAGGACCGGTGTCGCTTGGTGTTGGGACCGACGCTACACGGTGCTGGGACGGCTGCCACAAGATTGGAGACGGCAGCTACCAGTGCTACAACCACCACCCACCGAGACGGTGGCACAAGTGCTGGAGAGCCGCGGCGGCCGAGGTTCAGGGTGTTTGAAACCACGGCAGCAAGTGTGGGAGATCTGGCGAAGTTCTTTTTTTGCTGGAAGCAGCCCCAAATTTTGCTACCATTGTCTTTGTTTTTGCTGGAATCGGTCAACTTTTTTGCTACCACGGTACCAATTTGATACCATCATGTTTGATTTTTGCTGGAACCAGCCCAAAGTTTTGCTACCATGTTTGTTTGAGTAGAACAAGAGTACCAATTTTGCTACCACCGTTTCGAGTTTTCCTACTATCAGCATGGTCAATTGCTACATCCTTTTTTCATGACCCGCCGAGACCCACGACTATGTGTTTTTGCTGCAACCTTTCTTGTTTTTGCTACGGTGTTCAGAATTGATACATATGTTGACAGTTTTTGCTACTACGGTCTTGAGGATTGATACATATGTTGACAGTTTTTGCTACTACGGTGTTCAAGATTGATACATATGTTGACAGTTTTTGCTACTACCATGGATGAACAAGGGAGGTCATGGAAATGCTGCTATGACCATCGTAATTTTTTATTGCGTTTGACGGCCGTGAGTGTCGGCAGTGAGATTCAACAGCGAGCGGGGGCGAGACGAACGGGGAGGGCAGGAATTCGCTCTGCGGGACGAGGCGGCGAGAGGGCGGCCGCCATGTTTTTCTCAGAGGAGGGTGTGAGAGGGGTGAGGCTCGAGGGGAACGAAACAGATCGAACGGTTAGACGCGGAGGGATCGAAGGGCTGCACGGCGACCGGCCGAAATATTGGGCCGGTCGACCGGCGCCTAGTACTCGCCCATATTTTTTGGGTCCGCAAAATATAACTGAAGTATGGTAGGGATTACACTGCTCATCTTTCTTGAGGTTTGAAGCAACAAGGAGCCTCAAGTTTTTTTTTACGGAAAAACTTCCTATCTATTCATCTTCAATCATGGCAATACAACGAATACCAGAATAAAAACTACATCCAGATTCGTAGACCACCTAGCGACGACTACAAGCACCGAAGCGAGCCGAAGGCGCGCCGCCGTCATCGCCTCTTCATCGCCGGAGCCGGGCACAACTTGTTGTAGTAGACAGTCGGGAAGTCGTCGTGCTAAGGCCCCATAGGACCAGCACCCCAGAACAGCAACCGCCGCCGATGAAAAATAACGTAGATAGGAAGGATCCAAACCGAAGACACACGAACATAGACGAACAACGACGAGATCCGAGCAAATTCACCAAAGATAGATCTGCCGGAGACACACCTCCACACGCCCACCAACGATGCTAGACGCACCGCCGGAACGGGGGCTAGGCGGAAAGACCTTTATTCCATCTTCAGGGAGCCGCCGTCGTCTCGCCTTCCTGAGTAGGACACAAACCCTAACAAGATTGAAAAAAACGACTAAAAACGGAGCCCTCCCGCCGGCCCTTGCCAGGATCCACCGCGCCTCCATGGCCCTTGGGCCACCGGAGACGAGGCGGACCTGCGCCGGCACCGGCGAGAGGCACAAACCCTAACTTTCTTTTTTGGAGGAGGAGGAGGAATTTATATTGCCATGTTGGAGGATCAAAGCTGTCGATTGGAGTGGGGCGATGGAAAAGCGACTACAAATTTAAATCTGATCTTGTTGATTCTAGGGATTACAAATTATAGGTAAATGAAAATGCAACAAGTTGGGTCAACCTGTATAAGGATCTGCATATTACAAATTGTTAGAGCATCTCAAGGAGACCCCTTAAAAATGGTCAAACCCGTAAAAATCCGCGTTTTCAGTTCTATGGTGTCAAAAAACGTCCAGAATAGAGCCCGTAAAAATGGTCAAACCCGTAAAAAATTTGCAGGCCTGAGAATCCATCCCCATGACCCTTTTATTTACAGATTTGCAGGCAAAATATAAAGGGAACTGAAAACCGGTCAACGCTATGCGACAAGGAAGTTCCGCGTGCTCCGGTGACCTTCCACCACAAAACTCGTCGGAAACTCGCCATTTACAGCTGTTGTGGCGTCGGCCTGCGGTGTAGATCGCAGGAACAACGGCTGGAGACTCGAGCAGCTACGGCGACGAAGGAGCTCCTGATCCATCCGGGCAAGGACGAGCTAGCTAGCTAGCAAGCCTGGATCGACCCGGCCAGGAACGAGCTAGCTAGCAAGCTCATGGATCCATCCAGCCACGAACGAGCTAGCTAGCTAGCAAGCAAGCTCCTGGATCCAGCCGGCCATGGACGAGCACTAGTAAAAAAAGGGCCATTCGAATCGGTTCGTGAGGGCCATTTGTCCTGGTTCCCAAACCGGGACTAAAGGGTCCTAACTAAAGCCCTATACCTTTAGTCCCGGTTCGATCAAGACCGGGACAGATGGGGCTCCACATGGCCGCTGCGGCTTGCCTAAGCAGAGGGACCTTTTGTCCCGGTTGATGCCACCAACCGGGACCAAAAAGCTTCCACGCGTCAGTAGTTCAGGGGCTGAATTTTTTTGTTTTTTTCTGAAGGTGGAGGGTTGGGGGTTTTGTAGGGTTAATTTAGGGGTTTCATATATTGTGTTAGCTAGCTAATAGAGAGGAGTGTCCTCTCTTATCTTCGTGTGTGGTCGATGCTACGTATAGAGAGGACTCGACACGCTAGCTAGCTAGTAAGCAAATGAAGGAAACCATTAAGTATAGAAGATCGTCATGATCATATACACAGAGAGAAGTGATCGACCTCTCCTTCTCCGATAGATTGGTCGAACAACAAGTTTTCGTATATCTATCCGACGCTACTGGCTATATATATATATATATATATATATATATATATATATATATATATATATATATATACAATATAAGATCTCTTACGTCCCCTAACATCTGAACTCAACTTCCACATGGTATTCTCCGTGTTTGTCAATGACGTGATCAAGAAAGAATCCCGCCAATTCCTCTTGAATTGCTCGTATGCAATCTTGTGGTAGGAGTTCATCCCGCATCTGCCACATCTAATTTCAAGAAGGGGGTCAATACATATATATGAATGAAACTGAACACAAATGATGGTAACAAAATAAAATTGTGAATATTGCGAGAACGGTGTTTTGGCTCCTAGGTGCATATGCACCCATTATCGAAATACATATTTCAAAAAGTTAAAAAATTTGGAACAAAAATCCCGCATGTATATCCGGACATTTTATGTGCGTGCACAAGGTTTCGGTGAAAAACGACATTTTTGTGGCTTGTGTAAAAAAGATAAAGAAATGCCTCGTGAATAGTTAGAATGAAGCATCAGAAATTGTCTTTTTTACACAACCCACAAAAAACGTCGTTTTTCACCGAAACCTTGTGCATGCACATAAAATGTCCGGATATACACGCGAGTTTTTTTGTTTTGAATTTTTTAACTTTTTGAAATGTGTATTTTGACAATGGGTGCATATGCACCTAGGAGCCAAAGGCAATTACCGATTGCTTACGCACTTCATATTGTTGTTTAGAGTAGCCCCGCTCACAGGTGGTGTGGTGGATGAACTCGCAAATGTAGTATCCACACAAATTATTCCCGGGTTCCTGCCACAACCACTTTACAAGAAATAGAGGTCAATCAAACTGATAAGCAAGCATGCTAAATGGTATTGATAAAACTAGCTAGAATCAATGGGAAATGCGCGGAACTAGCTAGTAGCCAGTACTTACTTTCGGGTGGTCAAATCGCAGTTGTGCCGGCAGTCCCGGAGCTTGTGCGGTGAACTTTTTCCAAACCTTGCCAGACAAAGAAAACAATTACTTGATATCAGGAAATGAACAAAGTTGCCGATATGGTGCGATAATGATTGATTGAACTTACTTCTCGAGCATTTTAGTCATGGTCGCATACTCCTCCGGATTTTTTCGTTTGGAGTCTATGACGGTTACGAGTCCCTGCCCAGGCTTAATCTCTAGCATAATAAAGTGGAAGCTGCGCATGCATGCATAACTCATCAATTAAATTACTATAACTTCGAGTAATAAGGGAAATCGAATATGCACAAGACAGTAACACTCACTTGTATTCGTAAGGAAAGAGTATTGTAGCTTTGTTTTGATTTCAAAGTAACGATGCGAGCAAGTTGACCTCGGTTTGTCTGGCATCATGTTTAACACTCCATTCATCCATGAGATTTATGTTAATGAACCCAATATCACCTACTTGTCTTTTCTTCAATTCGGCGATCTTCAATCTGCATAATATAGTGATGATAATTATATATACATGCAATAAAAGAGCTGAGCTATATATAGAGACTTAATTAATTACAGAGAAGTATTACTTACAGACAGTAGCAAGTGATGATTGTTTTATCGAGGGCCTTTTGATTGAAAAACTGGAAGAACTCCTCATATGGAACTAACAACAGATCAATTCCAGCGAGGTCGTGCTCCTCTTTAACCGATAGCGACCAAGTATTTTTCCCAGACTTCCTGCATATGTCCATGTACCAATCATGGAATCTTCGCATCATCGTTGTTAGGGAAGTACCAGGTATGACGAGAGGCTTCCCGTGCTCGAATCTTAATGTGTCCACCTCCATTGTTCCAAAAATTATTGCATCATTGTCGGTCATGTAATCTCGAGGTTTGGTACCGGGCAGCATCACTTGAAGATTAGCGACGATATCGCTAGACACATTGAGCAGGGGGCACGATTGCTTCGCTTATTTGCCGAGCTAGGGAATTTGTTTCCCTTTTCTTCGTTCTGCTAGCCTTTGATAAGTGCAAGTACTTCCCGACCGCTCCGCTTCCTTATATGTCCTTTCAATGATGCGGTCATAGTTGGATTGCGGCAGAGGCGGTGATGGTCGCTGCAGGGCATCCAAAGTGCGCTTCGCTTTCACCGGATCTATCTTCTCCACTGGAGGTGGATGTTTCTTAGCTTTTACTGATTCAAAGAAGTCATTCACTTGGCCTTCACAGATCTTTTGGTTTTCCTCCTCGCTCCTCTTGTATGGTAACTTCTCTAGAGGCTCGAGAGATGATGGACCATATCTGTATTGCCTCCCGCCTTTGGCTGTATTGCTAGATGCCGGAGCAGCCGGAGTGGCTGCGGCTGTCTTCTTTTCTTGCTGAAGAGGCGGAGCAGCCGGAGGCGGACTGCTAAGACGCGCCGGAGCAGCCGGAGCGGTGGTGTTTGTGTTCCGCCGTCGCTTACGAGGCGGCGAAGGAGGAGGCGGGCTGCTCGGACGCGCCGGAGCAGGCGGGAAGGAGGCGGAGTACTGCCGCCCTCACGCGCCGAAGCAGGAGGCAGAGTGCCCCGATCACTCACCGGAGGAGGAGGAGGAGGCGGAGTGCCCAGCTGACTAGAAGGAGCCATGAAGTTCAGAAGCTTGATGTGCTCCTTCCGCCATAGACATGGAGTATGCATAGACCCAGCCGAGTCTCCCCATCACCTGTAGGGTGGTTAAACTAGAGCTCCTCAAATCCCTCCATTATTTCGTCCACCATCACAACAACATAGCCTTGTGGAATTGGACTGCAGTGAAAAGTTGCTCCGGGTGAAGGAGGGAACACCGAGCCGACTACCGCCTTGACTTTGAGCTGAAGCCATTGCGTCATAAGGTGGCACTGGTGTGAATCCGTGATAAAATCCATGGGGTAGCTAGGACCCGTCAAGTCAGGCTGCTGAACAAGCTCGGTGGAAGCCACGCTGCTTCTCTGCTGAGATGGCGGGGTAGCTTCTGGGATAGCTTCTTGGGCAGGATCTCGCAGCTGCTGGTTCTCAACATCTCATTCCTCTAGCTTTCTTACCCTTGGCTTAAGCTCCTGCAGTTTGCTCTGCTCTACTTTCCTCCTCCTCTCTTGGCTTTTGTAACCGCCTGCGTCGAGAAACCCAACCTTCCACGCAACGGAGCCTGGCATGCCTCGTGTTCGTCCAGGGTGCTCAGGATTCTCGAGGGCCCTTGTGAGCTCGTCGTTCTCTCTGTCGGGAACAAACTTCCCTTCCCGCACTTCATTGATTGCTTTCCGAAGCTTTGTGATGGGTGTTGCATGTTGCTTGTCTGTCTAGCAGCACTTCCCTGTTTTAGGGTCCAATGTTCCACCAGCCCCGAAGAACCAAGTCCTACAATGGTCTGGCCAGTGCAATGTCTCTGGTTCGACCCCTTTAGCAATCAGGTCCTGCTCAGCCTTGTCCCACAACGGCCGGGCTTTGAGGTAGTCACCTGACCTCATGCGATGGTAATGCTCCTTCTTTGTAGCATTTATCTTGTTAGTCGCTGACATCTTCTTACTCCTCTCCGATGTCTTGTTGGCCACAAATGCGGGCCAGTGATCTCTTATCTTCTCAAATCGGTCGATGAATTTTGGAGTCTTGTCTTGGTCCACATACATTGTTTTCAACTCATTCTTCCACCTCCTGAATAGATCTGCCATCTTCTTGAGAGCATAGGACTTGACCAATGGCTCTATAACTGGATTCTCTGGATCCTCCTCTTCCGGCAGGGTGAAATTTACCTTCAGCGCTTTCCAAAGATCTTCTTTCTGTCTATCTTCGACAAAAGAAACTTGAAGAAGCTCTTCCTTCTTAGGCTCATTCCATAGCTTGATGCTGATTAGGATCATGTTCCTAACAAGAACCCCGCACTGAGCAGAAAATGCTTCCTTGGTACGGAGGGGTTTAATCGGTTGGCCATCACGCGCGATTTCTGTGATCGTGAACCTTTCATCCGGGCGCAACTTTTTCTTCGGGCCTCGTTTCTTTACTAAAGTATTGCTTGATCCGAAGGGCTATATAAAAGAAGAAAGAAGAGTTAATATATGTACTTACCAAAACAATTAATGCATCAATTAGCTAGTCAGCACAGGCTTAATTAATATATATACCTCGCCGGACTTTGCAATAGCTGTTCCCGACTCCGTTCGGTCACCGGAGCCGTCATCACGGTCACCAGAGCCACCATCACGATCATGACCCTCCTCCATTATTGTTTGATCACCGCAGCCTGCTTCCTCTCCTTGCAGACCTTCTTCGATGTCATTGAGAAATGACAACACTACATCACCTCTGCCATGGATTATGTCCCCCAATATCTCTTCTTGATCGAAGTCTCTTTGATGATCCATAGTTTCTGCAAATATTACAACATGGAAATTAATATAAAAACATGAGAGATGGATATATCGAAGTTATCGAGGAGGGGATATATCAACAACGACGACATATACATAGAAAAAAATGTTATCGGGGAGGGGGTATATATATCGACCCCCCTCATGTCGAAGTTATCAGTGAGGGGGTATATCGACAATGATGACATATACATAGAAAAAATGTTATCGGGGAGGGGGTATATCGACCCCCCCTCATGTCGAAGTTATCGGAGAGGGGGTATATCGACCGCCTCTCTCATGATTGTCCGACGTTTGTCTAGTGTCAAAGGATTCAACAAAACCATGTCTTCATCATTATGCGAAAATAACAGGCGCATGATGCTACGAAGCTCTCCAAAGTTTTTTTGGAATGGAGTCCTAGATAGGATAATTTGCTTTTTGGTACAAAGTTCAGCAAGAGCCTTCCCAATATCGCTATTTGGAAGGTGAGGGAGTCCTGGACTAGGGGGTGTCCGGATAGCCGAACTACCATCATCGACCGGACTCCAAGACTATGAAGATACAAGATTGAAGACTTCGTCCCGTGTCCGGATGGGACTTTCCTTGGCGTGGAAGGCAAGCTTGGCGATACGGATATGTAGATCTCCTACCTTTGTAACCGACTCTGTGTAACCCTAGCCCTCTCCGGTGTCTATATAAACCGGATGGCCTTAGTCCATAGGACGAACAACAATCATACCATAGGCTAGCTTCTAGGGTTTAGCCTCCTTGATCTCGTGGTAGATCTACTCTTGTAACCCACATCATCAATATTAATCAAGCAGGACATAGGGTTTTACCTCCATCAAGAGGGCCCGAACCTGGGTAAAAACATCGTGTCCCTCGTCTCCTGTTACCATCCGCCTAGACACACAGTTCGGGACCCCCTACCCGAGATCCGCCGGTTTTGACACCGACATTGGTGCTTTCATTGAGAGTTCCTCTGTGCCGTCGCGATCAGGAAGGATGCCTTCTCCCGTCTTTAAAGACGGCACCGTCGTCAAGAGAGCTTTGGCCGCTGGCCAAACTGTCCGGCTAGGTGGTTTTCTTATGACCGCCTGTTCGGCCACCGCTCCGACGATGACCTCTCAAGTCATCAAAAGCGATCTTCACGTCAGCCCGGAATTCGTCGAGCAGTTAGATCCGATTGAGCTCTCCTCTGTAAACGAGCTCTTGGATCGCATCGCCGCCCTGGGAGTCGCCACAGACTACGATCAGATTGGGCTTAAACCCGATCTGAGAGAGATTAACTCTCCTCAGGCCACCCACCATGTTGTCGTGGTAGAGGAACAATGCGACAACCCTTCTCCTACGTTGAAAACCAACTATGTCCGGATTCCCGATCCCTCCAAGCCGGATTCCCGCAAAGGGACGGACGCTAATCAAATACTGAACTTAGAGTCAGGCATCAGACTAGATTCGTTGGAAAGCATCCAGCAAGTCAAGCTTCCAAATCCGGAAACTTCTTGGCCTTTGTGCCTCAGATCGGGCGGGGTTCCGAACTTGATTCCACCCGCCCACCCAAACATAAGCGATCTATCTCGAATACGGCAAGAGCCCGATGAAACAGTACATCATTACTGGGCCAGATTCCTCCTGGTTATGAACAGGATAAAGGACTGCTGCGAAGAAAGCGCGATTTCAATTTTTTGCAACAATTGCACGGACAAGGGAATCATGAACGCCATAAGTCGTCGCGAAGTTACACGCTTCATCGACCTAGCGACTATCGTACAAAAATACTGTGTGGTAGAGAGTGCCAGGAACACCGAAACTAGGTTTTGGGACAGTTCGGCCTTGACCACAACCCTAGTCCGAAGTGAAAGGGTGCGCCATACTCAAGCACCTGGGTTAAAAACCAAAAAGCAAAGACCCCCTAAAGGGCATGGAACCGTACTGGAGGGCTGGCTCAATGGACCCTGCAAAATCCACAGTACGAAGGGCGCCACTCCAACACACAGCCTTCGAGCATGTTGGATACTACGGTAGGTGGCCAAAAGTGGCGAAGGCTTTTTAGCCCCGGGCAAACAGCCCAGCAGTACCGGTACGGTATTAACAGTCTTTGAGACTTTCGCATCAAATAACATGCGAAAACGAACAATCTGCGGCCTCGCCGAAGTCTACCAAGTAGCAACAGCAAATCCATGGAGTGACATGGCTATCACCTTCAACGCCAGCGACGAACCTAAATTCTGAACAGCTAGAGCACCAACCGCATTGGTCCTCAGTCCGATAGTGGACGGCTTTCGCCTTACCAAGGTACTCATGGATGGCGGCAGCGGATTAAACCTCATCTACGAGGAAACCCTTCAAAAATGGATATTGACTGGATCCGCATCGAGCGAAGCAGCACAACCTTCAGAGGGATAATCCCTAGTCGAGAAGTACGCTGCACAGGAAAAATCACACTAGATGTAGTGTTCGGCTCACCGGACAATTACAGGTCCGAGGAGGTCACGTTCCAAGTGGGCCCATTCGGCAGCGGATATCACGCTTTGTTAGGGCGAGAGGCATTCACAATCTTCCAAGCTATACCCCACTACGGGTACATGAAGCTCAAAATGCCCGGACCCAATGGGATAATCACTCTTGCCAGTGATCCAGATACAGCACTCCGCGCTGAAAATAAGACAGCTGCACTGGCCCTAGAGGCATTGTCCGAAGCCCTAGCGGCAGAGGAACTAACTACACTGCGCTTCACGGTGGATAGGGACGATGTGATACTCGATAAGAGGTCCAAGTCCACCTCTTTTAAACCAGCAGACGAAATAGTCAAATTTCAGGTCCATCCAACGGACCCCACAAAGACGGCCTCCATTGGGGCACAATTAAGTCCTGATGTCGAAGCCGCACTACGAGAATTCCTTCGGGAAAATTGGGACATTTTTGCCTGGCACCCTTCAGACATGCCAGGAATCCCACGCAGGCTGGCAGAGCACAGCCTAAACATCCTAAAAGGATTCAAGCCGGTCAAACAAGCTCTTCAGCGATTTTCCGAACCCAAAAGACAGGCAATGGGAGAAGAGCTAGCCAAACTCTTAGAAGCCGGATTCATCAGAGATATAAAACATCCGGACTGGCTAGCCAATCTAGTAATGGTACCAAAAAAGGACAAATCCTGGCGCCTCTGCGTCGATTTTAAAGACCTTAACAAGGCCTGTCCAAAGGACCCTTTCCCCCTCCCTCGCATCGACCAAATCATCGATGCTACCGCAGGGCACGATTCATTGTGCTTCCTCGACGCATACTCCGGATACCATCAAATCAAGATGGCGGAGAAAGACCAGGCCGCAACGGCATTCATTACTCCATATGGGCCATTCTGCTTCAACACAATGCCCTTCGGACTCAAAAACGCCGGCGCAACATATCAGCGCATGATTCAAACATGTCTGGCTACCCAGATAGGCAAAACAGTAGAGGCATACATAGACGGTGTGGTCGTCAAGACCAAACACGTCGAAACTCTAGTAGAAGACTTGAGGGTGACATTTGACAACCTCCGAGCATATGACATTAAGCTCAATCCGGAAAAATGCGTCTTCGGCGTACCAGCCGGAAAGCTCTTGGGCTTCATCGTATCCGGTAGAGGAATTGAAGCAAACCCGGCCAAAATCCGAGCTCTGTCACAATTGGATATTCCAAAAGACCTCAAGCAAATACAAAAACTAACCGGATGCGTAGCGGCCTTAAGTCGCTTCATCTCCCGTTTGGGGGAAAAGGCTCTGCCCCTCTACCGCCTCCTCCGGTGCAGCGAACATTTCGAATGGACGGATGCTGCCACAGCCGGACTCGAAGAAATTAAGGCCATACTGGCAACAAATCCGGTCCTGGCCGCGCCCAACCTGGGCGAACCTATGTTATTATATATCGCAGCAACACATCAAGTTGTCAGCGCGGTACTCGTCGTCGAGCGAGAGACAGAAGGGCACAGATTCCCTCTTCAAAAACCAGTGTACTACGTATCCACTGTTCTAACTCCATGCAAGTCCCGGTACCCACATTATCAAAAGATAGCATATGCGGTGTTCATGGCATCCCGGAAGCTGCGACACTACTTTCAAGAGTGTTCCATAACGGTGGCCTCCGAAGTACCTCTCAACGATATTATAAACAATCGCGACGCAACGGGCAGGATTGCAAAATGGGCTATTGAGCTCTTACCATTTGACATAACCTATAAACCACGGCGAGCTATAAAGTCGCAGGTTCTGGCCGACTTCGTCGCCGAATGGACCGAAGCCGAACTCCCTAAAGAGTACGGCGCATACTCCAATTGGATCATGCATTTCGACGGATCCAAAATGTTGGCTGGCTTGGGGGCTGGCGTCGTCCTGACGTCCCCAACTGGAGACACAATCCAATACGTACTTCAAATAATGTACATGGACTCCAATAACGCAGCCGAATACGAGGCCCTTCTACATGGCCTCCGGATGGCAATCTCCATGGGCATTCAATGCCTAGAGGTGCACGGGGATTCAAACCTCGCAATATCCCAAGTAAATGGAGACTTTGATGCCAAAGATCCAAAAATGGCAGCTTACCGCAACGCCGTCCTAAAAATGTCAGCTCGGTTTGAAGGACTCGAATTCCACCATGTAGCCCGGGATAATAACCAGGCGGCAGACGTGTTAGCACGCATTGGCGCGAAACAAGACGCCATCCCTCCAAACATCTTCCTGGAACGGCTCTTCAAGCCATCCGTGTTATGGGAAGAGGAGTCCGGAAATAACAATCCGGAGCCAGCTGCATCACCTAACTCAGACCATTCTGACACAGTCGGCGGCTCAGCCAACGAAATAACACCTTCAGCTCACGAAATAATGGCAGTAATTGCCCCATGGACAGAACCATTCCTAGCCTACTTAATTCGGCAGGAACTTCCCGAAGACCAAAATGAGGCCCGCTGCATAGTTCGGCGATCTAAAGCCTACAAGGTCCATGAGGGAGAACTTTATAAGAAAAGCACAACCAGAGTCCTTCAAAGGTGTATCTCCGAAGAGGAGGGGCGGAATCTCCTGGCTGAAATTCATGCCGGACTCGGCGGGCACCACGCTGCAGCCCGGGCACTCGTAGGCAAGGCCTTCCGTACAGGATTTTATTGGCCGACAGCCCGGGCAGATGCTCAGGACTTAGTCCAACGATGCGTCGGTTGCTAGCTCTTTTCTAATCAGAGCCACATGCCACCCACCGCCCTCAAAACTGTTGGGGAACGTAGTAGAAATTCAAAATTTTCCTATGTGTCACCAAGATCTATCTAAGGAGAAACTAGCAACGAGGGGAAGGAGAGTGCATCTACATACCCTTGTAGATCGCTAAGCGGAAGCGTTCAAGAGAACAGGGTTGAAGGAGTCGTACTCGTCGTGATCCAAATCACCGGAGATCCTAGTGCCGAACGGACGGCACCTCCGCATTCAACACACGTACAACCCGGTGACATCTCCCATGCCTTGATCCAGCAAGGAGAGAGGGAGAGGTTGAGGAAGACTCCATCCAGCAGCAGCACAACGGCGTGGTGGTGATGGAGGAGCGTGGCAATCCTGTAGGGCTTCGCCAAACACCGTGGGAGAGGAGGAGTACTTGGGAGAGGGGGAGGGCTGCGCCAGAACTTATGGTGCGGCTGCCCTCCCACCCCCCACATATATATAGGGGCAAGGGAGAGGGGGGCCGGCCCCCTCAGATCCAATCTGAGGAGGGGGCGGCGGCCAAGGGGGGGAGGAGTGCCTCCCAAGTCAAGTGGAGGCCCTCCCCCTTAGGGTTTTCCCCTTTCCATGCGCATGGGCCTTGGGGGGGCTGGTGCCCCTGGCCCATTAAGGCTAGGGCGCCCCCCTACAGCCCATGCTACTGTATTGGACGTGGTGGAACAATTTCCGGACCTCCAGACCCCTCTGGAATCCTCCGGAACCTTTTGGAAGCTTCCCGGTACAATACCGAAAAAACCCGAACTTTTTCCGGAACCCGAACAACAACTTTCCATATATAAATCTTTACCTCCGGACCATTCCGGAACTCCTCGTGACGTCCGGGATCTCATCCGGGACTCCGAACAACATTCGGTAACCACATACAAACTTCCTTTATAACCCTAGCGTCATCGAACCTTAAGTGTGTAGACCCTACGGGTTCGGGAGACATGTAGACATGACCGAGACATTCTCCGGTCAATAACCAACAACGGGATCTGGATACCCATGTTGGCTCCCACATGTTCCACGATGATCTCATCGGATGAACCACGATGTCAAGGACTCAATCGATCCCGTATACAATTCCCTTTGTCTAACGGTATTGTACTTGCCCGAGATTCGATCGTCGGTATACCGATACCTTGTTCAATCTCGTTACCGGCAAGTCTCTTTACTCGTTCCGTAACACATCATCCCGTGATCAACCCCTTGGTCACATTGTGCACATTATGATGATGTCCTACCGAGTGGGCCCAGAGATACCTCTCCGTTTACACGGAGTGACAAATCCCAGTCTCGATTCGTGCCAACCCAACAGACACTTTCGGAGATACCTGTAGTGCACCTTTATAGCCACCCAGTTACGTTGTGACGTTTGGTACACCCAAAGCATTCCTACGGTATCCGGGAGTTGCACAATCTCATGGTCTAAGGAAATGATACTTGACATTAGAAAAGCTTTAGCATACGAACTACACGATCTTGTGCTAGGCTTAGGATTGGGTCTTGTCCATCACATCATTCTCCTAATGATGTGATCCCGTTATCAACGACATCCAATGTCCATGGTCAGGAAACCGTAACCATCTATTGATCAACGAGCTAGTCAACTAGAGGCTTACTAGGGACATGGTGTTGTCTATGTATCCACACATGTATCTGAGTTTCCTATCAATACAATTATAGCATGGATAATAAACGATTATCATGAACAAGTAAATATAATAATAACTAATTTATTATTGCCTCTAGGGCATATTTCCAACAGTCTCCCACTTGCACTAGAGTCAATAATCTAGTTCACATCGCCATGTGATTAACACTCACAGGTCACATCGCCATGTGACCAACATCCAAAGAGTTTACTAGTGTCATTAAACTAGTTCACATGATCATGTGATTAAGACTCAATGAGTTCTGGGGTTTGATCATGTTTTTCTTGTGAGAGAGGTTTTAGTCAACGGGTCTGCAACAATCAGATCTGTATGTATTTTGCAATTCTCTATGTCATATTGTAAATGCTTCTTCCACGCTCCACTTGAAGCTATTCCAAATGGTTGCTCCACTATACGTATCCGGTTTGCTACTCAGAGTCATTTGGATAGGTGTTAAAGCTTGCATCAACGTAACCCTTTACATCGAACTCTTTATCACCTCCATAATCGAGAAACATATCCTTATTCCTCTAAGGATAATTTTGACCGCTATCTGGTGATCCACTCCTTGATCACCTTTGTACTCTCTTGCAGATATGTAGTAAGGCACACATCAGGTGCGGTACACAGCATAGCATACTATAGAGCCTACGTCTGAAGCGTAGGGGATGACCTTCATCCTTTGTCTCTCTTCTGCTGTGGTCGAGCTTTAACTCTTAACTTCATACCTTACAACTCAGGCAAGAACTCCTTCTTTGACTGATCCCTCTTGAACACCTTCAAGATCATGTCAAGGTATGTGCTCATTTGAAAGTATTATTAAGCATTTTGATCTATCTTATAGATCTTGATGCTTATTGTTCAAGTAGCCTAATCCAGGTTTTCCATTGAAAAACACTTTTCAAATAACCCTATATGCTTTCCAGAAATTCTACATCATTTCTGATCAACAATATGTCAACAACATATACTTATCAGAAATTCTATAGTGCTCCCACTCACTTCTTTGGAAATACAAGTTTCTCATAAACTTTTGTATAAACCCAAAATCTTTGATCATCTCATCAAAGCGTACATTCCAACTCCGAGATGCTTACTCCAGTCCTTAGAAGGATCGCTGGAGCCAGCATACCTTTTAGCATCCTTAGGATCGACAAAACTTTTCTGATTGTATCACATACAACCTTTCCTTACGAAAACTGGTAAGGAAACTCATCTTGACATCCATCTGCCAGATTTCATAAATGCAACTAATGCTAACATGATTTCGACGGACTTAAGCATCGCTACGGATGAGAAAATCTCATCGTAGTCAACTCTTTGAACTTGTGAAAAACTCTTCGCCACAAGTCGAGCTTCATAGACGGTGACATTACCATCCATGTCCGTCTTCTTCTTAAAGATCCATTTATTTCAATGGCTTGCCGATCATCGGGCAAGTCCACCAAAGTCCATGCTTTGTTATGATACATGGATCCTATGTCGGATTTCATGGCTTCTAACCATTTGTCGGAATTTGGGCCCACCATCGCTTCTCCATAGCTCGTAGGTTCATTGTTGTCTAGCAACATGACCTTCAAGACAGGATTACTATGCCACTCTGAAGTGGTACGCATCCTTGTCACCCTACAAGGTACGGTAGTGACTTGATCCAAAACTTCATGATCACTATCATAAGCTTCTACTTCAATTGGTGTAGGTGCCACAGGAACAACTTCCTATGCCCTGCTACACACTAGTTGAAGTGACGGTTCAATAACCTCATCAAGTCTCCACCATCCTCCCACTCAATTCTCCGAGACAAACTTTTCCTCGAGAAAGGACCCGATTCAAGAAACAATCCCTATTGCTTTCAGATCTGAATTAGGAAGTATACCCAACTGTTTTGGGTGTCCTATGAAGATGCATTTTATCCGCTTTGGGTTCGAGCTTATCAACCTAAAACTTTTTCACATAAGCGTTGCAGCCCCAAACTTTTTAAGAAACGACAACTTAGGTTTCTCCAAATGGTGTCGTCTCAACGGAATTACGTGGTACCCTATTAAAGTGAGTGCGGTTGTCTCTAATGCCTAACCCATGAACGATAGTGGTAATTCGATAAGAGACATCATGGTACGCACCATATCCAATAGGGTGCAACTATGATGTTCGGACACACCATCACACTATGGTGTTCCAGGCGGTATTAATTGTGAAACAATTTCCACAATGTCTTAATTGTGTGCCAAACTCGTAACTCAGATATTCATCTCTATGATCATATCATAGACATTTTATCCTCTTGTCACGAATGATCTTCAACTTCACTCTGAAATTACTTGAACCATTCAATAATTCAGACTTGTGTTTCATCAAGTAAATATACTCAACATCTACTCGAATCATCTGTGAAGTAAGAACATAACGATATTCACTGCATGCCTCAGCACTCATTGGACTGCACACATCAAAATGTGTTACTTCCAACAAGTTGCTATCTTGTTCCATCTTACTGAAACCGAGGCTTTTCAGTCATCTTGCCCATGTGGTATGATTTGCATATCTCAAGTGATTCAAAATCAAGTGAGTCCAAACGATCCATCTGCATGGAGTTTCTTCATGCGTATACACCAATAGACATGGTTCGCATGTCTCAAACTTTTCAAAAATGAGTGAGTCCAAAGATCCATCAACATGGAGCTTCTTCATGCGTTTTATACCAATATGACTTACATGGCAGTGCCACAAGTAAGTGGTACTATCATTACTATCTTATATCTTTTGGCATGAAAATGTGTATCACTACGATCGAGATTCAATAAACCATTCCTTTAGGTGCAAGACCATTGAAGGTATTATTCAAATAAATAGAGTAACCATTATTCTCCTTAAATGAATAACCGTATTGCGATAGACATAATCCAATCATGTCTATGCTCAACGCAAACACCAAATGACAATTATTCAGGTTTAATACTAATCTTGATGGTAGAGGGAGCGTGCGATGTTTGATCACATCAAACTTGGAAACACTTCCAACACATATCGTCAGCTCACCTTTAGCTAGTCTCCGTTTATTCCGTAGCTCTTTTATTTCGAGTTACTAACACTTAGCAACCGAACCGGTATCTAATACCCTGGTGCTACTAGGAGTACTAGTAAAGTACACATTAACATAATGTATATCCAATATACTTCTATCGACCTTGCCAGCCTTCTCATCTACCAAGTATCTAGGGTAATTCCGCTCTAGTGACTATTCCCCTTATCACAGAAGCACTTAGTCTCGGGTTTGGGTTCAACCTTGGGTTTCTTCACTGGAGCAGCAGCTGATTTGCCGTTTCATGAAGTATCCCTTCTTGCCCTTGCCCTTCTTGAAACTAGTGGTTTCACCAACCATCAACAATTGATGCTCCTTCTTGATTTCTACTTTCGCGGTGTCAAACATCGTGAATACCTCAAGGATCATCATATCTATCCCTGATATGTTATAGTTCATCACGAAGCTCTAGCAGCTTGGTGGCAATGACTTTGGAGAAACATCACTATCTCATCTGGAAGATCAACTCCCACTCGATTCAAGTGATTGTTGCACTCAGACAATCTGATCACAAGCTCAACGATTGAGCTTTTCTCCCTTAGTTTGCAGGCTAAGAAAATCGTCGGAGGTCTTATACCTCTTGACGTGGGCACGAGCCTGAAATCCCAATTTCAGCCCTCGAAACATCTCATATGTTCCGCGACGTTTCGAAAACGTCTTTGGTGCCTCTACTCTAAACCATTTAACTGAACTATCACGTAGTTATCAAAACGTGTATGTCCGATGTTCGCAACATCCACAAACAACGTTTGGGGTTCAGCACACTGAGCGGTGCATTAAGGACATAAGCTTTCTACTGTCCGCATAATCGCTACTATCAACTTTCAACTATATTTTCTCTAGGAACATATCTAAACAGTGGAACTAAAGCGCGAGCTTACGACATAATTTGCAAAGATCTTTTGACTATGTTCAGGATAATTAAGTTCATCTTATGAACTCCCACTCAGATAGACATCCCTCTAGTCATCTAAGTGATTACATGATCCGAGTCAACTAGGCCGTGTCCGATCATCACGTGAGACGGACTAGTCATCATCGGTGAACATCTTCATGTTGATCGTATCTACTATACGACTCATGCTCGACCTTTCGGTCTCTTGTGTTCCGAGGCCATGTCTGTACATGCTAGGCTCGTCAAGTTAACCTAAGTGTTTCGCGTGTGTAAATCTGGCTTACACCCGTTGTATGTGAACGTAAGAATCTATCACACCCGATCATCACGTGGTGCTTCGAAACGACGAACTTTCGCAACGGTGCACAGT
This sequence comes from Triticum aestivum, assembly GCF_018294505.1. Classification (NCBI taxonomy): domain Eukaryota; kingdom Viridiplantae; phylum Streptophyta; class Magnoliopsida; order Poales; family Poaceae; genus Triticum; species Triticum aestivum. The sequence goes on along the minus strand of NC_057807.1, from coordinate 617,376,474 downwards.
TAGGGGGAACACTTTCTTGAAATTTTAATGAGGGATCATCTTATTTACTACCGTCGTTCTAAGCAAATAAGATGCATAAACATGATAAACATCACATGCAATCAAATAGTGACATGATATGGCCAATATCATTTTGCTCCTTTTGATCTCCATCTTCGGGGCTCCATGATCATCATCGTCACCGGCATGACACCATGATCTCCATCATCATGATCTCCATCATCGTGTCTTCATGAAGTTGTCTCGCCAACTATTACTTCTACTACTATGGCTACCGGTTAGCAATAAAGTAAAGTAATTACATGGCGTTGTTCAATGACACGCAGGTCATACAATAAATAAAGACAACTCCTATGGCTCCTGCCGGTTGTCATACTCATCGACATGCAAGTCGTGATTCCTATTACAAGAACATGATCAATCTCATACATCACATATCATTCATCACATTCTTCTTGGCCATATCACATCACATAGCATACCCTGCAAAAACAAGTTAGACGTCCTCTAATTGTTGTTTGCATGTTTTACGTGGCTGCTATGGGTTTCTAGCAAGAACGTTTCTTACCTACGCAAAACCACAACGTGATATGCCAATTGCTATTTACCCTTCATAAGGACCCTTTTCATCGAATCCGTTCCGACTAAAGTGGGAGAGACTGGCACCCGCTAGCCACCTTATGCACCAAGTGCATGTCAGTCGGTGGAACCTGTCTCACGTAAGAGTACGTGTAAGGTCGGTCCGGGCCGCTTGATCCCACAATACCGTCGAAACAAGATTGGACTAGTAATGGTAAGCATATTGAACAAAATCAACGCCCACAACTACTTTGTGTTCTACTCGTGCAAAGAATCTACGCAATAGACCTAGCTCATGATGCCATTGTTGGGGAACGTAGCAGAAATTCAAAATTTTCCTACGTGTCACCAAGATCTATCTAAGGAGAAACTAGCAACGAGGGGAAGGAGAGTGCATCTACATACCCTTGTAGATCGCTAAGCGGAAGCGTTCAAGAGAACGGGGTTGAAGGAGTCGTACTCGTCGTGATCCAAATCACCGGAGATCCTAGTGCCGAACGGACGGCACCTCCGCGTTCAACACACGTACAGCCCGGTGACGTCTCCCATGCCTTGATCCAGCAAGGAGAGAGGGAGAGGTTGAGGAAGACTCCATCCAGCAGCAGCACAACGGCGTGGTGGTGATGGAGGAGCGTGGCAATCCTGCAGGGCTTCGCCAAGCACCGCGGGAGAGGAGGAGTACTTGGGAGAGGGGGAGGGCTGCGCCAGAACTTATGGTGCGGCTGCCCTCCCACCCCCCACATATATATAGGGGCAAGGGAGAGGGGGGTCGGCCCCCTCAGATCCAATCTGAGGAGGGGGCGGCGGCCAAGGGGGGAGGAGTGCCTCCCAAGTCAAGTGGAGGCCCTCCCCCTTAGGGTTTTCCCCTTCCCATGCGCATGGGCCTTGGGGGGGCTGGTGCCCCTGGCCCATTAAGGCTAGGGAGCCCCCCTACAGCCCATGCTACTGTATTGGACATGGTGGAACAATTTCCGGACCTCCGGACCCCTCCGGAATCCTCCGGAACCTTCTGGAAGCTTCCCGGTACAATACCGAAAAAACCCGAACTTTTTCCGGAACCCGAACAACAACTTTCCATATATAAATCTTTACCTCCGGACCATTCCGGAACTCCTCGTGACGTCCGGGATCTCATCCGGGACTCCGAACAACATTCGGTAACCACATACAAACTTCCTTTATAACCCTAGCGTCATCGAACCTTAAGTGTGTAGACCCTACGGGTTCGGGAGACATGTAGACATGACCGAGACGTTCTCCGGTCAATAACCAACAGCGGGATCTGGATACCCATGTTGGCTCCCACATGTTCCACGATGATCTCATCGGATGAACCACGATGTCAAGGACTCAATCGATCCCGTATACAATTCCCTTTGTCTAGCGGTATTGTACTTGCCCGAGATTCGATCGTCGGTATACCGATACCTTGTTCAATCTCGTTACCGGCAAGTCTCTTTACTCGTTCCGTAACACATCATCCCGTGATCAACCCCTTGGTCACATTGTGCACATTATGATGATGTCCTACCGAGTGGGCCCAGAGATACCTCTCCGTTTACACGGAGTGACAAATCCCAGTCTCGATTCGTGCCAACCCAACAGACACTTTCGGAGATACCTGTAGTGCACCTTTATAGCCACCCAGTTACGTTGTGACGTTTGGTACACCCAAAGCATTCCTACGGTATCCGGGAGTTGCACAATCTCATGGTCTAAGGAAATGATACTTGACATTAGAAAAGCTTTAGCATACGAACTACACGATCCTTGTGCTAGGCTTAGGATTGGGTCTTGTCCATCACATCATTCTCCTAATGATGTGATCCCGTTATCAATGACATCCAATGTCCATGGTCAGGAAACTATAACCATCTATTGATCAACGAGCTAGTCAATCAGAGGCTTACTAGGGACATGGTGTTGTCTATGTATCCACACATGTATCTGAGTTTCCTATCAATACAATTATAGCATGGATAATAAACGATTATCATGGACAAGGAAATATAATAATAACTAATTTATTATTGCCTCTAGGGCATATTTCCAACAAAAACTATACCCATTACCTGGCCGTTCGCGGTCTGGGGGCTTGACATGGTTGGACCCCTTAAAGGGGGAACCCACAAGCACAAATACTTATTGGTCATGGTGGACAAATTCACCAAATGGATTGAGGCCAAGTCGGTTAAAACGGCAGAATCCGTACCGGTGATAGACTTCCTATCCGGGGTAGTACACCGTTTTGGCGTCCCCCACAGCATCATCACTGATAATGGCACGAACTTCACTGCCGACGAGGTTAAACTCTGGTGCAAAAACATGGGCATCAAGCTCGATTACGCTTCGGTCTATCACCCCCAAACTAACGGTCAAGTCGAGCGAGCAAATGGTCTAATCATGAGCGGCATCAAACCCAGACTAGTGCGGTCCCTCAAGGAATCTAACACGCACTGGGTAGAGGAGCTCGACTCCGTACTCTGGGGGCTGCGGACCACGCCAAACCGAACTACTGGATTCACACCATTTTTCATGGTGTATGGCGCAGAGGCAGTTCTGCCTTGCGATATAAATCATGACTCACCTCGTGTGCGCATGTACGAAGAAAGAGAAGCCGAGTTGGATCGGCTGGACAGTTTGGACGCCTTAGAGGAGGAGCGGGATGTGGCAAAGGCTCGTTCCGCATTCTATCAGCAGCAGGCTCGAAGATATCAAAGCAGAGAAGTACGGGCCAAAACTTACAATGTCGGCGAACTCGTTCTACGCCTGCCGTACAAGAAAAAGGACAAACTTAAGCCCAAGTGGGAAGGTCCCTTCATCATCGACCAAGTCCTGACCGGCGGAGCATACCGTCTACGTAAAGCATCTGACAACCGACTCGAGCCGAACCCATGGAACGCAGCCCGTCTCCGAAGGTTCTACGCCTAAACACCGGACTCAGAGTTCGTCTCACTCCCCCGTCCACCTTTTTATATTTTTTACTGTCTCTTGTCCCCCTCCTTCTTCCCACTTTTTTTTCAATACCTTTTATAGGCTGATTTGCGCTTTGTTCGCACACACTTGATGTGCTCCTAGCACTCATTATACCTGGGGGCTTCTTTACCAGAAGCTTATTAATATGGGCTTCACGCCCAATACATGTGTCATACTTCCGCATGTACCTTTTATTCACCATTATATGCATCGATATGACTTAAGTTTTGGCCAGGCTAGGTTGCCTGGCTCCTGTGCTTACCCCTACGTTCCCGATTGTTCGGCTAGGAGGTAAAGGGAGCACCTCTGCGATTGTTACTGCCGGGTCAGCCGGATGTGTACCTCAGACTGGGTGAAGCCGAAAGCTAGCGTTCTTAAGAGAATATTCGGTCGGTGACTTGAAAGATGATTTATTACTTACTTATTTATAAGCCCCCAGATGATTTTTCTGCTATTTTCGCAGTCCGGCATTGCACCTTAGGGCATGCCTCCCAGGGAAAGGAACCCTTAACGGAACTATTCTCCCTGGAAGATGTTTCTTACTAACCATGTAATATAACATAACTAGTTGGGCACTTGTCTGATAAAGCAATTATGACCCCGACGCCTTGTCTCCATGCATGCCCCGGTTCTTTTATAACCGTAGGGGTATTCAGACACACTCCAGACTGTTGGGTCCCGAGGTTGAAGCGAAACAGTCCACAAAGACAAACGATCTACAATCCGGTTAGAAGGCATCTTACATGTCATTTCAAATTACATCGTCAAACCGACTGATTGTACTCGTCCTCAATCCCATCTAACAGGCTGTCTAATTTACAGTCCTGTTGGGAATATTTCACGGCCAGTTCTACTTGGCCATACATCAAGCTCATAGGGATCTCCTTCCCATCAGGCCCCGCAGGACCGACCTCGGCCATGTGGTTTGGGTCAGCCTTCGGGTAGCGCGTCTTCACCATGGCCCAGGCCTCCCTGGCGCCCTGACGGCAGGCCGATATCTTCCACAAACGGAGGCGTCGCCGTGCTCCCTAGAGCTTCTCAGCAAGCTCACAAGGCCCTCGGGTAGGGAGACGGATGGCCATAAAGCCTGAACGACACCACTCATCGCCTGCCGAACACGTTCGAACAATTGCACCAGTTCGGGAAGTTGGTCACCTGTTGACCCAGGCATTTCCTCCGCAGGGCGACTTGTGAGCACACCTAAAGACATATTTCTGTCAAACGACTTCCTCGCTGAATTCTTCTTTTCAAAGGAATTTGCTCAAGCACTTACTATAAATGCCGCTATGAAGTCGCTGATTCTCCTTCAAGGAGCCAGACAGCTAGGCCCGAACACCTTTCAGCTCTTCTCCTAGCTGGGTGTGGGAATCTTGGAGCTTGTTTCTCTCCTGCTGCACCTTCATAAGCACCCTCTCGCCAGCCTTTAGCTGACGCAGTAGCTGTTGCTTGTCCGGATCTAGTCCGGCGCCCTCTGAAATATTATTGTCAGATTCACGCTGCACTTTGTTAATTAATTATCTTTTCAAAGTACATCTTACCAGCGGGGGTCTTTGTGGCTCCCCCTGTGGCGGCTAGTGCGGCCTCAAGTTGGGCCTTGCACTCTTGGAGCTCCTGGGACAGATGGGTATTCTTCTCCGTAAGATCCTGCATAAAAATTGATCCTTAAATCAGTTATTTTAACCATTTTAAGTCTCGGGGGCTACTGGCATATATAGCTATTAAAATTACTTACACGTATGTCTTTCACATACTGCTCCGTGGCTCTGGATAACCCATCTTGAGCGGCACGGAGGTGCGCGTTTCTCGCATCAAAGGCATTTAACGCCTCCGGGGAGAAACACGCATCACGAAGAACTGTCCGGCGACGCCTGTGATTCATGGCGCTCTCCATCTCAGACCGGGTGGCGGACAGCCTGTCGGCATCCTCCGTCGGAGGAGCGTCCGACTCATGCCTTGTATTCGCCTCCCCTTCCGGGCCATGCATTGGAGCATGGCTGGCGGAGGCTTGATTGGCAACCTCTCCGGACACTGTCCGGCGAGCGCTCTTTCTGGAAAAGTTATGAGCATTAATATACGTCCTGGGAATCCTTCCCTTAAAAAATAGCAGTGCTCCGTACCGTTGCGGCGACGTTTCAGTTCACGTCGCACTCCTCTTCTGCCTGCTGGGCCGGACTGACCCTTGTTGGCCGGTCGCCGCGGGCTCGACTTCCTGCCGTAAAGGCGCTTCCTGTCGAACACTGGTCAGAACTAAGCATTAAAGAAGTAACGGCGCCAGGACTTCGGTCGTACTCACCGGGGAAGCCGGACACAAACCGGGGTAGTCAGCCATAATGGCGACTAAAGCATTATCTATGCTGAGCTGGTGGTACACCCCGTCGATCAGTTCCACCGCTAAATCCGGATCCTCTTCGGAGGCCGGATCAAGGGACCTTTCTGGGTCTTCGGGTTGTGGGGCTGGGCTTTTTATGCCCTCCACATCCCGACGCAGTTCCTGTGTCAAAATCATACAATAAGACAATTGCCTTTAAAGGCACGGTTCGGATATGCATGCGACCGCTTACCTAGCTCCGAGGGTTGTTCATGGAAAATCCGTTCAGAGGATTCGTGCGGAGGAAGTCCTCATTCTCTCCCTTGTACAAGCCGGACAGGATCTTCACCAGATCGTCGGTCGAGCCAGGTCCCTTGCGGCCGTGACGGGTGGCTTCGTCGTCTCCGTTGAAGTCCCACATGGGGTGGCCCCTATATTGGAGCGGCTGCACCCCACGCATAATGCATGTGGCCATGACTCCGATCATGGTTAATCCGGAATGGGCTAGCAGCCGTATCCGGCCCATCAAGTAATGGACGCTACTATCATCTTCTCGTCGAGGGCTCCGTGGGCGCCAACTTAGGCGTTTCTTCAGGGGAGCGTTGCTGAACTCCGGAAGGCCGATCCGGACTGGATCCGGCAGCGGAGCGTCCTCCATATAAAACCACTCCGAAGGCCAATCTTCGGACGCCTTCTTCGGGGTCCCGGACAGGTATCCGGTCCCGGCGATGCGCCATATTTCGGCTCCGCCCACTTGATATATCGACCCCTCGTGAGAGCGGGGTACGAGGCAAAACAGCCTCTTCCACAGCGCAAAATGGGGCTCAATGCCCAAGAACAGCTCACACAGAGCTACGAAGCCCGCGATGTGCAAAATGGAGGCAGGTGTAAGGTGATGAAGCTGGAGTCCGTAGAACTCCAGGAGCCCCCGGAGAAACGGATGTATAGGAAATCCGAGTCCCCTTATTAAGTAGGAGACGAAGCACACCCGCTCTCCTTTGGAGGGATTGGGGGCGCTCTCCGCCTGCTTCCCACCTTTGTAGGTGGCCAGTCCGGCTCGAACCGGAACCATGAAGGCCGGGGGAAGATATCCCTCTGCTTGGAGCGTCACTAACTCGCTGTGCGGGACTGAGCATCTCCTCCAATCTCCTGGCTTAGGGCTGGGAGCACGAGAAGAGGAGCCGCGTCGACTGTCCATGTTGGAATGGGTTTGGTGTCAGATGCGCCTCGATGAGTGCTTGCGGAAGGAGGATGATGTGATTTGGATCTGGATCCTCGCCTCTCTTATAGGCAGCTTATTTGCGCAGCTAGGGGGTAAAACATAAAAATACCCTGGCTTTTCGCATTCGTGCGACGCGTGGAAGAAGATCATTATTGGACGCGGAAGCCAAGGAGTGCAGCATTTATGAAGCAATCGGACACTATCCGGGAAACACATGGAGCATGAAGAAGAACCCGCCTTGCAAACGCCGAAGACAACATACGCGCCGGATTTGTCGTTATTGAAGCCTGGTTCGGGGGCTACTGAGGGAGTCCCGGACTAGGGGGTGTCCGGATAGCCGAACTACCATCATCGGCCGGACTCCAAGACTATGAAGATACAAGATTGAAGACTTCGTCCCGTGTCCGGATGGGACTTTCCTTGGCGTGGAAGGCAAGCTTGGCAATACGCATATGTAGATCTCCTACCTTTGTAACCGACTCTGTGTAACCCTAGCCCTCTCCGGTGTCTATATAAACCGGATGGCCTTAGTCCATAGGACGAACAACAATCATACCATAGGCTAGCTTCTAGGGTTTAGCCTCCTTGATCTCGTGGTAGATCTACTCTTGTAACCCACATCATCAATATTAATCAAGCAGGACGTAGGGTTTTACCTCCATCAAGAGGGCCCGAACCTGGGTAAAAACATCGTGTCCCTCGTCTCCTGTTACCATCCGCCTAGACGCACAGTTCGGGACCCCCTACCCGAGATCCGCCGGTTTTGACACCGACAGAAGGCCTTTGCTGAAATTCATACCAAAAGGCGGATTATCCTATCCGAGTCTCCGTTCCAAAACAACTTTGGAGAACTTCTTACCATCATACCTTGGTTACTTCCGGCTAATGATCAAGCCATGGATTTCTTCAATACTTTGACACTAGGCCACCTCTCGACCCCTCGGCGATCCTCGACCCCTCGACCCCTCGACCCCTCGACCCTCGACCCCTCGGCGACCCTCAACCCTAGCTAGTTCACGACCCTTGAACCCTCGACGACCCTCGACCCCTCGACCCTCGAACCCTAGAACCCTCGAACCCTCGACCCTCAAACCCTTGACCCTCGACCGACCTCGACGACCCTCGACCCCTCTGCGACCCTCTAGCTTAGTTTCTGACCCTCGACCCCTCGGCGATCCTCGACACCCTCATTCACGATAAAAAGAAGAAGAAGAAGAAGAAGAAGAAAAGAGGAGAAGAAGAAAAAAAAGAGAAGAAGAAGAAGAAAAAATAGAAGAAAAAAAGAGGAGAAGAAGAAGGAAAAGAGAAGAAGAAAAAATTTCTATTTTTTCTTCTTCTCCTCTATTCCTTCTTCTTCTCCTTTTTTTCTTCTACTTCCTCTTCTTATTTTTTGTCTCCTCTTCTTCTCCTTCTTCTCCTTCTTCCTTCTTCCTCTTTTATTCTTTTTCCTTATTTTCCTTCTTCCTCGACGACCCTAACCCTAAACTGTACAACTTCCTCGACGTCCCCGGCCGCCTCTCTCATGAACAAAAAAAATAATCTATGAATAAAAAAACATCATATTCTATGAACAGAAAAAATATCATATTCCATACACATCCATGCATACATCATACATATGATCATCTATGAACAAAATAAATTCATATGATCATCCATGAAAAAAACATCATATATATATGCAGAAAAAAACATTACATCAATATATATGCAAAAAAACATCATACATATATCCATACATCAACATATACATGAACATATATGAAAAAAAGCATCACATCCATGAAAAAAACATCATACGCGGGGCAGGGCCGGCCTGAGGCAGAGGTGGTGGCGCGCGGGGTAGGGGACGGTGTCAGGGAGACACGGGGCAATGGTGGTGTCGAGGCGGCGAGGTCAGGGCAGCGGTGGCGCGGGGCAGCGACGGTGTCGGGGCGGCGCGGGGCGCGGGCGACGACGGGGGCGGCGATGACGGGCGCGGGCGACGGGTGCGGGTGACGGGGCAGAGGGCGGCGTCGTTGGCGGGAGAATGAGGAACGGAATGAAAAATTTACAAGTCCTGGTTATATAGCCAGAGCTTTGGTCCTGGTTGGTGGTACCAACCGGGACTAATGCCACCCTTTTGTCCCGGTTGGTGCCACCAACCGGGACCAAAGGTCTCTTTTTAGCAGCCGAAAGGGCGGGAATCAGAGGCCTTTGGTCCCGGTTGGTGGAACCAACCGGTACCAAAGGGGGGAATTGGTCCTGGTTGGTGCCACCAATCGGTACGAATGCCCCGCTTTGGTACAGGTTGGTGCCACCAACCGGGACCAAAGGCCTCGTGCTGCCCGTGGCCAAAACTTTAGTCCCACCTTGCTAGTTGAGAGGGGCACGCAGTGGTTTATAAGCCCTACTGCCGCACCCCTCTCGAGCTCCTCTCGATTGCAGGTTACGGGCTTAATTGTCACTGTTATGCCTGATGGGCCTACTGGGCCTTCTGTGGGCCTGAATCCTGGCCCATGGTAGGGGAGGGTTTCTAGTCGTATTTAGGTCGTAGTGGCCCAGTAGGTGGCATTTTTTTATTTTTCCTAGTTTTTTTCTTCTGTTTTTTGCATTATTTATTTTATTTTGTTTTTTGCTTTATTTTTTTAGTTCCTTTTGCTTTTATGTAATAAAAAATATAAACTTTCTGTTAGTGCCATTTGTTTTCCAATTTGAATAGTTTAAAAATTTGAATTTTTTGAAATTTGTGTGAATCACTAGTTTTTGAATAACTTTACTATAAACATAGATTTTTGAGTGCTTCTTTTTCCTGCTATTTAATATTACTGTGTTTTATCATTATATTCAAAAACAGATTTTGTTATTTTAGTTTCTAACACAAAAATTCTTTATGATAATTATTTTTGCTATTAAAGTTTCTAACAAAAAAATCTTTATGAAAATGCTTTTTGCTTTTAATGTTTTGAACAGAAAATACTTTGATAATTTTGGTTGCATAAAATTTATATAATTTTAGTTTCAATAATACTAGAGGTTTATAAAAGTTTTTTGAGTTGATTCCTTTTGCTATTGGAGTTTTATAAAAGCTTTTTGCTATTAGTTCATTCTTTTTGCTATTAGTTCATTCTTTTTTCTATTAGTTCATTATTTGAGATAAATGGCCCTTAAATTGAAAAGCACTACAAATGAACTCTGAAAAGTTTGAAAGTTGGCATGGTATCATCATTTCACCCACATAGCATGTGCTAAAAAGTTGAGAGGGTTACGAAAAAAACTCGATGCTTCGTGTGCAAAATGGACAATCTCTTTCGAAGTATGAGGGTTTCGGACGGAAACTCATCTGCTACAAAGGGATTCCATTATTTTGAACTTATTTGAACTCCAGAATTTTTGTGTGTTCAAAATGCACCATTCAAAGCCACATCATCAATTTTCAACCCTCTCTGACTTCATTTGGTATTTTCCATGCTTGTACGTTTTGAGCTAAATGACCCTTAAATTGAAAAGCACTACAAATGAACTCTGAAAAGGTTGAAAGTTGACATGGTATCATCATTTCACCCACATAGCATGTGCTAAAAAGTTGAGAGGGTTACGAGAAAAACTGGATGTACTTCATGTACAAAACAGACAATCTCTTTGGAAGTATCAGGGTTTCGGACGAAAACTCATCTATTACAAAGGGATTTCATTTGTTCAAATGTAACTGCAGTGATATTCTACATCAAAGGCATCATCATAATAGTTGTTGATAGAAAGTCTTCACTTTTTCTTTGCTTGTGTTCTTTGCTTATTGCGACATAGCCATGGATAATCTTCATCGTTTAACAGGATGCTTGGGTCAGCCTTGACTTTGAAGGGAGGAATTTCATGAAACTTCTCATAATCTTCAGACACGTCTGTCTTGCCCTCCAATCCCATGATGTATCTTTTTCCTAAAAGAACTATGTGGTGCTTTGGCTCATCGTATGATGTATCCGCTTCCTTATCTTTTCTTTTTCTCGGTTTGGTAGACATGTCCTTCACATAGAAAACCTATGCCACATCATTGGCTTGGATGAATGGCTCGTCTGTGTACCCCAGATTGTTCAGATCCACTGATGTCATTTCCGTACTGTGGGTCTACCTATACCCCGTCACCTGACAGATTGACCCATTTGCACTTAAACAAAGGGACCTTAATATCATTTCCATAGTCAAGTTCCCATATGTCCACTATGTAACCATAATATGTGTCCTTTCCCCTCTTGGTTGCTACATCAAAGTGGACACCACTGTTTTGGGTGGTGCTCTTTTGATCTTGGGCGATCGTGTAAAATGTATTCCCATTTATCTCGTACCCTTTGTAGGTCATTACAGTCGAAGATGGTTCCCTCGCCAATGAGTATAGGTCATCAGAAACAGTTTTGTCACACCTTAAGGTCCGGAATGAAGTCAACACAAAACCCAATGACATCCTCTGTTTGATGGCCCATGGAGATGCTTCCTTCTGGCCTAGCATGGTTACAGATATATTTCTTTAGGACTCCAATGAACCTCTCAAAGGGGAACATATTGTGTAGAAACACAGGGCCCAGAACAACAATCTCGTCGACTAGATGAACTAGGACGTGCGTCATGATATTGAAGAAGGATGGTGGGAACACCAGCTCGAAACTAACAAGACATTGCACCACATCACTCCTTAACCTTGGTAGGATTTTTGGATCAATCACCTTCTGAGAGATTGCATTGCGGAATGAACATAGCTTCACAATAGCTAATCGAACGTTTTCCGGTAGAAGCCCCCTCAATGCAACTGGAATCAGTTGCGTCATAATCACGTGGTAGTCATGAGACTTTAGGTTCTGGAACTTTTTCTCTGCCATATTTATTATTCCCTTTATATTCGACGAGTAGCCAGACGGGACCTTCATACTGAGTAGGCATTCAAAGAAGATTTCCTTCTCTTCTTTGGTAAGAGCGTAGCTGGCAGGACCTTCATACTGCGTTGGAGGCATGCCGTCTTTTTCGTTCAAACGTTGGAGGTCCTCGCATGCCTCCGCTGTATCTTTTGTCTTCCATACACGCCCAAGAAGCCTAGAAGGTTCACGCAAAGGTTCTTCGTCACGTGCATCACGTCAATTGAAGAGCGGACCTCTAGGTATTTCCAGTAGGGTAGGTCCCAAAATATAGATTTCTTGTTCCACATGGGTGCGTGTCCCTCAGCTTCACTCGGAACAGATAGTCCACCGGGACCCTTTCCGAAGATTACTTTTAAATCATTGACCATAGCAAGTACATGATCACCGATATGCATGGTGGGCTTCTTCCGGTGATCTGCCTCGCCTTTGAAGTGCTTACCTTTCTTTCGACATTGATGGTTGGTTGGAAGGAATCGACGATGCCCCAGGTAAACATTCTTCCTGCATTTGTCCAGGTATATACTTTCGGTGTCATCTAAACAGTGCATGCATGCATGGTATCCCTTTTTTGTCTGTCCTAAAAGGTTACCGAGAGCAGGCCAATCATTGATTGTGACAAACAGCAACGCATGCAGGTCAAATTCCTCCTATTTGTGCTCATCCCACACACGTACACTGTTTCCAATCCATAGTTGTAAAAGTTCTTCAACTAATGGACTTAGGTACACATCAATGTCGTTGCCGGGTTGCTTAGGGCCTTGGATGAGAACTGGCATCATAATGAAATTATCCTTCATGCACAACCAAGGAGGAAGGTTATAGATACATAGAGTCACGGGCCAGGTGTTGTGATTGCTACTCTGCTCCCCGAAAGGATTAATGCCATCCGCGCTTAAACCAAACCATACGTTCCTTGCGTCACCTGCAAACTCCTCCCAGTACTTTCTCTCGATTTTTCTCCACTGCGACCCAACATGGGGTGCTCTCTGTTGGTGAACGTTGCAGAAAATTAAAATTTTTCCTACGGTTTCACCAAGATCCATCTATGAGTTCATCTAAGCAACGAGTCAAGGGAGAGAGTTTGCATCTACATACCACTTGTAGATCGCGTGCGGAAGCTTGCAAGGTGATGATGTAGTCGTACTCGACGTGATTCGAATCACCGATGACCAAGTGCTGAACGGACAGCACCTCCGCGTTCAACACACGTACGGGACGGGAGACGTCTCCTCCTTCTTGATCCAGCAAGGGGGAAGGAGAGGTTGAGGAAGATAGCTCCACCGGCAGCACGACGGCGTGGTGATGGTGGAGAGGCAGTACTCCGACAGGGCTTCGCCAAGCACACAACGGAGGAGGAGAGGTGTTGGGGAGGGGAGGGCTGCGCCTTGGAGGGTGGTACGGCTGCCCTCCCCTCACCCCTCTATTTATAGGGGGAAGGGAGAAGGGGGCCGGCCCCCTAGAACCCATCTAGGGGGGGGTGCGGCGGCCTAGGGGAGAGGGGAGAGGGTGGCTTGCCCCCCAAGCCAAGGGGGCGCCCCCTCTAGGGTTCCCCCCTCAACCCTAGGCGCATGGGCCCAAGGGAGGGGGTGCGGCCAGCCCACCAGGGGCTGGCTCCCTGCCCCACGCAGCCCATGTGGCCCCCCGGGAGGGGTGGCCCCTCCCGGTGGACCCCGGAACCCTTCCGGTGGCCCCAGTACAATACCGGTATGACCCCGAAACTTCCCGTATATAAATCTTTACCTCCGGACCTTTCCGGATCTCCTCGTGACGTCCAGGATCCCATCCGGGACTCCGAACAACATTCAGTAGTCACATACTAGTCTTCCTAATAACCCTAGCGTCACCGAACCTTAAGTGTGTAGACCCTACGGGTTCGGGAGACATGCAGACATGACCGAGACGCTCTCAGTCAATAACCAACAGCGGGATCTGGATACCCATGATGGCTCCCACATGCTCCTCGATGTTGTCATCGGATGAACCACGATGTCGAGGATTCGATCAAACCCTGTATGCAATTCCCTTTGTCAATCGGTACGTTACTTGCCCGAGACTCGATCGTCGGTATCCCAATACCTTGTTCAGTCTCGTTACCGGCAAGTCACTTTACTCGTACCGTAATGCATGATCCCGTGTCCAACACCTTGGTCACATTGAGCTCATTATGATGATGCATTACCGAGTGGGCCCAGAGATACCTCTCCGTCATACGGAGTGACAAATCCCAGTCTCGATCCGTGTCAACCCAACAGATACTTTCGGAGATACCTGTAATGCACCTTTATAGTCACCCAGTTACGTTGTGACGTTTGATACACCCAAGGCACTCTTACGGTATCCGGGAGTTACACGATCTCATGGTCGAAGGAAGAGATACTTGACACTGGCAAAGCTCTAGCAAAACGAACTACACGATCTTTTATGCTATGCTTAGGATTGGGTCTTGTCCATCACACCTTGTAACATAGGCAAGAACCCCTTCTTGGACCGATCCATTTTGAACCTCTTCAAAATCTTATCAAGGTATGTGCTTTCTGAAAGACCTATGAGGCGTCTCGATCTATCTCTATAGATCTTGATGCCTAATATATAAGCAGCTTCTCCAAGGTCCTTCATTGAAAAACACTTATTCAAGTAGGCCTTAATGCTGTCCAGAAATTCTATATTATTTCCCATCAAGAGTATGTCATCTACATATAATATGAGAAATGCTACAGAGCTCCCACTCACTTTCTTGTAAACGCAGGCTTCTCCATAAGTCTGCATAAACCCAAACGCTTTGATCATCTCATCAAAGCGAATGTTCCAACTCCGAGATGCTTGCACCAGTCCATAAATGGATCGCTGGAGCTTGCATACTTTGTTAGCGTTCCGAGGATCGACAAAACCTTCCGGCTGCATCATATACAGTTCTTCCTTAAGATGCCCGTTAAGGAATGCCGTTTTGACGTCCATTTGCCATATCTCATAATCATAGTATGCGACAATTGCTAACATGATTCGGACGGACTTTAGCTTCGCTACGGGAGAGAATGTCTCGTCGTAGTCAATCCCTTGAACTTGTCGATAACCCTTAGCGACAAGTCGAGCCTTATAGATTGTAACATTACCATCCGCGTCCGTCTTCTTCTTAAAGATCCATTTGTTTTCTATCGCTCGCCGATTATCGGGCAAGTCTGTCAAAGTCCATACTTTGTTTTCATACATGGATTCTATCTCGGATTTCATGGCTTCAAGCCATTTGTTGGAATCCGGGCCCGCCATCGCTTCTTCATAGTTCGAAGGTTCATTGTTGTCTAACAACATGATTTCCAGGACTGGGTTGCCGTACCACTCTGGTGCGGAATGTGTCCTAGTGGACCTACGAAGTTCAGCAGTAACTTGATCCGAAGTACCTTGATCATCATCATTGTTTTCCTCTTCAGTTGGTGTGGGCATCACAGGAACGGTTTCCTGCGCTGCGCCACTTTCCCGCTCAAGAGGTAGTACTTCATCGAGTTCTACTTTCCTCCCACTTACTTCTTTCGAGAGAAACTCTTTTTCCAGAAAGCATCCGTTCTTGGCAACAAAGATCTTGCCTTCGGATCTTAAGTAGAAGGTATACCCGATAGTTTCCTTAGGGTATCCTATGAATACGCATTTTTCCGACTTGGGTTCGAGCTTTTCAGGTTGAAGTTTCTTGACATAAGCATCGCATCCCCAAACTTTTAGAAACGACAGCTTAGGTTTCTTTCCAAACCATAATTCATACGGTGTCGTCTCAACGGATTTAGACGGTGCCCTATTTAAAGTGAATGTAGCTGTCTCTAGAGCGTATCCCAAAATGATAGCGGTAAATCGGTAAGAGACATCATAGACCGCACCATATCCAATAGGGTGCGATTACGACGTTCGGACACACCGTTTCGCTGAGGTGTTCCAGGCAGCGTGAGCTGTGAAACGATTCCACATTTCCTTAAGTGTGTACCAAATTCGTGACTTAAGTATTCTCCTCCACGATCTGATCGTAAGAATTTTATCTTTTGGTCATGTTGATTCTCTACCTCATTCTGAAATTCCTTGAACTTTTCAAAGGTCTCAGACTTGTGTTTCATTAAGTAGACATACCCATATCTACTCAAGTCATCTGTGAGAGTGAGAACATAACGATATCCTCCGCGAGCCTCAACGCTCATTGGACCGCACACATCGGTATGTATGATTTCCAACAAGTTGGTTGCTCGCTCCATTGTTCCGGAGAACGGAGTCTTGGTCATTTTGCCCAAAAGGCATGGTTCGCACGTGTCAAACGATTCATAATCAAGAGACTCTAAAAGTCCATCGGCATGGAGCTTCTTCATGCGCTTGACACCAATGTGACCAAGGTGGCAGTGCCACAAGTATGTGGGACTATCGTTATCAACTTTAAATCTTTTGGCATCTACACTATGAACATGTGTAATATTACGCTCGAGATTCATTAAGAATAAACCATTGACCATCGGAGCATGACCATAAAACATATCTCTCATATAAATCGAACAACCATTATTCTCAGACTTAAATGAGTAGCCATCTCGTATTAAACGAGATCCAGATACAATGTTCATGCTCAAACTTGGCACTAAATAACAATTATTAAGGTTCAAAACTAATCCCGTAGGTAAATGTAGAGGCAGCGTGCCGACGGCGATCACATCGACTCTGGAACCATTCCCGACGCGCATCGTCACCTCGTCCTTCGCCAGTCTCCGTTTATTCCGCAGCTCCTGCTGTGAGTTACAAATATGAGCAACGGCACCGGTATCAAATACCCAGGAGTTACTACAAGTACTGGTAAGGTACACATCAATCACATGTATATCAAATATACCTTTGGTGTCGCCGGCCTTCTTATCCGCTAAGTATTTGGGGCAGTTCCGCTTCCAGTGACCCTTCCCCTTGCAATAAAAGCACTCAGTCTCAGGCTTGGGTCCATTCTTTGACTTCTTCCCGGTAACTGGCTTACCAGGCGCGGCAACATCTTTGCCGTCCTTCTTGAAGTTCTTCTTACCCTTGCCCTTCTTGAACTTAGTGGTCTTATTGACCATCAACACTTGATGTTCTTTCTTGATTTCAGCCTCTGCTGACTTCAGCATCGAGAACACTTCAGGAATGGTCTTTTCCATCCCCTGCATGCTGTAGTTCATCACAAAGCTCTTCTAGCTTGGTGGGAGCGACTGGAGGATTCTGTCAATGACCGCCTCATCTGGGAGGTTAATGTTCAGCTGGGTCATACGGTTGTGCAACCCAGACATCTTCAGGATGTGCTCACTGACAGAACTGTTTTCCTCCATCTTACAACTGTAGAACTTGTCGGAGACATCATATCTCTCGACCCGGGCATGAGCTTGAAAAACTAGTTTCAGCTCTTCGAATATCTCATATGCTCCGTGGTGCTCAAAACGCTTTTGGAGCCCCGGTTCTAAGCTGTAAAGCATGCCGCACTGAACGAGGGAGTAATCATCAGCACGAGACTGCCAAGCATTCATAATGTCTTGGTTCTCTGGGACGGGAGCGTCACCTAGCGGTCCTTCTAGGACATATTGTTTCCTGGCAGCTATGAGGATGATCCTCAGGTTTCGGACCCAGTCCGTATAGTTGCTGCCATCATCTTTCAGCTTGGTTTTCTCTAGGAACGCGTTGAAGTTCATGTTGACATTAGCATTGGCCATTGATCTACAAGACATATTTGCAAAGGTTTTAGACTAAGTTCATGATAATAAAGTTCTAATCAAATTATGAACTCCCACTTAGATTAGACATCCCTCTAGTCATCTAAATGTTACACGATCCGAGTCGACTAGCCCGTGTCCGATCATCACGTGAGACGGACTAGTCATCATCGGTGAACATTCTCATGTTGATCGTATCTTCCATACGACTCGTGTTCGACCTTTCGGTCTCCGTGTTCCGAGGCCATGTCTGCACATGCTAGGCTCGTCAAGTTAACCCTAAGTGTTTTCGCTGTGTAAAACTGTCTTCCACCCGTTGTATGTGAACGTAAGAATCCATCACACCCGATCATCACGTGGTGCTTAGAAGCGACGAACTGTAGCAACGGTGCACAGTTAGGGGAGAACACTTCTTGAAATTTTTGTAAGGGATCATCTTATTTACTACCGTCGTCCTAAGTAAACAAGATGCATAAACATAATAAACATCACATGCAATTATATAGTTGTGACATGATATGGCCAATATCATATAGCTCCATTGATCTTCATCTTCGGGGCTCCATGATCATCTTGTCACCGGCTTGACACCATGATCTCCATCATCATGATCTCCATCATCGTGTCTTCATGAAGTTGTCACGCCAACGACTACTTCTACTTCTATGACTAACGTTTAGCAATAAAGTAAAGTAGTTTACATGGCGTTATTCAATGACACGCAGGTCATACAAAAAATAAAGACAACTCCTATGGCTCCTGCCGGTTGTCATACTCATCGACATGCAAGTCGTGAATCCTATTAAAAAGAACATGATCTCATACATCACAATTTATCATTCATCACAACTTCTGGCCATATCACATCACATGATCAATCGCTGCAAAAACAAGTTAGACGTCCTCTAATTGTTGTTGCATCTTTTACGTGGCTGCAATTGGGTTCTAGCAAGAACGTTTTCTTACCTACGAATCACCACAACGTGATTTTGTCAACTTCTATTTACCCTTCATAAGGGCCCTGTTCATCGATTCCGCTCCAACTAAAGTGGGAGAGACAGACACCCGCCAGCCACCTTATGCAACTAGTGCATGTCTGTCGGTGGAACCGGTCTCACGTAAGCGTACGTGTAAGGTTGGTCCGGGCCGCTTCATCCCACAATACCGTTGAGCAAGAAAAGACTAGTAGAGGCAAGTAAGATGACAAAATCCACGCCCACAACAAAATTGTGTTCTACTCGTGCAAAGAGAACTACGCATAGACCTAGCTCATGATGCCACTGTTGGTGAACGTTGCAGAAAATTAAAATTTTTCCTACGGTTTCACCAAGATCCATCTATGAGTTCATCTAAGCAATGAGTCAAGGGAGAGAGTTTGCATCTACATACCACTTGTAGATCGCGTGCGGAAGCTTGCAAGGTGATGATGTAGTCGTACTCGACGTGATTCGAATCACCGATGACCAAGTGCTGAACGGACAACACCTCCGCGTTCAACACACGTACGGGACGGGAGACGTCTCCTCCTTCTTGATCCAGCAAGGGGGAAGGAGAGGTTGAGGAAGATAGCTCCACCGGCAGCACGACGGCGTGGTGATGGTGGAGAGGCAGTACTCCGACAGGGCTTCGCCAAGCACACAACGGAGGAGGAGAGGTGTTGGGGAGGGGAGGGCTGCGCCTTGGAGGGTGGTACGGCTGCCCTCCCCTCACCCCTCTATTTATAGGGGGAAGGGAGAAGGGGGCCGGCCCCCTAGAACCCATCTAGGGGGGGGGGGTGCGGCGGCCTAGGGGAGAGGGGAGAGGGTGGCTTGCCCCCCAAGCCAAGGGGGCGCCCCCTCTAGGGTTCCCCCCTCAACCCTAGGCGCATGGGCCCAAGGGAGGGGGTGCGGCCAGCCCACCAGGGGCTGGCTCCCTGCCCCACGCAGCCCATGTGGCCCCCCGGGAGGGGTGGCCCCTCTCGGTGGACCCCCGGAACCCTTCCGGTGGCCCCGGTACAATACCGGTATGACCCCGAAACTTCCCGTATATAAATCTTTACCTCTGGACCTTTCCGGATCTCCTCGTGACGTCCAGGATACCATCTGGGACTCCGAACAACATTCGGTAGTCACATACTAGTCTTCCTAATAACCCTAGCGTCACCGAACCTTAAGTGTGTAGACCCTACGGGTTCGGGAGACATGCAGACATGACCGAGACGCTCTCAGTCAATAACCAACAGCGGGATCTGGATACCCATGATGGCTCCCACATGCTCCTCGATGTTGTCATCGGATGAACCACGATGTCGAGGATTCGATCAAACCCTGTATGCAATTCCCTTTGTCAATCGGTACGTTACTTGCCCGAGACTCGATCGTCGGTATCCCAATACCTTGTTCAGTCTCGTTACCGGCAAGTCACTTTACTCGTACCGTAATGCATGATCCCGTGTCCAACACCTTGGTCACATTGAGCTCATTATGATGATGCATTACCGAGTGGGCCCAGAGATACCTCTCCGTCATACGGAGTGACAAATCCCAGTCTCGATCCGTGTCAACCCAACAGATACTTTCGGAGATACCTGTAATGCACCTTTATAGTCACCCAGTTACGTTGTGACGTTTGATACACCCAAGGCACTCTTACGGTATCCGGGAGTTACACGATCTCATGGTCGAAGGAAGAGATACTTGACACTGGCAAAGCTCTAGCAAAACGAACTACACGATCTTTTATGCTATGCTTAGGATTGGGTCTTGTCCATCACATCATTCTCCTAATGATGTGATCCCGTTATCAACGACATCCAATGTCCATAGTCAGGAAACCATGACTATCTGTTGATCACAACGAGCTAGTCAACTAGAGGCTCACCAGGGACATATTGTGGTCTAAGTATTCACACGTGTATTACGATTTCCGGATAATACAGTTATAGCATGAATAAAAGACATTTATCATGAACATTGAAATATAATAATACTTTTATTATTGCCTCTAGGGCATATTTCCAACACTCTCAACTTCCCGTCTTTCTTACGGTCATCTCTGTGCCATCGCATCAACTTGGCATGCTCTTTGTTCCTGAACAGGCGTTTCAACCGTGGTATTATAGGAGCATACCACATCACCTTGGCAGGAACCCTCTTCCGGGGGTGCTCGCCGTCAACATCACCAGGGTCATCTCGTCTGATCTTATACCGCAATGCACCGAATACCAGGCATATGCGTTCAAATCCTCGTACGCACCATGGTACAGGATGCAGTCATTAGGGCATGCATGTATCTTTTGCACCTGCAATCCTAGAGGGAAAACAACCTTCTTTGCTGCATACGTACTGTCGGGCAATTCATTATCCTTTGGAAGCTTCTTCTTCAATATTTTCAGTAGCTTCTCAAATCCTTTGTCAAACACACCATTCTCTGCCTTCCACTGCAGCAATTCCAGTACAGTACCGAGTTTTGTGTTGCCATATTTGCAATTTGGGTACAAACCTTTTTTTGTGATCCTCTAGCATGTGATCGAACTTCACCTTCTCCTTTTCACTTCCGCACTGACTCCTTGCATCAACAATGACCCGGCGGAGATCATCACCGGGCACATTGTCTGGTTCCTCTTGATCTTCAATAGTTTCCCCTGTTCCAGCATCACCTTATTCCGGGGGAACATAGTTGTCATCGTCCTCTTCTTCTTCGCTGTCTTCCATCATAACCCCTATTTCTCCATGCTTGCTCCAAACATTATAGTGGGGCATGAAACCCTTCTCAAGCAGGTAGATATGAAGGGTTTTCCAGTTAGAGTAAGACTTCATATTCTCACAGATAGGGCATGGACAACACATAAAACCATTCTGCTTGTTTGCCTCAGCCACTTCGAGAAAATCATGCACGCCCTTAATGTACTCGGAGGTGTGTTTGTCACCGTACATCCGTTGCTGGTTCATCTGCGTGCATTATATATAATTAAGTGTGTCAAAAACCATTACAGAACATCATGAATAGATAACTAAGTGACCAAATTAATATAAGTTCACATCACATTAAAACCAAAGCACATACATAGTTCTCGTTGAACAACATATAGCTCTCCAGAGCATCTAATTAATTAAACCATACATTGAAACTATGTAAAACATTTCAATGCGAAAACAAATGCGATCATAATCGCAACCAAGGTAACAAT
Source organism: Triticum aestivum (assembly GCF_018294505.1). Taxonomy (NCBI): domain Eukaryota; kingdom Viridiplantae; phylum Streptophyta; class Magnoliopsida; order Poales; family Poaceae; genus Triticum; species Triticum aestivum. Next base: position 617,354,642 of record NC_057807.1, on the reverse strand, counting down.
TGATCCAATGGCATAATGATACCAAGCCTCGGTATGAATGGCATATTTTCTAATCTTTCTAATCTTCAAGCGCATTGCATCCATCTTGATCTTGTGATCATCGACGACATCCGCAACATGCAACTCCAATATCATCTTCTCCTCCTCAATTTTTTTCCTTCAAGAAATTGTTTTCTTCTTCAACTAAATTTAACCTCTCGACAATAGGGCCGGTTGGTATTTCCGGTTCACATACCTCCTAGATAAATAAAATCTATGTCACGTTGGTCGGCATAATTGTCATAAACAATAAATGAACCAAATAGTTATAAAGATAATATATACCACATCCGAATCATAGACAGGACGAGGGACGATGGGGGCGGATACCAAAACCATCGCACTAAACAATAGGAAGCAATAATAAAAGTAAGAAAATTATACAACTATCTATATAAACATAAAAGTAAGATTTTTTTCCTTTCAGAAAGAAGATAAGAACAAGAGGCTCACCAGGGTGGTGCCGACGACGAGATCGGCACGGGCGATCGATGGCGGTGAAGACAGGGACGGGGACGTGACAGACCGCTAAACCTAGACAAATATTGAGGAAAATGGAGCTTGGAGAGGAGAAAGCTTAAGTAGTGTGGCTCGGGCATTCCATCGAACACCTCGTGTGCATAGGAGGTGAGCTAGAGCACTGCAAAGATCTCTAATGACCGGCCAGAAAAATAGAGCAGTGGAGTGCTCTGCTCGTGGGCGAGGGGTATATATAGGCAACTCATTGGTCCCGATTCGCGTCTTGAACCGGGACTAAAGGGCAGCCTTTTGTCCTGGTTCAAGCCACCAACCGAGACCAATGGTGGTGGGCCAGGAGTGAGGCCCATTGATCCCGGTTCATCCCACCAACCGGGACCAAAGGGGCCAGACGAACCGGGACCAATGCCCCCACGAGGCCCTGCAGGCCCCCTGGCCTCACGAACCGGGACCAATGGGCCCATCGGTCCCGGTTTGTGACTGAACCGGGACTAATGGGCTTACCTGGCCTGAACATATGCCCTGTTTTCTACTAGTGGAGCTAGCTAGCTCCTGGATCCATCCTGCCACAATCGAGCTAGCTAGCTCCTGGATCCATCCGGCAACAGAGGAGCTGGCTCCTGGATCAGTTCGGCCACTATGGCAGACGATGGGAGCTGACTATGAACACGGGCGAGATGAAGAAGATGTGGGGAAGAATATACGCGAATATTCAGTTTTACGGTCCGAGTTTAAGGGGTCTGTTCGGCCGTAGCTCAAACCGACCATTAAAATGCGTTTTCTGCGAACTGAAAACCATGTTTTCAGTTCCAGGATTTAAGGGGTCTACTAGAGATGCTCTTACAATCAACAAGAAGATGAATCACACATGAAACAATCTATTCCTTTCCCTCCAACGGCATGGCTAGGGCGAAGCTTCATTCGCTCCAGGCTCCACCGGTGGGCTCATGAACTCGCATCCCCTCTGCCTGCCACTCGGTGGTCTGCGGCAGGGAGGGAAGTCTCAGTATCTCAAACCAGCTAGTTGTTTTTGTTGGGGATTGTTGCAGAAATAAAAAAATTTCTACGCATCACCAATATCAATCTATGGAGAGACTAGCAACGAGAGAGAGAGAGGGGAGTGCATCTTCATACCCTTGAAGATCGCGACACGGAAGCGTTACAAGAACGCGGATGAAGGAGTTGTACTCATAGCGATTTAGATCGCGGTTGATTCCGATCTAAGCACCAAACAACGGCACCTCCGCGTTTAACACACGTGCAGCCCGGTGACGTCTCCCGCGCCTTGATCCAGCAAGGAGGAGGGAGAGGTTGGGGAAGACAACTCCAGCAGTAGCACGACGACGTGGTGGTGGTGGAGCAGGGGTTCTCCGGCAGGGCTTCGCCAAGCTCAAACAGAGGAGGGGGTGTTGGAGAAGGGGAGGGCTGCTCCTTGGATGAGGTGCGGCTGCCCCCCTCTATTTATGGGGTGAAGGGGGAAGGGGGCCGGCCCCTCTAGATGAGATCTAGAGGGGGGGCAAGGGGAGGGGACTTGTCCCCCAAGCCAAGGGGGGCGGCCCCCTTAGGGTTTCCCCCAACCCTAGGCACATGGGCCCTAGGGGGGTGGCACCCAACCCACTTAGGGGTTGGTTCCCTTCCACATACATCCCATAGATCCCTCCGAGGCAGGTGGACCCTCCCGGTGGACCACGGGAACCCCTTCGGTGGACCCGGTACAATACCGGCAAACCCCCGAATACTTCCGGTGACCGTATGATGACTTCCCATATATAAATCTTCATCTCCAGACAATTCCGAAACTCCTCATGACGTCCGAGATCTCATCCGGACTCCGAACAACATTCGGTAACCACATACAAACTTTCCCTATAACCCTAGCGTCATCGAATCTTTAGTGTGTAGACCAAACGGGTTCGGGAGGCATGCAGACATGACCGAGACAGCTCTTCGGCCAATAACCAACAGCGGGATCTGGATACCCATGTTGACTCCCACATGTTTCACAATCATCTCATCGGATGAACCATGATGTCGAGGATTCAAGTAATCCCGTATACAACTCCCTTTGTCAATAGGTACGTTACTTGCCCGAGATTCGATCATTGGTATCCCAATACCTCGTTCAATCTCGTTACCAGCAAGTCACTTTAATCGTTCCGCAATGCATGATCCCATGACTAACTACTTAGTCACATTGAGCTCATTATGATGATGCATTACCGAGTGGGCCCAGAGATACCTCTCTGTCGTACGGAATGACAAATCCCAGTCTTGATTCGTGCTAACCCAACAGACACTTTTGGAGATACATGTAATGCACCTTTATAGCCACCCAGTTACGTTGTGACGTTTGGTACACCCAAAGCATTCCTATGGTATCCGGGAGTTACACAATCTCATGGTCTAAGGAAATGATACTTGGCATTAGAAAAGCTTTAGCAAACGAACTACATGATCTTGTGCTATGCTTAGGATTTGGTCTTGTCCATCACATCATTCTCCCAATGATGTGATCCCATTAGCAATGACATCCAATGTACTCCGCTTCACATGTAGATCCCGCCACGATGCTTTGCTTGCAACTGCACCAGCTTACTGCCCCACCATTCAAAATATACACGTATCCGGTTTGTGACTTGGAGTCATCCAACTGTGTCAAAGCTAGCATCGACATAACCCTTTACGACAATATCTTTGTCACCTCCATAAACGAGAAACATATCCTTAGTCCTTTTCAGGTACTTCAGGATATTCTTGACCACTATCCAGTGTTCCATGCCGGAATTACTTTGGTACCTCCCTACCAAACTCACGGCAAGGTTTACATTAGGTCTGGTACACAACATGCACTACAAAAAAGAGACACATACAGTGACATTTTGGGCCGAACGAATTTTTTTCCTGTCATACTTATGACACTTCTATGACGATAATTGTGACAAAATCCGGTATCATCATAGATGTGGTGGGCTCCTACTTCTATGACAAAAAATCATGACAGAAAATGGGCTTTTCGTCCTAGGCTGGCCGGAGACGCAATTGCATGACATTCTTTGGGCTGTCCATGACGGAAAAAACCGTGGTAGGAGCGAGGGCGAGGAAAATTTCGACGAGTTCCCGGTTACGGTGGGAGGTCGGGGGCCGAGCGAAGCGTGTTTCTCTCGTACACGTACGCGCATGTGTGTGAGGCGTTGGCTCTAACTGAACCCGAGCGAGGCGTTGGGCTCTAACTGAACCCGAGTGATTGCACTGCAGGCTACGCGTTACTGAACCCGAGCGATCGATCAATGGATGTTAATTGAACCCGTTCGAGCGATTCCTTCGCTACTGCAGCCAACTGAAGCCGATCGATGCTGCCTCTGGATGAACAGTGAGCGTTGCGGGGGGGGGGGGGTGGATGAACAGTGAGTGGTGGGGGTGGATGAACAGGACCCCGTGGCATTGCCTCTGGATGAACAGGACCCCGATCGATCGAGCCGGTTGGGGCTGGATGAACAGGACCCCGTGGAGGGCTGGATGAACAGGACGACCCCGTGGAGGGCTGGATGAACAGTAGATGGTGGAGGGGTGGATGAATAGTAGCCCGTGGAGGGGTGGTTGAACAGGAGCCCGTGGAGGGGTGGTTGAACAGTAGCCGGTGGAGTAGCGCGCGATGGAGGCTGGATGAACAGGAGCCCGTGGAGGATGGAGGAGGTCGACGGTGGATGAACAGTAGCCCGTGGAGGATGGAGGAGGTCGATGGTGGAGATGAACAGTATCCTGTGGAGTCCCGTTTTGCGGTACGCCACACCCCTCCCGATGAACAGGACCCCCCGTTTCGACCGTAGCGCTCCAACACAAGTCCGTTTCGTCCGTTTTGCGGTACGCCACACCCCCCGTTTCAACAGGACCCCCGTTTCGACCGTAGGAGGTTCGTTTCCTCCGTTTTGCGGTACGCCAGACCCCTCCCAATGAACAGGATCCCGTTTCAAACATGGCCGGTCGAACACAAGGCCATTTCCTCCGTTCTGCGGTACGCCAGGCCTCGTTTCTATCGCCTGTTCCGTCCAAGCCGGTTGGCTCCCACGCATTCCGTTGCCTCCGGATGAACACGACGCATTCCATTGCCTCCCCATGAACACGACACATTCCGTTGCCTCCCCACAAACACGACGACGACGCAGTTTTCTGCGATCCGACCCAACCATGTACACGAGCCCTGGCCGTACATATGCGCGAGTAGGCGTTCGAGACCCCACCCATATGTACGTACGTGGCCATATTTACTTTCTTGCACCCTGGCCGTTGTACGTATGTGTACATGCTACGTGCGCGCCTCTACTACAACACGTGCGCGCCTCTACATCGACCAGTATGTACGTACACGTCCGCGACCAGAATGACAACACTACGTACGCTTCGACCAGGTGGGTCCCGACTGTTACGCAATTCCTTGCGTGCGAAGATGTAGCTGGTGGGTCCCAGTAGTCAGGGGGGCGAATCATTTTTTTGCCCGGACGCACTTCCTTGCATGCGAAGATGTAGCTGGTGGGTCCCAACAGTCAGGGGGCGAATCATATTTTTTGCCCGTAATATGGACGCACTTCCTTGCGTGCGAAGATGTAGCTGGTAGGTCCCAGCAGTCAGGGGGGAAACGTTTTTTTTCACGAAATACGGTAGCCCGTCCGGTGGGTCCCCGCTGTCGGGTGGAGGAATAATTATTTTGCGTGTAATAAGGAGGCATTTCCTTGCGGCTGCCGTGGACCCAGCTGTCAGCCTCTCCATGTACAATACTCTTCCGATGGAAGTCGGTCGTTGACCATGTTGACCACGCCATGCCGTGAGCACCACGGCGGTGGACGACGGCGAGGCCTAGGAAGGGACGACGCAGAGCCGGTGAAGACGCGGGAGTGGATGCCCACGCGGAGAGGAGTACGAGGGTCCACTGGTTCGGCTGCGGTGTGAGGCTGCCATCGCCGCAAAATAACAGGGGGTGTGGGTGAGTAGAGGGATGGCTTGGCTAGCGGTGGGAGTAGTAGGAGGAGGTGAGGCATCCGCGGCATCACAGCTGGCCATGGGAGGCAGGAGCATGCGCCACGACCGACGCTGCTTCGGGCGGCTGGAGCAAGAAGACCAGAGGTTGAAGAAGCACTACGGTCGTTGGATGGACATCGTACGGTCATTGGAGCTAGAATCGTTCATATTGACTATAGTTGACAAAGGCCTCCGTCCCAGTCAACTTAGTAGGCCCACAAGTCAGCCTCCCACCATGGTGGGTCCCAGCTAGCAGGGGGAGTATTCATTTTTTGTGCATAATAAGGAGGCACTTATGGTGGGTCCAAGCTGACAGCGAGGGGAACGCTTTTTTCACGAAATGCGGTGGCCCGTCCGATGGGTCCCAGCAGTCAAGGGGGAACTTTTTTTCACGAAATACGGTGGCCCGTCCGGTGGGTCCCAGCAGTCAGGGGGGAAACGTCGCAAAATACTGGTGGCCCATCCACTGGGTCCCTGCTGTCAGGTGGAGGAATAATTATTTTCCGCGTAATAAGGAGGCACTTCCTTGCGGCTGCCATGGACCCAACTGTCAGCCTCTCCATGTACAGTACTCTTCCGATGGAATTCGGTCATTGACCACATTGACCACGCCGCTGTTGGAAATATGCCCTAGAGGCAATAATAAAAATGGTTATTATTATATTTCCTTGTTCATGATAATTTTCTATTGTTCATGCTATAATTGTATTAACTGGAAACCATAATACATGTGTGAATACATAGACCACAACATGTCCCTAGTGAGCCTCTAGTTGACTAGCTCGTTGATCAATAGATGGTTATGGTTTCCTTACCATGGACATTGGATGTCATTGATAATGGGATCACATCATTAGGAGAATTATGTGATGGACAAGACCCAATCCTAAGCATAGCACAAGATCGTGTAGTTCGTTTTGCTAGAGCTTTTCTAATGTCAAGTATCGTTTCCTTAGACCATGAGATTGTGCAACTCCCGGATACCGTAGGAATGCTTTGGGTGTACCAAACGTCACAATGTAACTGGGTGGCTATAAAGGTGCACTACAGGTATCTCCGAAAGTGTCTGTTGGGTTGGCACGACTGGGATTTGTCACTCCGTATGACGGAGAGGTATCTCTGGGCCCACTCAGTAATACATCATCATAATGAGCTCAATGTGACTAATGCGTTAGCCACGGGATCATGTGTTACGTAACGAGTAAAGAGACTTGCCGGTAATGAGATTGAACAAGGTATTGGGATACCGACGATCGAATCTCGGGCAAGTAACATACCGATGGACAAAGGGAATTGTATACGGGATTGATTGAATCCCCGACATCGTGGTTCATCCGATGAGATCATTGTGGAACATGTGTGATCCAACATGGGTATCCAGATCCCACTGTTGGTTATTGGCTGGAGAGATGTCTCGGTCATGTCTGCATGTTTCCCGAACCTGTAGGGTCTAGACACTTAAGGTTCGGTGACAGTAGAGTTGTTATGGGAAATAGTATGTGGTTACTGAAGGTTGTTCGGAGTCCCGGATGAGATCCCGAACGTGACGAGGAACTCAGAATGGTCCGGAGGTGAAGATTGGTATATTGGACGAAGGGTATTGGAGTCCGGAATTGTTTCGGGGGTACCGGGTGTCGACGAGCGTGTCCGAAAGGGGTTTCGGAGGCCCCGACAAGCGTTTGGGGGCCTTATGGGCCAAGGGGAGGGGGCACATCAGCCCACTAAGGGGCTGAGCGCCCCTACCACCCCATCTCACATAACCTGCAGAGGTGGGGGCGCCACCCCTAGGGCAGCCGCCCCTCACGGCTTGGGGGGCAAGTTTCCTAGGGGGTGGGGGCGCCCAAACCCATCTAGTGTTTCCCCTGGCCGCCGCCCCCTCCTCTAGATCCATCTAGAGGGGCCGGCCGCCTCTCCACTTAACCCCTATATATAGTGAGGGGGTGGGAGGGCAGCCACACCCTTCCCCTGGCGCAGCCCTACCCTCCTCATACATCTCCTCCTCCTCCGTACTGCTTGGCGAAGCCCTGCTGGAGAACCACGAGCTCCACCACCACCATGCCGTCGTGATGTCGGAGTTCTCCCTCAACTTCTCCTCTCCCCTTGCTGGATCAAGAAGTAGGTGACGTCCCGGGGCTGTACGTGTGTTGAACGCGGAGGCGTCGTCCGTTCGGCGTTAGATCGGATCTTCTGCGCTTTGAATCGCCGCGAGTACGACTCCCTCATCCGCGTTCCAGTGACGCTTCCGCTTAGCAATCTTCAAAGGTATGAAGATGCTCATCTTCTCCCTCTCTTGTTGCTAGAATCTCCATAGATTCATCTTGGTGATTCATAGAAAATTCTGAATTATTGCTACGTTCCCCTACAGTGGCATCATGAGCTAGGTCTATGCGTAGATTCTATGCACGAGTAGAACACAGGTAGTTGTGGGCGTTGATTTGTTCAATATGCTTACCGTTACTAGTCTTATCTTGATTTGGTAGCATCGTGGGATGAAGCGGCCCGGACTGACCTTACACGTATGCTTATGTGAGACAGGTTCCACCGACTGACATGCACTTGTTGCATAAGGTGGCTAGCGGGTGCTAGTCTCTCCCACTTTATCAGATCGGATTTGATGAAAAGGCTCCTTATGAAGGGTAAATAGCAATTGGCATATCACCGTTGTGACTTTTGCGTAGGTAAGAAACGTTCTTGCTAGAAACCCATAGCATCCACGTAAAACATGCAACAACAATTAGAGGATGTCTAACTTGTTTTTGTAGGGTATGCTATGTGATGTGATATGGCCAAAAGAATGTGATGAATGATATATGTTATGTATGAGATTGATCATGTTCTTGTAATAGGAATCACGACTTGCATGTTGATGAGTATGACAACCAGCAAGAGCCATTGGAGTTGTCTTAATTTATTATATGACCTGTGTGTCATTGAAAATGCCATGTAATTACTTTACTTTATTGCTAACCGTTATCCATAGTAGTAGAAGTAATAGTTGGCGAGACAACTTCATGAAGACACGATGATGGGGATCATGATGATGGAGATCATGGTGTCATGCCGGTGATGAAGGGGATCATGCCGTGCCTCAAAGATGAAGATCAAAGGCACAAAATGATATTGGCCATATCATGCCACTTTATGATTTGCATGTGATGTTTGTCATGTTTACATCTTATTTGCTTAGAACGACGGTAGCATAAATAAGATGATCCCTCACTAAAATTTCAAGAAAGTGTTCCCCCTAACTGTGTACCGTTGCGAAAGTTTGTTGTTTCGAAGCACCACGTGATGATCAGGTGTGATAGATTCTAACATTCACATACAACGGGTGTAAGCCAGATTTACACATGCGAAACACTTAGGTTGACTTGACGAGCCTAGCATGTACAGACATGGCCTTGGAACACAAGAGACCGAAAGGTTGAACATGAGTCGTATAGTAGATACGATCAACATGAAGATGTTCACCAATGATGACTAGTCCGTCTCACATGATGATCGGACACGACCTAGTTGACTCGGATCATGTATCACTTAGATGACTAGAGGGATGTCTATCTAAGTGGGAATTCATTAAATAATCAGATGAACTTAATTATCATGAACATAGTCAAAAGGTCTTTGCAAATTATGTTGTAGCTTACGCTTTACTTCTATTGTTTAAGATATGTTCCTAGAGAAATTTTAGTTGAAAGTTGATAGTAGAAATTATGCGAACTGGGTCCGTAAACTGAGGATTGTCCTCATTGCTGCACAGAAGGTTTATGTCCTTAATGCACAGCTCGGTGTGCTGAACCTCGAGCGTCGTTTGTGAATGTTGCGAACATCCAACACCCATGTTTTGATGACTACGTGATAGTTCATGCGTAATGTTAAATGGTTTAGAATTGAGGCACCAAAGACATTTTTGATACGTCGCAGAACATATGAGATGTTACAAGAGCTGAAATTGGGATTTCAGGCTCGTGCCCACGTCAAGAGGTATGAGACCTCTGATAAGTTTCTGAACCTGCAAACTAAGGGAGAAAAGCTCAATCGTTGAGCATGTGCTCAGATTGTCTGAGTACTGCAATCGCTTGAATCGAGTGGGAGTTAATCTTCCATATGACATAGTGATTGTTCTCCAAAGTCACTGCCACCAAGCTACTAGAGCTTCATGATGAACTATAACATATCAGGGATAAATATGATGATCCTTGAGCTGTTCGCGATGTTTGACACCGCGAAAGTAGAAATCAAGTAGGAGCATCAATTGTTGATGGTTAGTAAAACCACTAGTTTCAAGAAGGGTAAGGGCAAGAAGGGATACTTCATGAAATGGCAAATCAGTTGCTGCTCTAGTGAATAAAGCCAAGGTTGAACCCAAACCCGAGACTAAGTGCTTCTGTAATGAGGGGAACGGTCACTGAAGCAAAACTACCATAGATACTTGGTAGATGAGAAGGCTGGCAAGGTCGACAGAAGTATATTGGATATACATTATATTAATGTGTACTTTACTAGTACTCCTAGTAGCACTAGGGTAATAAATACCGGTTCGGTTGCTAAGTGTTAGTAACTCGAAATAAAAGGCTACGGAGACTAGCTAAAGGTGAGATGACGATATGTGTTGGAAGTGTTTCCAAGGTTGATGTGATCAAACATCGCACGCTCCCTCTACCATCGGGATTGGTGTTAAACCTAAATAATTGTTATTTGGTGTTTGCGTTGAGCATGGACATGATTGGATTATGTTTATCGCAATACGGTTATTCATTTAAGGGGAATAATGGTTACTGTGTTTATTTGAATAATACCTACAATGGTCTTGCACCTAAAATGAATGGTTTATTGAATCTTGATCGTAGTGATACACATGTTCATGCCAAAAGATATAAGATAGTAATGATAGTACCACATACTTGTGGCACTGCCATTTGAGTCATATTGGTATAAAACACATGAAGAAGCTCCATGTTGATGGATCTATGGACTCACTCGTTTTTGAAAAGATTGAGACATGTGAACCATGTCTATTGGTATATATGCATGAAGAAACTCCATACAGATGGATCGTTTGGACTCACTTGATTTTGAATCACTTGAGACATGCAAATCATACCACATGGGCAAGATGACTGAAAGGCCTCGTTTTCAGTGAGATGGAACAAGAAAGCAACTTCTTGGAAGTAATACATTTTGATGTGTGCAGTCCAATGAGTGCTGAGGCACGCAGTGGATATCGTTATGTTCTTACTTCACAGATGATTTGAGTAGATGCTAAGTATATTTACTTGACGAAACACAAGTCTGAATTATTGAAAGGTTCAAGTAATCTCAGAGTGAAGTTGAAGATCGTCCTGACAAGAGGATAAAATGTCTATGATATTTTCATAGAGATTAATATCTGAGTTACGAATTTGGCACACAATTAAGACACTATGGAAATTGTTTCACAACTAATACCGCCTGGAACACCATAGTGTGATGGTGTGTCCGAACATCATAACTGCACCCTATTGGATATGGTGCATACCATGATGTCTCTTATCGAATTGCCACTATAGTTTATGGGTTAGGCATTAGAGACAACCACATTCACTTTAAATAGGGTACCACGCAGTTCCACTGAGACGACACCGTATGAACTATGGTTTAGAGAAACCTAAGTTGTCATTTCTTAAAAGTTTGGGGCTGCGACGCTTATGTGAAAAAGTTTTAGGCTGATAAGCTCAAACCCAAAGTAGATAAATGCATCTTCATAGGACACCCCAAAACAGTTGGGTATACCTCCTATCTCAGATCCGGAAGCAAAAGGGATTGTTTCTAGAATCGGGTCCTTTCTCGAGGAAAAGTTTCTCTCGAAAGAATTGAGTGGGAGGATGGTGGAGACTTGATGAGGTTATTGAACTGTCACTTCAACTAGTGTGTAGCAGGGCACAGGAAGTTGTTCCTGTGGTGCCTACACCAATTGAAGTGGAAGCTGATCATATTGATGATGAAACTTCGGATCAGGTCACTACCAAAACTCATAGGTCGACAAGGATATGTACTACTTCAGACTGGTACGTAATCCTGTCTTGGAGGTCATGTTGCTAGACTACAATGAACCTACAAACTATGGAGAAGCGATGGTGGGCCCGGATTCCGACTAATGGCTCGAGGCCATAAAACCCGAGAGAGGATCCATGTATGAAAACAGAGTATAGACTTTGGAAGAACTACTTGATGGTCGTAAGGCTGTTGGGTACAGATGGATTTTAAAAGGAAGACGGACAAGGATGGTAAGTATCACCATTAAGAAAGCTCGACTTGTCATTAAGATGTTTTCCGACAAGTTCAAGGAGTTGACTACGATGAGACTTTCTCACTTGTAGCGATGCTAAGAGTTCATTGGAATTATATTAGTAGTTACTGCATTATTTATGAAATCTTGCAGATATGATTTCAAAACATTGTTTCCTCGACAATTTTCTTGAGGAAAGGTTGTATATGATACAACCAGAAGGTTTTGTCAATCCTATAAGATGCTAACAAGTATACAAAGCTCCAGCAATCCTTCTAAGGATAGGAGTAAGCATCTCGGAGTTGGAATATAGGCTTTGATGAGATGATCAAAGATTTTGGGTTTATACAAAGTTTATGAGAAACTTGTATTTCCAAAGAAGTCAGTGGGAGCACTATAGAATTTCTGATGAGTATATGTTGTTGACATGTTGTTGATTGGAAATGATGTAGAATTTCTGGAAAGCATATAGGGTTGTTTGAAAAGTGTTTTCCAATGGAAAACCTGTATTAAGCTACTTGAACATTGAGCATCAAGATCTATAAGGATAGATCAAAACGCTTAATAGTACTTTCAAATGAATACATACCGTGACAAGATTTCAAAGGAGTTCAAAATAGATCGGCAAAGAAGGAGTTCTTGGCTCTGTTATAAGGTGTGAGTATTGATAAGACTCAAGACCTGACCATGGCAGAAGAGAGAGAAAGGACGAAAGTCGTCCCCTATGCTTTAGACATAGGCTCTACAGTATGCTATGCTGTGTACCGCACCTGAAGTGTGCCTTGCCATGAGTCAGTCAAGGGGTACAAGAGTGATCCAGGTATGGATCACAGGACAACGGTCAAAGTTATCCTTAGTAACTAGTGGACTAAGGAATTTTTCTCGATTATGGAGGTGGTAAAAGAGTTTGTCATAAAGGTTTACGTCGACGCAAACTTTGACACTAATCGGGATGACTCCGAGTACTAAAACCGGATTCGTATAGCAGAGCAGTTATTTGGAATTGCTCCAAATAGCGCGTGGTAGCTGCATCTACAAGATGACATAGAGATTTGTAAAGCACACACGGATCCGAAACGTTCAGACCCGTTGACTAATAACCTCTCTCACAAGCAAGATATGATCAAACCCCATGGGTGTTGGATTCATTACAATCACATAGTGATGTGAACTAGATTATTGACTCTAGTGCAAGTTGGAGAATGTTGGAAATATTCCCTAGAGGCAATAATAAAAATGGTTATTATTATATTTCCTTGTTCATGATAATTTTCTATTGTTCATGCTATAATTGTATTATCTGGAAACCATAATACATGTGTGAATACATAGACCACAACATGTCCCTAGTGAGCCTCTAGTTGACTAGCTCATTGATCAATAGATGGTTATGGTTTCCTGACCATGGACATTGGATGTCATTGATAACGGGATCACATCATTAGGAGAATGATGTGATGGACAAGACCCAATCCTAAGCATATCACAAGATCGTGTAGTTCATTTTGCTAGAGCTTTTCTAATGTCAAGTATCGTTTCCTTAGACCATGAGATTGTGCAACTCCCGGATACCGTAGGAATGCTTTGGGTGTACCAAACGTCACAACGTAACTGGGTGGCTATAAAGGTGCAGTACAGGTATCTCCGAAAGTGTCTGTTGGGTTGGCACGAATCGAGATTGGGATTTGTCACTCCATATGATGAAGAGCTCTGGGCCCACTCGGTAATGCATCATCATAATGAGCTCAATGTGACTAATGAGTTAGCCACGGGATCATGTGTTACATAACGAGTAAAGAGACTTGCCGGTAATGAGATTAAACGAGGTATTGGGATACCGACGATCGAATCTCGGGCAAGTAACATACCGATGGACAAAGGGAATTGTATACGGGATTGATTGAATCCCCGACATCGTGGTTCATCCAATGAGATCATCGTGGAACATGTGGGAGCCAACATGGGTATCTAGATCCTGCTGTTGGTTATTAGCTGGAGAGATGTCTCGGTCATGTCTGCATGTTTCCCGAACCCGTAGGGTCTACGCACTTAAGGTTCGGTGACGCTAGAGTTGTTATGGGAAATAGTATGTGGTTACCGAAGGTTGTTCAGAGTCCCGGATGAGATCCTGGACATGACGAGGAACTCCGGAATAGTCCGGAGGTGAAGATCGGTATATTGGACGAAGGGTATTGGAGTCCGGAATTGTTCCGGGGGTACCGGGTGATGACCAGCGTGTCTGAAAGGGGTTTCGGAGGCCCCGACAAGCGTTTGGGGGCCTTATGGGCCAAGGGGAGGGGGCACATCAGCCCATGAAGGTGCTGAGCGCCCCTCCCACCCCATCTCACGTAACATGGAGAGGTGGGGGCGCCACCCCTAGGGCAGCCGCCCCTCCCGGCTTGGGGGGCAAGTTTCCTAGGGGGTGGGGCGCCCAAACCCATCTAGTGTTTCCCCTGGCGGCCGCCCCCTCCTCTAGATCCATCTAGAGGGCCGGTCCCCTCTCCCCTTCCCCCTATATATAGTGAGGGGGTGGGAGGGCAGCCACACCCTTCCCTGGCGCAGCCCCTCCCTCCTCATACATCTCCTCCTCCTCTGTAGTGCTTGGCGAAGCCCTGCTGGAGAACCACGAGCTCCACCACCACCATGCCGTCTTGCTATTGGAGTTCTCCCTCAACTTCTCCTCTCCCCTTGCTGGATCAAGAAGGAGGAGACGTCCCCGGGCTGTACGTGTGTTGAATGCGGAGGCGCCGTCCGTTCGGCGTTAGGTCGGATCTTCCGCGCTTTGAATCGCCGCGAGTATGACTCCCTCATCCGCGTTCTAGTGACGCTTCCGCTTAGCGATCTTCAAAGGTATGAAGATGCTCATCTTCTTCCTCTCTTGTTGCTAGAATCTCCATAGATTGATCTTGGTGATGCGTAGAAAATTTTGAATTATTGCTATGTTCCCCTACAGCTGCGCCGAGAGCACCACCGCGGTGGACGACGGCGAGGCCTAGGAAGGGGACGACGCGGAGCCGGGGAAGAAGCGGCAGTGGATGCCCATGCGGTGAGGAGTACGAGGGTTCACTGGTTCGGCTGTGCTGCTGTCGCCATAGAATAATAGGGGGTGTGGGTGAGTGGAGTGGAGGGATGGCCTGGCCAGCGGTGGGAGTAGTATGGGGGCGGTGAGGCCTCCACGGCAGTACAGCCGGCCACGGGAGGGAGGAGCAGGCGGCACGACCGGCGCTGCTTTGGGCGGCCGGAGCAAGAAGACCAGAGGTTGAAGAAGCACTACGGCTGTTGGATGGACATCGTACGGTCAGTCGAGCTAGAATCGTGCATATTGACTAAGTTGACAAAGCCCTCCGTCCCCGTCAACTTAGTAGGCCCACTATACTGGGTCCCAGCTAGCAGGGGGAGTATTCATTTTTTTTGCGTAATAAGGAGGCACTTCTTTGCGTGCGAAGATATAGCTGGTGGGTCTGAGCTGTCAGCGGCGGTAACGTTTTTTTCGTGAAATACAGAGGCCCTTTAGGTGGGTCCCAGATGTTAGGTGGAGGAATCATTATTTTGCGCGTAATAAGGAGGCATTTACTTCCGTGCAGCCGTGGACCCAACTGTCAGCCTCTCCACGTACAGTCCACTTCAGATGAATGTCGGTCGTTGACCACGTTGACCACGCCACGCCGAGAGCACCAGGGCAGTGGACGACGGTGAGGCCTAGGAAGGGAATGACACGGAGCGAGGGAAGACTCGGCAGTTGTTTCCCACGCGGAGGGGAGTACTTCTGTATGAGGGTTTATTGGTTCGTCTGCCGTCGCTGGAGAATAACAGCAGGTGTGGGTGAGTAGAGGGATGGCTAGGCCAGCGATGGGAGTACGGTGGGGCGGTGAGGCCTGCGCGGCAGCACAGCCGGCCGTGGGGAGGAGGGAGGAGGCAGTCCCGCCGGTGCTTGTTTGAGCGGCTGGAGCAAGAAGAGCAGAGATTTAAGAAGCACGACGGCCGTTGGATGGACATCCAACAGTCACTGCGTGTGCGTCAACCTTTTTTTAGGAAAGCCTCAAATCTGTGGAAAACAGCATACAGACCATCTGCCATTATTTCTAATAATTTACAGCCCATTTGCTAATTCTTACGGTTTTTTTGGAGCCCATATTCTTTTTGTTAGCATTACAGCCCATATTGTGGCCATGGTTAAAAAATTATACGAAATTTTGCATATGTTGGTGCGGTCTGAACTGTTTTTAATCCCGAAATTTTGAGTCACATTCAGACTGATTTAAAAAATAAATGTATATCAATATAAAATCCAATAAATTGTCCACACATAAAAATCAATGCAATTTAAAATCTCGAAATGAAAAAAAGATATTTGAAACTAATTGCCAGTTTGATGTGTTTTAAAAATGTACAACCCATTTCTCATTACTGATAGGCCATTTTCTTGGCCAGCCGAATGAAGCTCTCTTCGTCTTGAAAGATTTGCAGCCCAACAAGCCTGATAAAGCGACTTACTTGACAAATCACAAAAAAACTGGGCTAGGCATTTTCAGAAAGAAAAAAACTATTGGGCTGGTCTGTGGTAAACATAAAAGAAAAGACTGTCTAGACAGGCCAGAGTGTCCCGCACAGCCCAGCTGACACCTTGCTTCCGTCTCAAAAACAAATTAGATAAATGCCACTCCAATTATGGCGATTCATAAAAATGCCACTGCAATTTCCAAACTTTGAAAAATGCCACTGCAATTTTTGCAAACTTTGAAAAATGCCCCTACAGTTTGCAAACTTTGAAAAACGCCACTCCAGACTTCGAAAAATGCCACTAGAAATGGCATGAAATGGCATTTTTCAAAGTTTGGAAATTGCAATGGCATTTCTCGGAAACACCAGATTTGGAGTGGCATTTATCAAATTAACCCAAAACAAAAATAACTGGGCGAGCTGCTGGGTCCCTGGTGTCAGTCGCTCGTTGTGCAATTATCTCGTTTATTGACTACATTGACAATAGCATGGGACCCAGATGTCAGAAATCCACTAGGAGGAGCCATTTTTTTATTGGCTTGAAATAAGGAGGCATTTGCTTGTGTACTGCCATGACCTTGGCGGGTCCCTGCTGTCATCCTCTCCACGTACAATCATCTCCTGATTGTGTACGCGTCAACTTGGTAGGCCCACAAGTCATCCTCTAAACCCGTGGAGGACAAATACAGCCCATTTAAAAAAAATAACAACCCATTCCATATGTTCAAATGGAAACTTCAACATTCAGAGCAAAGTAACAGGTCTGATCCACATATAGAGTACTGAACTTCCACGTTGACAACCATCATAGCCAAGTTAACTATCTACTCCCACTAATACTCTAGTGTCGTACAAGTACTAACTTACTCTTAGCTAACTAGACGATGCCGGCCGCCATCTGCGATACACGCTAAACATCGGCACCGGCGTCCTGCGCCTCGCCTCTGACTTGCAAGAGGTGTGATAGGGCGCGTTGGCCCTTTCCATGCCGGCGTGGTCCACCGAAGCTTCGGCTTCCAAGCAGGAAACCCACTTGACGAGCTGGTAGTAAAAATCGGTGTCATGAACGCGTGCGTGCCCAACAGCCTCCAGGGCTATTTGCCGGGCGCCGACCTCCATGTAGTCGGCCCAGTTGCGGGCGCTCTGCTCCGAGCGTCGGTGCGCTGCTGCTCCATGTCCCGCTGGCGGCGCAAATCGGCGATATGCTGCTCCTCCGCCAAGCGGTCGCGCTCCAACAACTCCTGCTCCTCCACCAGGAGGTCGCGCTCCAACAACTCCTCGATCTCTGCATTGCCATCTAAATACAAATAGAATGCCTCCTCCCTCCGTCTGCCTTCTAGTGAAAAACCGAACACTAGTTCCGGCGGTGACCGCCTCCGGCGTCGCCTACCGCGGACGGGCGGGGGCATGGTGGACGTGGCAAGCGACGTCGGGCCGGTGGGGGCTTATGAGGATATGGCGAGTTGGGTCACGGTGCCACCGGAGAAGGCCGGGAAACAGTACTTATAGGCGGAAGGTAGCGCGACGGTCATCGGAATTCAATGCATAAGCAGACATGGCTCAGCGCGCCAGCTTGCCGTGGAAAATTAGAGAAACTGAAATTATGATTGTGCCGTCCCGTCCCGTCTGGGTCTCACACCAGCATGGCGGTCAAACGAGTGCACTCGAATCATCTCCTTCCTTGTCAATAATGATTCCACGGATTTAAAAAGCCCGCAACTATTAAAGCACATCTTTTTTCGCATCAGTTAGCTGCCTTAATTACGGCCGGCTGCATGCATGCACTCAGAATCGCTCGCAGCAAGTACGTGGAGCAGCATGCAACGAGTCGCAGCCGAGGGCACGCATGTAGCCACTTAAATCGCTGGAATTAATTAGGCTTAAACTTCTGCATGCCGTTAATTATTGCCATGCCTTGGTCTTGCTGCTTTGCTCACGGGACTAATAAACCTGGACGGAGGGAGTACCTTGGTTGGTGAGAGGTTTGAATTAAGCCTTGCAAACCGGAAAGGAGGTACTAGTACGTGCGTGATCCGCTATTTACTCGTGTAGGATCGAGTAGGTCGTTTCTTGAATTGAGCCCTGCAAACCGGAAAGGAGGTAGTACGCGCGTGATCCGCTATTTATCCGTGTAGGATCGAGTAGGTAGGATAGTGTAGCTTGTTAGTTTCTTCAGAGGTAGGCATTTTTATTCAAAAAATACCACTTCAGATCTTGCGTCGCAAATAAAACTGCCAGGAGCGCATTAGTAGGCTAGCTAGTGATTGATCAATAACTTGTAAACACTGAGCGAACAAAAATAAATAATTGTTAATGCATCTCAATGATTCACAGATGATATACAAATATGTAGCTCCAAAATCAAAGATCAGCCACTTCGGATCTTGTGTCGCAACTAAAACTAACTAGTACGATTCCCATACATAAGATCAACATGCTAATGCATCTCAATGATTCACAAATCATATAAAAATATGTAGCTCCAAAAGCAAAGATCTAGAAAAAACATCTGTTCTTCCTACTAACATGGATGCTTCTCTTGGCTAACATTCAGTACAGACTGAAAGACAAATTTGTTTGTGAAGTCTACAATTCCTCTTGCAAACATAAGTGGTTTCACCACAGCTGGAACCATGAGAATGAACCACACATGATGGAGGAACATCCACTGAAATATGATTTGGTCTTCTCTCAATCACACCGCAAGACTATTTTCGAAATACAAACTTTAACTTAGCCAAAATGATGCCCATTGTATAATCAGTCCAAAGCCATGAAGCACCTAGTGTTGGCCAATAAATAGTACAGTACTACTTTTCTGCAGTCCATGAAGTGACTATCCAATCTTTCTATGTCTATTTTCAAATGGCACTGCATGCAGTGACTATACTATTCTCTTGTGCGGTTCAACCAAAATTGTGGACACTTTGTTTGTCTGCCAAATAGCAACGGGAAGACATCACTGTCTGCACAAATATCAAGCAGCTAGTAAACATATACCACACCTTGTATTTTCGGTTGTTTTGCACTGGACAATCTGATACGTAAGTGGTTCCTCTTAGCACCTGTCATGTTCTGCACTGGACAATCTGATATAGTTATGTTTTTCCCTAGACAATTTTATACTGAATTGATTTGCTGGTTCATAGCAGAAATATAGCGCCTATTCTTCATCAGACCAAGGATATCCATGTTCGCAGTGATGGAAGAGGTGAAATCGATACAACCGAAATTGAGCATCCAATCATTGAATCCTGTCCTGCACCTCCAATGTAGGTCCACCCTGCCAATAAATTCACATGCAAACCACTAGTATTACTATCTAATGACAATACAAAAAGAGTAGCAAGATAGTAGCAAACCATGTACCTTCGTAATGAACAGCTCATAGTGCCACCAATTGGATATAAAGGTTTGGAAGAAACGTGCTCCTAATGTTGATCCTCGATGGTTTTGGGACATGGAAGGGTCAAAATACACGGCGTGGGAGACTCGCGGGTAAAGAATGATAAGGACGGCGCGCCCGTTGCTGCGGGGGAAAGACACCTCAAATTATTCTCCATATGAGCGAGAAGGAATGATTGAAATGTACGAA
The DNA here is from genome assembly GCF_018294505.1 of Triticum aestivum. Classification (NCBI taxonomy): domain Eukaryota; kingdom Viridiplantae; phylum Streptophyta; class Magnoliopsida; order Poales; family Poaceae; genus Triticum; species Triticum aestivum. The sequence goes on along the minus strand of NC_057807.1, from coordinate 617,334,750 downwards.
AGGGTTGTCTGGAACTGACTTACTTTGGATGATAAGGCACGAGGACAATTTCCTGGTTCTTATTCTGTACCATGATGTTTTGGAGGTAGTCCCTAGCAGTTTCATGCTCAAAGTCGCTGAGACTCAAGAAAAACTCGTGTATGTAGTACGGATCCGCCACACAGATTTGCGAGACTTCTTCACTCTTCATGACGGAGCTCATATGTAGCGCAAAAAGGTGGACGATTGTAAAATCGAGCCGCCTTGTCAGAAACATCTCAAAGATATGGTCGAACCACAGGAAGAACACTTTCGTGGGGCGTGTTCGATGTAGCACTTCCCCTCAGGCACATGAGCCGTGTATGTCGGATATCCTTGATCCTTTGAGGCTAGTAGGCTTTTCTCAGTGGACAACACATGGTCGTGCAGTCTCCTGAGATCCCCTGATAGTGCCTCTAGCGGTTTTAGCGTTAGCATCGGCTGGCCCGTGAGATGGAACATGGCCGCACCTTTCACGGGTACACGCTCTTCAGAATCCATCATCTAGCTGCTATGTGCTCTGGCTTGTTTGGAGGCAGTTATCTTCCCCGATCTCTTCCTCTCCTTTTTCTTGGGCACACCTTCCAGACCCTTCCTTAACCCCTGTCCCAGGGTTCCCGGGCTAAGAACTGTACGACCCCCGAATAGCTGAGCCTGTGTTGAGGCGGCATTTTCAGGCGTGTCCTGTGAGGAATTCATGAAGAGAGACTTTTTGCAATCCTTCCAACGACCTTCCTGCCCGGGCATATCATCCATATCCTCATTAGCATGCTGATAGCCCGATTCGTCATATGGCTGACTCATCATATCTATGTCACAGTCATACGCGTTTGTATTGAGGAAACCCATAGGGTCGACCTCCGTCTCATCATCCATTCTCCGTTCTACAGGACTGATTACATCAGCCAGTACTATTGCACCCCCTTCATCACGTCGTACGCCGCTCTCACCCGGCACTACAGGAGCTGGTAATTGCGTAGGCGGGGTGGTGGCTCCGCACATGCTTGTTGATGTGTGGTTATTGGTGTGCTCTCGGCCGGATCCAGACGAATAAGATTCTTCGACCATAGCAGCACCCAACCCTTGCAACTTCCAATCCGCGGCGGGGGTCTCGTCATCCTCTCCCACATGCTGTACTGGAAGAGGCAAAGCCTCGTGCCCCGATTTCACACTGGATAAGCTAACCCTGAAGTGCCCAGTGGGGATCGGCTGGTTGTGGAACGTGGGTTGCAAGGGGTTCATTTTCATCCCCTTTCCCACGTCCACCTTCTGGCCTTTGATCAAGTAGAGTATGGTGCACGGGGTTTCTTCGCCCTGCAAACACATATGTCTGTGGCGTAAAACATCCAAAAGGCAACAAAAATGGAGTATTCTCTCTCTCTCTCTCTCTCTATATATATATATATATGTTGGTGCGACATGTAATTACCGTGATGGCATTGAGCTCAGCCAAAGACGAAGGCCCACCTAGCATGCCAGAGACTGAGGACGGGCTGCTATGAGCGGGAGCGACTGTGAGAGGAGGCCTGGTTGCGTGAGCAAGTGATGGTGCGGTGTTGTTGTTGTTCATGGAGTTGCTCCCGATGAAACTAGGCATCGGGAAATCATGTACCGTCTTGTCTGGATTTTCCTTTGTCCAGTTGATGATAGTTGGAACCAAGTTAGTAGCAAAATCATTTCTGCAGGCAGTTACAGCTGCATTGACTGCCTGCTGTAGCAACTCATTTTTCTCCTTGGCTGTTTTTTCGCGTCCTCAACTGCTTTTTTTCTCGACCGCAAGCTTCACCTTCGCGTCGATGTCCGCCTGACTAAACTTCTTTTTCTGCTTCTTGGCCTCCGGGCCCTCGTTGTAAAACACCTTCCATGTGGCGCCGTCTCCAGCGCCGTGCACATGACCATATTGCGTCCGCTGGCCCATAGGGAGTCCCTTAAGTTCGTTCGAGGCCCGGTTGAGAGGGGTGTCCCACTTGGGCCTCATTGGAGAAGTAGGGCTTTCGGCTGCAAGCTGGTGTTGCTTCTCCTGCAGAAGGAGCGTGAACCGTTTAGGAATGTGTAGTCGACTTGATATGGAGCTAAATGTAAGGTGGTAAAAGAATAATTACCAGTAGTCTAATCAATTTCCTCGTGATCTGGTCTGTGTAAAAAACCTTTTTTTCCTTGTCCCACTTGTAGCGGGCCCTGATGAAGTCACGCTCCAAGGGGCTGGTGAACTTCGCGAAGGGGTCTGGGATACTCGCGGCTTCATGTTCGTCCTCCTTATCCATATGGGGCTTTTACCGAGGTTGCCACGGCTTCTGAGGCAATGCTTCCCCGTGTTCCTTTGCTGAAGGCTCTTGAATTTCGCAGCCTTAGCCTTGGCTGCCTCAGTAGCACAAGTGTCCTTGAACTTTTTGAACTCCTCTTCCGTAAGTATTGGATTTTCTTCCAGAATCTTGGATAGGGGTTCCTCAGCCTCAATAGCTCGTTTCACCCTCCCTTTCCAGGAGGCCAAATCATTGCTGAACATGCCCATGGCGTGATTGTTAATCTTTTTCATCTTCGGGTCATCCCACGATTGTTCTATGTTATCATCCCGGTCGGGGAACTTGAATCTCTTGTGCAACTTCGTTAGGAGCAACTGCATCAAATGTTCTTTACTCCTTAAGTCATCCTCGTTGATGCTCACGCATCCCCATAGGATGCATCCTACTTGGTTCCCATAGCACTTGCGAGGTTCTTCCAGCTCTAATGGCTCAAACTTGCCAGGTGCCATCTTTGTGATCACTAGTCGTCCAATCCCTAGTTTGTTAGGTTTTCGTATCCTCTGCTTCTTATGCTTATTCTTTTCGGTAGAGGCATCGGCACCGGTACCTTCCCCGCCGGTCTCGGCGTCGCCATCGGTGCCGGCGCCGTCGGCGTCGATGTCGGTGTCAGTACCATCATCGAGGCCGACCTGCAAACCTTGCTTAGCAGTCAAATAGTCGAGGTACTCTTGTTCACCCTCATAATCCATCTCGTCTGCATCTCGGTCAGAAGGTCCAGTTTCTTCGTTTTTTGACATGTTTCCTATGATTAAGTCTCCTCGTTTATTTCTAAAAGTATGAAAAAATGAGAAATGACATAAAAAAGAAATCTATGTGCCAGCACTCGATATGCCTACTATGTAGCACAAATCATGCCAAAATTCACGTAAAATTTCAGCATGACCTTTGCTAAAAATGGACATATCGAGCGCCTGAAATTTACCGAAACAGAAATGAATCAACATTCCGGCGTAACATAGGCTACTCGGATCATTTACCAAAATTGAATCAAAACATCACATGTCCAAATGACATGTCCAAATTCCAAACATGACATGTCCAAAACATGACATGTCCACATATCACATGTCCAGTTCAAATTTGCATATAAATTCAGCCTACCTAAATTCAGCCTACCTAATTCATAACTAAATAGATAACCTAATTAACCTACTGCCCTAACTAAAACCTAAGTAAATTAACCGAAGAACCCTATCTAGCAGAGAGAGAGGGGAGGGTTTACAGAGGGTGCAGGGGTGAGGAGGCATGCCCGACGACGGCCGAGGTTGGGAGGCATGGCGCGTCGAGGTCGGGGGCGAGCGCCGGGGTCGGGCGCGAGCGCCGGGTCGGGGGCGAGCGCCGGAGTCGGGGTGCGGCGGTGCAACGGGAGAAGAGAGAGTGGGGATTTGGGGGGAAAAGAGGCAGGATGAAGCAGAGAGAGGGAGGATTTTGGGTTAAGTGGACGTAGCAGTAGCGCGTTTAGACCAAACACGCTACTACTACCTTGACTAGCTATAGCGGTTTTATACGGAAACCGCTACTACTACCTTGACTAGCTGTAGCTCTTTTTTAGTAAATCGCTACTACTATAACCAGTTTTCCTTTTTCTTTTCCTTGATTTTTTCTCGCTTTTCCTTTTTTTCCGAGAGCAGTGAATGAAGGGAAGGCGATATATATTGCATCATTTGACGGTTAAATATGTATACAAAATAGGAACATATATATTACATCATCCATGCATAATAATGGCTAAGTGTGTATACAAAATAGTATATATATATATTATGTCATTTGACCGATAACATATGGTTCCTCAGCGTTGACATTTTCGTTTTTGAGTCAGCTTCTTTCCCTTCTTGTTCGTTGAAGAATAATTGAGCCCCTCATTATGATTTTTCTTAGGTATTGTAGTATTGATTCTTCTTTTGACGTATACTTCTTCATCATCATCATTTTCCCTCATTGGGTTGCCATACTGATCGTAGTCTTCCTCATTGGTGACTCCATCCATTCCAATGATGTTCCTTTTGCCTCTCCTCATGACAAAACAGCTGGGATTGCGCATGTCAGTTATGAAGAAGCATTGTGTCACGTGCTTAGCATGTACCCATGGCTCATTTTTTGCGATAGCATTCACGGTAGCGCTCTTGGCATCGGGTATAATCATGGTAGTGAAAATCCGGTTTTCTCTTTCGACATTCTTAGCCGATCTGACACGGAACATCGTCGTGTTGTGTAGTCCAGAGTAGTAAAGCTCCCAGATCTCCTCGACCCTTCCATAAAATCGTTCAGTTGCGCCATCGTTGCTGCCGGTCATGCATTCCATCATCACCCCTGAGTTCTAATCATCACTATCCATATCTTTGGCCTCCGTGTAGAACGTGTATCCGTTGATATCATATGCCTGATAGGTTACAAGGTTGGGCGACGGGCCATGTGCTAAGGCGTATATGAGCAATCCGTCCTTAGATCCCTCCTCCGGGGGATTAGCAATAATATGCTCTTTGAACCAATGCAGGAAAGTGGAGTTGTGCTCTCTAGTAACTTCGGCGTCCGTCCTGCATACCCCCGGTCACGATACTTCTTTGCGATAATTTCTTTGTGTAGTGCCACGAAAGGATCTACCTCGTCTAGGTGTTGTAGCACTACCAAGTTTGCTCTGTCAAAGTCGCTGCATTGATCTGAGTATGCCACGTGCAGTTCCCTGCGACCATTGCAGTGACCTTCTCCTTCGAGCCTCCCATCGTGCTTGTTAACGGGCAAACCAACACTAACACCAGGCAGCTGCTCTGCGCCATATAGAAAATTCTCGCAGAAAGAGATGCACTCTTGTGTCACATAGCCCGGGATGATGCTTCCATCCGGACGGTCCCAGGTGATCCTTTGATGATCCCATTCATCCTCTGATGATCCCATTCATCCTCTCAAACGACATCATGTTGTCCAGGAATGACGGTCCCAGGTCTATTATGTCATCCACAATATGACACATAGATGCACCATGACGTCAAAGAACGCAGGCGGGAAGTACATCTCAAGCTAATTCAGTATCACAACAATCTCTTCCTGTAGCCTTCGGAGTTGCTTCACACTGATCGACTTTTGAGAGATGACGTTGAAAAATTTACAGAGACCAATAAGCGTGTCACGGACGTGCTTGTCCATTATCCCTCTAAGGGCAACAGGTAGTATCTGCGTCATCATCACATGACAGTCATGGGACTTCATCCCGCTGAACCTTTTCTTGTCCGTGTCTAGATATCTGCTTATCTTGCCATAGTAACCAGAACTAACTTTGACTCTGGTAAGGCACTTAAAGAATTGATCGATCTCGGCTTGACTTAAGGTGAAGCAAGAAGGGGGGGCAATAATTCTCTTTCTTTATTTTCTTGCCCTTCTTCTTGAAGTAGCCCTAGATACAAATTAATATTATTTCCTAGTTGTTTTGGCCCTTGAATAAGCATGCTCATGTGAATGTACTTCAACTTCATGCACAGCCAGGGGGGAGGTTGTACATCCATACAAACACGAGCCATGTGCTATGGTTGGTGTTCTGGTTGCCAAACGAATTCATGCCATCGGTACACGCACCGAGCACGATGTTCCTTGCATCACATTTGAAATACCGATAGAAGCTGTTCAACACTCTCCACTGGCTTCCATCCTTGACGTGTCTCAGCTTCGGATCATCTCCATCGTCGGGCTTCTTCCTCTCCGTGTGCCAGCGCATTAGGTTTGCTTCCTTGGGATCTATAAAATACCGCTGGAGACGGGGAGTGATCGGTAAGTACCATAGAACTTTCTGGGGACATTTCTTCCCTGCCTTCTTGTATCGAGAAGCATTGCACACCGGACAGCTTGTTTTTTCTGTGTGCTCCTTCCGACAAATTATGCAATTGTTGATGCATGAATGGTATCTAACGTGTGGCAGATCAAGAGGGCACACGATCTTCTTGGCCTCATCAACACTAGTAGGACATAGATTGCCCACGGGAAGAACATCCTTTAGGTACTTGAGATGCTCATCGAGGCTAGTGTCGGTCCATTTGTTTTTAGCCTTTGTCTTCAGGAGTTGGAGCGTGAAACTCAAGAGGGTCACCTCAAGATTGCAACCATCATACAATGGAGTGTTCAAGTCTACCACTAGTTGCTCCAGCTTAGCCTCCTCTCTAGAAGCAGCTCTCTCAGTACTCGTCTCCTTGCGAAGCAATGCTTGAACATGAGGGTCACGCACGATTGAACTTAGTACCGGCGAACTCTGCTGCATGGAGTCCATGTTGTTCTCTCTGCCACCATGTTCGGCCCTTTCTCCTCCGCCATGTCCGGCCCCTTCTCCGCCGCCATGTCCGGCCTCTTCCCCGCCGCCATTATCAATCATCTCTTCGTCTTGCCCCGTGTCATCATTGCCTGCCCTGTCGACGTCCTCAACATCGTCATCCTCATCTTCAATTATCCACCGAGTATAGCCATCCATGAAACCACCCATGAGTAGGTGCGCTTCGACACGGTAATTGTCATGGGGGTCGAGCCAAACTATTCCTTTGCATTTTTGACACGGACATAAAACCTCTGTCCGGTTATTTTCTTTCATGTCCTGCACCGCCGATCGCAACCACGTGTCCACCATCGTTCCACTGACCATCGTGAACGTCTGCAGGGTAATAATAAACAAATTGATTATAAAAATGCGTGCATGCATCAAAGTCATACAAAAATTCGGCATGCCCTTCCCTAAAAATAGGACATATATAGATCTAGAGTTTGCCCAAAATTCGCCAAAACGGAAATAAATCGACATTTCGGCAAAACATAGGCAACTCAAAAGCACAATTTGGCGTCAACTCATGCCACACACACAATTTCCATCACATCTCTCAATTATCATATCACACACACATAAACATATTTCCATTTTGCAAAATCATGAAATTTTAATCACCTCTATCTCGAGATTGAGAACACGGTGGAGATGATGATGTAGGGAGATCAAAAGTGCAGAAAGTTCTTCTTGACAAAGATAGATCTAGTTAGGGGGCAAATAGGTCACTTAACTAAATGCTACATCTACCTAGCTAGCTAATTTGGGAGGAGACAACTTCAACTAGTGGAGGGGGAAGGAAAAAGAGAAAGAAGATGCATTAATGGAGGTGGTGTAGTTAGCTAGGAGTAATGAAGAGAGAGAAAGGTAGGTAGAAGAGGGAGAGTAATGGGGGAGAAGTATTGAGGAAGAAGAAGAGTGAGAGAGGGAGGATGTGGGAGGTAGGGGAAAGGGAAGAGAGGAGATGGGGGAGGGAAGGACGGGTGGGGAAAGGTGGTGGGTTGGTGCGGCTTAGCAGTAGCGCGAGAAGCAAAACGCGCTGCTGATAAGAAAGTAGCAGCAGCGCGCTTTTCACACAAGCGCTACTCCTAATCGGGACCAACAGTGTGCCCAATTTGAAAGTTAGCAGTAGCAACCTCAGAAAAAGCGTGCTACTACTATAGCTTTAGCAGTAGCGCATGTCATGACAATGCGCTGCTGCTAAATGTAGCTGGGTGGACACTGTCGGTTCATATTTGTAGCGGTGCGGGTTGCTCCAAGCACGCTACTTCTAACACCTTGTCCGTAGCGAGTTTTGTGTGCACGCGCTACTGATAATTAGCAGTAGCGCTTCATTTTGAGCCGCGCTGCTGCTAAGATTCTGTGTATAAGGTTTTCCCTAGTAGTGGACTATATGGGTGAGAGATCGAGGGAGGTGCGTGCGCGATAGAAAGATGCCCCGAGAGAAATCAAGATAGACCAGGCACATGTTTGTGATGGAGACTAAGATTAGCTAGTCATATACATATAGGGGGGACTGCGCGTGCCTACAATTGAGTGAGAGACCATCATACTTGGCTAGCTAGGCATGAGATTGTGTGTGTGTGCGTGTGAGATGGAGAGAGAACGAGGGAGAGAGATAGAGTTTTAGATGGGCCTATCGAGTGCGAGTGAGATATGCATGTGTATGTGTGACCCAGGTGGATGGAGAGTTTGAGAGAGGGGGGAAGAGCTCCGAGATGATAGAGTGGTGCATGAGAGAGTTACGGGCAACGAGCAAAGGAATTTGTGTGCGTACGATGAGTGCACCCAAGATATCTAGCTTGGACTAGCTAGAGTATCATACATAGTGTGCGAGAGAGACCTATAGATGGTGTATATATGCATGCGAACTAGAAAGACCCCCCCACACACAAAGAGAGAGAGAGAGATATGGAGAAAAAGGGAGAGGGACCAACAAGGTTTTTGTGTCGGATGCGTGCGATAGAATTGAAGGTTGTCAGAGAGAGAGAGAGAGAGAGAGAGAGAGATACCAGGAGTCCGGGAGAGGGGGAGGTCGCGTTTTATGCATCAAAGACTGGTATAAACCATGTTTCGACATAAACTTGCATTCAAATATTTAAATTGGAGAACATGTTTTTTGCAATCCACACATGAACGGATATATGCGTATATCAAACAAGTTCATTAGTTTTACTTTCAACATGTTCATGGAGTACTATAATACTGTCAACATGCTACTCGATTGAGGTGTTCAATTTTGGATCTAGTTCACTATTTTGACCTAGTGAACGAGCTATTTCATTGAATCGACATATTTCATTTTGGGTTTGATTCGCGTTTTTGAGTGGGTCAACTATTTGTCATATAGTAAATCACTAGCAACGAGCATGTAAAAACACATTACTCCCAAGCATCATCTCTCCATCTAAAAAAGAAGTGGCAAGCTAATATTTCAAAATTTGATTTGAATCGACTTGGTAAGGTAGACGTGGATGCTCGTTCTCCCAAAATTTGAACGAACCGTTAAACATCCTCTGCTCGGTGGAATTCACCCGAGCAAACAAATGGGAGACATGAAATTACCGTCCTATGTGGGACACGCATCAATTGGCCCGTTGTACATCGAGGGCAGGTTCGTAACGTCATCCAAGCACGCCTTGTCCTCGGCCAAAATGACATGTTGTCGGGGGTTGGGTGCGACATATGCCAAAGGATGGCTTATCATGGTGGGAGTGAGTAGAACGTCACCGGTGCCTGGAAGCGAGATGAGGCGTAGACATGAACACCGATGCACTTTACCCAGGTTCGGGGCTCTCCTAGGAGATAACACCCCTAGTCCTGCTCTGTGGGGTCTCTGCATGATCACTAAGTCACTAGTGAGTACAATGGTGCTCCTCGAGTTGTATGCTAAAGGTAGAAGGAGGCAGGGCTAGCTCTCTTCTTCCTCTAGGGTGGAAGCTAGTTCTAACAGGTTGGGAACCCTTTGCCTGGGTGCCCTGGGGGGTTTATATAGGCCTACCCCCAGGGGTACAATGGTAATCTGGCCGGGTGCTGGACCCGTCTGCCAGTGTCTCCGGTCGCCGGCTTCTCCGCCGACTGGTCTCGTATGAAGCCTACAGGCCGCCCTCGCCGCTGGTGGGTCTGGTTGGTGGTTGTTCACTGTAGCCGCGATTCTAATGACACAGGCTTGGTCAATGGGGCGTAGCTACAGTCCCGCCGCTTGGTGGGAGATCACTGTAGCCACACCACGTCTTATCTAGTTAATGGTGCACGGGCCTCGACGGAGGAGCTGGCCGCCTGTTGGAAGCCGGCCTCCCTCGGGTCCGGCTGGTCTGGCCTCCACCGTCTTCCGGGCTCTCACTGCCTGGTAGGGCCCGCCGCCTGCAGGCCGTACCAACAGGCCGTCGTGGGAACAGGGCTCCGCCTGTCAGGAATGACGTCAAGGGGGAAGTGGCAACAGTGTCGCCTCATGCGAAGATCTCCGCCTGTACGGGGCACTTAGCCATGCCAAGCCCCGGATTCGAGGGTGAGGGGCTACACTGTATCCTTACCCAGTCTTGTCCTCTTGATGAGGGGCGCAGACTCTAAGGGTGCTGGGTGGCCGCCTGCTAGAAGTCGGCCTCTACGGAGGCCGTCTGCTAGGAGTCGGCCTGCCTTGGTGCCGTTTGCTGGCGCACGACCGTCTTCAGGTGGCCGGCCGTTGAGCCAGTCGGCCACCGGAAGGCGGCGCTTCATTCTGAAGTCTTGTGGGGCGAAGCCGGCCCAAAATCTTGAAAGGCTCAGGGCCACGGGTGAGGCTACCCGTAGCCCATTACTCCGAGAGTAGTCCTCAAAGCTAGTGAGGCGTCGCGGTTGACGGGCCGTGAAGTCTCAGTAGCTTCCCCTCTTGTCGCACTCTAATCGAACGCTTGGTCCGCCTTGTGACGCGCCGACTGCCGGAGCCGATTTGACAAGGCGGGCTCGTCCACTAATTTTGAACACCAAGGCGGGAAACAGATGGTGCCTGCTAAGCTTCCCTAGGCCTGCCGCCCGACACGAGCATGCCACGCGGCGCACGTCAGCCTGGCCAGCCCGCCACCCCACGCTCTCGATGGGACGTGATAGCGGGCCAGGCCCGCCACCACTGGGCCTCGGCACGCGGGCGGATCTGCTGCGGCCGAGGCGGGGCAGTTGCGATTCCCGCTAGAGTTACTGCACAGTAACTCTGCGTAGTAATCGAGGGGTCGTGGGGTCGTGGGCACAGTTAATCCCACGATCCCACGTCCCGCCCCCTCGGTTTCGCAGCCCGAGGGCTATAAGTAGGGGGAGGCAGGGGAGCGGCAGAGCACGCGCGCCCCCTCCCCACTCTTTCTTCCTCCTCTCTCCCTGTTGCTGCTACTAAGTGCCCGCCGTAGTGCCGCCGCAGCTTGCCGTCGTCGACCTCCTCCTTCCCATGCAGCTTCGCTTGGACGCCATGGTGCGCGAGAAGGGAGGAGACTGGGATGGCTCGATGGTGATCGAGGATCACCTCACCTTTCTCCGGGACACATGCCGGATGCCCAACGCGGCCTTCGTCAAGGTGCGGGTGCTGCCACGGGAGTTGATTTCACCGGCGCCACAGGGGAACGAGCGGGCCGTCTTCCGCTCGCATTTGCTCCGCGGCTTCGGCCTCCCGGTGAGCGAATTGCTCCGCTCATTCATGGACTTCAACCACATCCAGCCGCACCACTTGACGCCCAACATTGTGACACTGCTGTCCGCCTTCATCATGGCGTGTGAGGGCTACCTCGGCATCCTCCCTACCATCGAGCTGTGGGGAGCTTTCTTCTATGCCAAGCTGGGCACCTCCGCCAAGGAGACGGCGGCCAAGTACGGCGCCTTTGTCGCCGTGCGCCGGCCGTTGAAGAAGAACGCCTTCCCGGTCATCAAGCTATCATAGTCGATTAAACTGTGGCAGCAATCTTACTTCTATGTGGAGAACGTCAACCCGGTAGTCGACTTCATCAACTTGCCGCCCTACGAGGCTGGCCCCCCTGTTGGGCTTCGACCCAACTGGGGCTACAAGCCGAAGCCCATGTCGGCCGACACGGCCGCTGCCATCGGCCGGCTCCGGGTGCTGACGGAGGCGGAGGGTCTCGTGGCGTCCGACCTGCTGATCGCCTTCATCGAGCACCGGGTTCTCCCGCTCCAAGGCCGTCCTCATCTGATCTATCGGATGAAAAGGCATTGCGACCCGGGCCGGATGTGCACGAAGGAGATGCCGACCACCGAGGTGGCCCGGATGGTGAATGAGGTCTCCGACCTCAAGGTGTCAGAGGGGTCCTGGCGGTTCGGGAAGCGGCCGTACTCCCGCGACAACCCGCCACCTGCCGTAAGTCTCATAGTTTCTTATTTTTAGTTCTTGCTTTAGTCTTGATCTTGGTATGAAGTTGTTCCTTTTTTGGAGCGCAGATCTACATATCCTCGGTGACGGCCGCCATCGTGGGGCCGGGTGGTGACTACCAGCCGAACCGGGAGGTGAGCGACAAGGACGACCTCGACTTGGGGGCGGCTGCCTTGGAGGACGATGCCGTAGGTGGCGGCGACGGAGCGGGAGGCTCTGAGGAAGGGGCGGCATGGAGACCTGGCCTGACGACGATGATGAGGAAGACGAGCCACGCCCTACCTAGAGCACCGCTAACACAGGCAAGGGCCCCTCTGCCTGGCCGTCTGCTCGAGGCGGCAAGCACAAGCGGAAACAGGGCGCCGCCCTGTTCGGCAGCGTGCCGAAGAAGCCCAAGAACCCAGCCGCGGCGACCAGGCGAAAAGAAGCCGTGGCGAAGGTGGCCAAGTTCTAAAGACAGCCGAAGGCGCCGCCCAGTGTGTCGGCATAAGTATTTCTCTTACGCTTCCCCTTTCTTGCCGATCTGGCCTAAAAAACTTCTTTGCCTTGCTTTCTTATCTCAGGGCCCCACTCACCATCAACAAGTCGGCCGCCGCCTCGGTCATCAGGTCGGCGGAGACCTCCACCACCACCCGACGGATCGATCTGGCTGCCGACCTCCGGGAGGCGCATGAGCGAAACATGTGGGAGGGGCGCGAGGAGCAGGAAGCCGCCCGCCTCGACAAGGCTGAGGCGTCTGTACTAAGGAAGCTGGCGCAGGCGGAGGCTGACGCCGTGGTGAAGGAGTGGCTTGCGGAGGCCGCGCGCCGCCAGGAGCCGCTGCTCATGGATCCCATGAACTTTGCACCACCTCTGCCAGAGTTTGTGGCGACGACTGGGGGAGCCGACGACAAGCAGCCGGTCATGGAGAGGGAGGGCGGTGACGTTGCAATGCCGGACGTCATCGTGCCTCCGCCACCGCCGACCAGCGGAACGCAAGACAGGCAGCCGGCAGCCCCGCTGGCGCCACCAGCCGGGAACGAGGTGGTGATGGGCCCAACTCCCGGGGCCCGCACACCCGTACGGCGCCGTCTTGTGAAGGCTGCCTCGGCACCGCGACTGCTGGAGGCCGGCGCCGCGAGCTCGTCGGTCCCGGACACCGAGGCGACCAGCCCCGTGACCTCGGGCTGGGTGCGCAGAGGCGGGACAGGAGCCTTGAACCAGGAGGCCCTCGACTTCCAGACCAAGCTCCGGGCTGAACCCGATGCCCTCAAGCGGTGCAACGAGGCATTCTTGGACTCACGAGTAGCCATCCGGGTATGCCTCTCACTCCTTTGTTTTTGATCCTCTTATTTATTGATGGGGGCGCGCTAGCGCACCCACTGGGTGTAGTTCCCAAGTTTTGGGCCGGCTGTTGAGCAGGCGGTCCGGAACTTTAACTTGCAAGCATCAAATGCTAACTCCATCTGACATCCCTATTGCAGGATTACCACAATCTTCATGCGGCCACCTTCAACTTCGGAGTCCAGGAGCTAGAGAAGCAGACCGCCAACTTGTCTGAGAGCCGGAGTAAGTCTTGGCTTCCTTTCTCCGCGGGAGCGCACTGGCGCACCCGTGGGCTGTAGTCCCCAAGATTCGGGTCGACTGCTAAGCAGTCGGGCCGGATCTTCCTAGTAACTGTATTTCTCTTGTTGACTATTGATGACTTCTTTCTCTGTGGGGGCGCGATAGCGCACCCGCGGGCTGTAGTCCCCGAGATTCGGGCCGACTGCTGAGCAGTCGGGCCGGATCTCCCCGGCAACTACATCCCTTCCTTTCTGAGTGTTGGTGTTCTTTCTTCTTCTCTCTTTGCAGAGGCCAATGCCGCATTGCAGTAGCAGCTGGGCGAGGCCAACACCACGCTGCATGTCAAGGAGGCGGAGTGCAGCAAGCTGGCCAAGGATCATGACCGACTGGTCACGCAGCTGCCGGAGCAGACGGGGCGTCTCAAGATGGCTAAGAAGGAGGCAGAGACGAAAGAGACTGACCTCCTCGCTAAGTTCGAGACCGAGCGCTCCGCTTGGGCTGACAAGGAGGCGCAGCTGACTGCCGGCTTCGGCACCATCGAGGACATGGTCGACGGTAAACTTCTTATTTTTCCTTTCTTTGAATCATCGGCCTTTATTTAGGCCGACTGCTGGCTTCTAACTTCTGGCTTCCTTGCCCTTCGTCCAAATAGACTTCTTCCCAGGCCACTCCGCGCCGCGAACCAGCCATTGAGGCTTATCACCATGAGCGGAGGGCAGAAGGCGTACAGATTGCCGCTGACGCTCCCCGAACCCTTAACAAGTAGCTTCTCAGCATTCAGGCCCGCCTTCGACCGACTCACTAGATGTTGCGCTGTCTTCAACGCGTCGGGGCCCAGGCGATCTCCACCCTCTGGCTAGGTGTCTCGGCTCCGTGCACCCCCGGTCGGACTGCCGACTGACTGGAGGTGGCGGCCGGTCGCCTGGAAGCCTGGAAGGGCTCCTCGGCTCAGGCTGGAGCATGCCGGGCTCTGGAATTCGTCAAGGCGTGGTATCCTAGGCTAGACCAAGCCCATCTGACCACGTTTCGGGTTGAGGGGCAGGAGGAGCTGGTGGCGGTGGAGGACGACCTTGTCAAGCGGGCGTCGGCGATCGCCGACTACACCGACACCAGCATCTTCGTCGACTGTTCTTCCAATTATTTTCATTAGTCAACATATTATTCAACAGTAATCCAGCTTCGTCGACTGTTATTTCCCTGAAAACACAACCATCACAACTATCCAATTAGTCCTTGGAAGCATCAGTTAGTCCATTATAAAAAATATCAAGTATTTCATTTTTATTAAGAGGATGATCAGGCAAAACATTAAGTAATCGGAGAAGCCTCCCCCAAGCTTGTGGGAGACTCTCTTCTTTGATTTGCGCAAAATTATATATTTCCCACAAGGCAGCTTGTTTCTTATGAACAGGGAAAATATTTAGCAAAGAAGTAATAAATCATATCCTGGGGACTACGCACACAACCAGGAGCAAGAGAATTATACCAAGTCTTAGCATCACCCTTTAATGAGAACGGAAATATCTTAAGGATGTAATAGTAGTGAGATTTATCATCATTAGTAAACAGGGTGGCTATATCATTCAACTTGGTAAGATGTGCCACAACAATTTTAGATTCAAGGCCATAAAAAGGGTCAGTTTCAACTAAACTAATAATTTCAGGATCAACAGAGAATTCATAATCCTTATCAGTAACACAGATAGGTGAAGTAGCAAAAGTAGGGTCAGGTTTCATTCTAGCATTAAGAGATTGTTTCTTCCATTTAGCTAATAACTTCTTAAGATCATATCTATCTCTACAAGCAAAGATAGCTCTAGCATCTTCCTCTTCCATAAAAATAACCCTCAGGAACAACAGGTAATTCATAATTAAGGGGAGAACTTTTGTCATCACTATCACCAATAATAGCATCTTCAAAAATTTCATTCTCTCTAACCCTAGCAAGTTGTTCATCAAGAAATTCACATAATGGCAAAGTAGTATCACGCACAGAAGTAGTTTCGTCATAAGTATCATGCATAGCAGAAGTGGAATCATGACATATCAGAATTCATAGCAGTAGTAGGTTTAGGTGTTCCAAACTTACTAATAACAGAAGAAGAATCTAGTGCAGAGCTAGATGGCAGTTCCTTACCTCCCCTCGTAGTTGAGGGCAAAATCTTGGTTCTTTCATCTTTCAAGTTCCTCATAGTGATCAACAGATATAAATCCCAAGTGACTCAAAGAATAGAGCTATGCTCCCTGGCAACGGCGCTAGAAATTAGTCTTGATAACCCACAAGTGTAGGGGATCGCAACTGCTTTCGAGGGTAAAGTATTCAACCCAAATTTATTGATTTGACACAAGGGGAGCCAAAGAATATTATTGAGTATTAGTAGTTGAGTTTTCAATTCAACCACATCTGGATAACTTAGTATCTGCAGCAAAGTATTTAGTAGCAAAGTAGTATGATAATAAAGGTAACAGTAGAAAAAATAATGTTTTTGGGTTTTGTACTGATTGTAACAATAGCAACAGAATAGTAAATAAGCGAAGCATAATATGTGAAAAGCTCGTAGGCATTGGATCAGTGATGGATAATTATGTCGGATGCGATTCCTCATGTAATAGCTATAACATAGGGTGACACAGAACTAGCTCCAATTCATCAATGTAATGTAGGCATGTATTCCGAATATAGTCATACATGCTTATGGAAAAGAACTTGCATGACATCTTTTATCCTACCCTCCCGTGGCAGCGGGGTCCTAGTGGAAACTAAGGGATATTAAGGCCTCCTTTTAATAGAGAACCGGACCAAAGCATTAACACATAGTGAATACATGAACTCCTCAAACTACGGTCATCACCGAGAAGTATCCCGATTATTGTCACTTCTGGGTTGTCGGATCATAACACATAATAGGTGCTATAGACTTGCAAGATAGGATCAAGAACACACATATATTCATGAAAACATAATAGGTTCAGATATGAAATCATGGCACTCGGGCTCTAGTGACAAGCATTAAGTATAGCAAAGTCATAGCAACATCAATCTCAGAACATAGTGGATACTAGGGATCAAACCCTAACAAAACTAACTTGATTTCATGGTAAATCTCATCCAACCCATCACCGTCCAGCAAGCCACGATTGAATTACTCACGCACGGCGGTGAGCATCATGAAATTGGTGATGGAGGATGGTTGATGATGACGACGGCGACGAATCCCTCTCTCCGGAGCCCCGAACGGACTCCAAATCAGCTCTCCCGAGAGAGATTAGGGCTTGGCGGCGGCTCCGTATCGTAAAACGCCATGAAACTTTCTCTCTGATTTTTTTCTCCATGAGACGGAATATATGGAGTTGGATTTGAGATCGGCGGAGCCTCAGGGGGCCCACGAGGCAGGGGGCACGCCCAGGGGGGTGGGCGCACCCCCGGCCCTCGTGGATAGGGTGTGGCCCCCCTGGTCTTGATTCTTTTGTCAGAATTTTTTATATTTTCCAAAAAGTGCTTCCGTGGATTTTCAGGACATTTCGAGAACTTTTGTTTTCTACACATAAAACAAAATCATGGCAGTTCTGCTGAAAACAGCGTCAGTCCGGGTTAGTTTCATTCAAATCATGCAAGTTAGAGTCCAAAACAAGGGCAAAAGTGTTTGGGAAAGTAGATATGTTGGAGACGTATCAACTCCCCCAAGCTTAAACCTTTGCTTGTCCTGAAGCAATTCAGTTGATAAACTAAAAGTGATAAAGAAAAACTTTTACAAACTCTGTTTGCGCTTGTTGTTGTAAACATGCAAAGCCAGCATTCAGGTTTCAACAAACATTATGAACTAACCATACTCATAATAACACCTAGGTCTCACAATTACTCATATCAATGGCATAATCTGCTAGCGAGCCATAATAATAAAACTCGGATGACAACACTTTCTCAAAACAATCATAACATGATATAACAAGATGGTATCTCGCTAGCCCTTTCTGAGACCGCAAAACACAAATGCAGAGCACCTTTAAAGATCAAGGACTGACTAGACATTGTAATTCATGGTAAAAGAGATCCAGTCAAGTCATACCCAATATAAACCAATAGTAATGAATGCAAATGACAGTGTGCTCTCTAGCGGGTGCTTTTTAATAAGAGGGATGATGGCTCAACATAAAAGTAAATAGATAGTCCCTTCGCAGAGGGAAGCAGGGATTTGTAGAGGTGCCAGAGCTCGATTTTAAAATAGAGATTGAATAACATTTTGAGCGGCATACTTTCACTGTCAACGCAACAACTATGAGATTGTTGTATCTTCCATACTACATGCATTATAGGCAGTTCCAAAACAGAATGGTAAAGGTTTATACTCCCCCAACCACTAACAAGCTCGAAACAACGAGTGCCTCCAACTAATAACAGCCCTAGGGGAGTTTTGTTTAATTATATTGATTTGCTTTGATCTTTTTGGATCATGGGACTAGGCATCCCGGTTACCGTCCCTTTCTCGCGAATGAGGAGCGGAGTCCACTCCTCTTGAGAATAACCCACCTAGCATGGAAGATATAGGCAGCCCTAGCTGAAACATGAGCTGCGCGAGCATACAAAACAGAATATAATTTGAAGGTTTGGAGTTTGGCACATACAAATTTACTTGGAACGGCAGGTAGATACCGCATATAGGTAGCTATGGTGGACTCATATTGAATAACTTTGGGGTTTATGAAGTTTGGATGCACAAGCAGTATTCCCGCTTAGTACAGGTGAAGGCTAGCAGAAGACTGGGAAGCAACCAACTGAGAGAGCGACAACAGTCATAAACATGCATTAAAATTAATTCACACCGAGTACAAGCATGAGTAGGATATAATCTACCATGAACATAAATATCATGAAGGCTATGTTGATTTGTTTCAACTACATGCGTGAACATGTGACAAGTCGAGTCACTTAATTCATTCAAAGGAGGATACCATCCCATCATACCACATCATAATCATTCTAATAGCATGTTGGCATGCAAGGTAAACCATTATAACTCATAGCTAATCAATCATGGAACAAGCAACTATAATCTCTAAATGTCATTGCAAGTATGTTTACTTCATAATAAGCTAAATCAGGAACGATGAACTCATCATATTTACAAAAACAAGAGAGGTCGAGTTCATACCAGCTTCTCTCATCTCAATCAGTCCATCATATATCGTCATTACTGCCTTTCACTTGCACGACTGAACGATGTGTATAATAATAATTGTGCACGTGCATTGGACTAAGCTGGAATCTGCAAGCATTCAACTCAAGAGAGAAGACAATGTAATATAGGATCTAAGTTAAATAAACAATCATGCATATGAGAGCCACTAAACATTTTCAATATGGTCTTCTACTCTCGACCCCCAAAGGAAAGAAAATAAAATAAAACTATTTACATGGGAAAGCTCCCAACAAGTAAGAAGAAGAACGAGAAATCTTTTTAGGTTTTCATTTTAATTTCTACTACAAGCATGGAAATTAAACTAACTAATTTTTTTGGGGTTTTCTTAAGGTTTATCAAACACACAAGAAGAAAGCTAGAAAAAGAAAATTAAACAGCATGGATAATACAATGAAAGAGTATGAGCACCGACAACTAGAATAGTGTGTGAACATGAATGTAAAGTCGGTGAGAAATACGTACTCCCCCAAGCTTAGGCTTTTGGCCTAAGTTGGTCTATTGCCAAGGATAGCCTGGATGATATCCGTAGTTGTAACTGGGGTCGTACTAAGATGCAGCAGCAAATGCCTCCTGAGCTACGGCATGTTGGCGAGCCGCCTCCGCTCTCCCTTCGTGTTCAGCCGCTTCCTCCCTGGTAACAACACATCTTCCTTTTGCCTGATAATCAAAAAGGAGAGGAGCATGAAGAGTAAAATGGACGGCGTTGCGTCTGTCATAGATTAGTCAATACTGGAGGAATTGTTCATTACTCTTAAGGAAATGATGTTGGACCATAGCGTCATAATCTAAATAAGGAGGAGGTAACATCATACCCCCCCCCTCTCGTGGGGCTATACCAAGATAATTAGCCACACGGGTCTCATAAATTCCTCCAAATAAATCTCCATCCCTACCATTATTATGCAACCTACGTGCAACTATTGCCCCCAAGTTATAATCTTTACTACCTAACACAACACTCCTGAGGACACTATGATCAGGGACACACATATGACATGCTTCATCCTTGCCGTTAATGCATATACCAATGAAAAGAGCAAAATAATGTATAGCAGGAAAATGAATGCTCCCTATGGTAGCTTGTGCAATATCCCTAGATTCTCCCACAGTAATACTAGCAAGGAAATCTCTAAATTCAGATTTGTGGGGATCATTAATATTGCCCCATTGTGGAAGTTTGCAAGCAGTTGTAAAATCCTCTAAGTCCATGGTATAAGATGTATCATAGATATCAAATAGGACACTCAGAGAATTACGTGTACATTTATATTTAAACCTTCGCACAAATGAATCAGTCAATTGATAGTATTGAGGACACTTATCTTGAAAGAAGTCCTCCAGATCAGCATTACGCACATACGCGTCAAATTCCTCCTTAAAGCCTGCTTCGACCATAAAATCGTCAGATGGCCACTCACAAGCTCGTACTTCTGCGTCCCTCGGTAGTTCATCGTCTTGCTCTCGTATAGCAATCCTGGGTCCTTTCTTCACCGAAGAACCACCTTGGTACATTCTCCTAGACATAATTTTTTTCTGAAAAATTTCTGAAATTTTAGTAACTTCAAAATAAAAGTGAATAAAACTAAACAAGATTGATAGCAACTACTCCTACAAGTGCCTAGAGCCTATATCATGCATTAGAATTACTTGGGACCTCATAAATTTAACATGCAAGCTCAAGAACATGGTCACCTATGCAGCAAAAATTTGCAATGAATAAAGCACTAGAACAAAAACTAATTGGACCAATGGAGGAGTCACATACCAAGCAACAATCTCCCAAAGCAGTTTTGTGAATGGAGCTTTGAGCAAGGAGATCGAAAATCGCAGCAAAATGAGCTAGAACTCGTGCTTGAGCTGGATGGGAATTTTTTTTGGGAAGAAGATGGAGTGTGTGGGTGCTGGCATAAGTGGAGGGGGGCCACCAAGGGCCCACGAGACAGGGGGGCGCGCCCAGGGAAGGTGGGCGCGCCCTCCACTCTCGTGGCCTGGTGCTTGCCCCTCCTCCAGTGATTTCAGTGCCTAAAATCCTCAAATATTCCATAAAAATCACAATAATTTGCAGGGCATTTGGAGCACTTTTATTTTCGGGATATTCTTTTATTGCACGGATAATTCAGAAAACATACAAATAATACTATTTTTGCTTTATTTATTCAAAATAACAGAAAGTAAAAAGAGGGTACATAAGGTTGTGCCTTCTAGTTTCATCCATCTCGTGATCATCAAAATGAATCCACTAAGAAGGTTGATCAAGTCTTGTTAACAAGCTCATTTCGAATAACACGGAACCGGAGAAATTTCGAATAACACTAAGTTACCTCAACGGGGATATGAACATCCCCGATAATAAGAATATCATACTTTTTCTTGACAGTAGGGAGAGGAAATTCAAAACCTCCAATGATGATAGTTGGAACTTTTCCAATAGAATTGATGCTATGAACTTGAGATTGTTTCCTCGGAAAGTGTACCGTATGCTCATTACCATTAACATGAAAAGTGACATTGCCTTTGTTGCAACCAATAACAGCCCTTGCAGTATTCAAAAAGGGTCTACCAAGGATAATCGACATACTATCGTCCTCGGGAATATCAAGGATAACAAAGTCCGTTAAGATAGTGACATTTGCAACCACAACAGGCACATCCTCACAAATACCGACAGGTATGGCAGTTGATTTATCATCCATTTGCAAAGATATTTCAGTAGGTGTCAACTCATTCAATTCAAGTCTACGATATAAAGAGAGAGGCATAACACTAACACCGGCTCCAAGATCACATAAAGCAGTTCTAACATAATTTCTTTTAATGGAGCATGGTATAGTTGGTACCCCCCGGATCTCCAAGTTTCTTTGTTATTACACCCTTAAAAGTGTAATTAGCAAGCATGGTGGAAATTTCAGCTTCCGGTATCTTTCTTTTGTTTGTAATGATATCCTTCATATATTTAGCATAAGGGTTTACTTTAAGCATATCAGTTAAGCGCATATGTAAGAAGATAGGTCTAATCATTTCAGCAAAGCACTCAAAATCCTCATCATCCTTTGTCTTGGATGGTTTAGGAGGAAAGGGCATGGGTTTCTAAACCCATGGTTCTCTTTCTCTACCGTGCTTCGTAGCAACAAAGTCTCTTTTATCATAACGTTGATTCTTTGGCTGTGGGTTATCAAGATCAACAGCAGGTTCAACCTCTACTTCATTATTTTTCCTAGGTTGAGCATCGACATGAACATTATCACTAACATTATCACTAGGTTCATGTTCATCACCTGATTGTGTTGCAGCATCAGAAACAGAGATATCATTAGGATTCTCAGGTGTGTCTATAACAGGTTCACTAGAAGCATGCAAAGTTCTATTGTTTTTCTTTTTCTTCTTTTTAGAAGAACTAGGTGCCTCTAAATTATTTCTCTGAGAATCTTGCTCGATTCTCTTAGGGTGGCCTTCAGGATACAAAGGTTTCTGGGTCATTCTACCAGTTCTAGAAGCCACTCTAACAGCAAAGTCTAGTTTATTATTTAATTCATCAAGCAAATCATTTTGAGCCTTAAGTACTTGCTCAGCTTGAGTAGCAACCATATAAGCATATTTTCTAATGAGTTTAAGTTCACCTTTAACTCTAGCCATATGATCCCTCACGCGTCCTATCTCGAAAGCATTATTCTTTAACTCTCTACCAACATAAGCACTAAAACTTTCTTGTCTATCCATAAAGTCATCAAATTCATCTAAGCATGGGCTATGAAATTTAGTAGAGGGAATTTCAACTTTATCATATCTATAGAGAGAATTTACCTTTACTACCTATGTCGGGTTATCAAGACAATGTGGTTCTTCAACAGGTCGTATATTAAGACCATGTATTTCTTCAATAGGTGGTAAATTCTTAACATCTTCAGCTTTAATACCCTTTTCTTTCATTGATTTCTTTGCCTCTTGCATATCTTCAGGACTGAGAAATAAAACACCTCTCTTCTTCGGAGTGGGTTTGGGAATAGGCTCAGGAGTTGGCTCAATTGGTTCAGGAATTGCCTCAGGAATTGCCTCAAGAAGAGTCCAATTATTTTCATTAGTTAACATATTATTCAATAGTAATTCAGCTTTGTTGACTGTTCTTTCCCTGAAAACACAACCAACACAACTATCCAAGTAGTCCTTGGAAGCATCGGTTAGTCCATTATAAAAATATCAAGTATTTCATTTTTCTTAAGAGGATGATCAGGCAAAGCATTAAGTAACCGGAGAAGCCTAGCTTGTGGGAGACTCTCTTCTTTGATTTGCACAAAATTATATATTTCCCGTACGGCAGCTTCTTTCTTATATGCAGGGAAATATTTAGCAGAGAAGTAATAAATCATATCCTGGGGACTACGCACACAACCAGGAGCAAGAGTGTTGGTGGATCTCCCCGGCAACTGCATCCCTTCCTTCCTGAGTGTTGGCGTTCTTTCTTCTTCTCTCTTTGCAGAGGCCAACACCACCTTGCAGCAGCAGCTGGGTGAGGCCAACACCATGCTGCGTGTCAAGGAGGCAGAGTGCAGCAAGCTGGCCAACGAGCGTGACCGACTGGTCACGCAGCTGTCGGAGTAGACGGAGCGTCTCAAGACGGCTCAGAAGGAGGCGGAGACGAAAGAGACCGACCTCCTCACTGAGTTCGAGACCGAGCGCTCTGCTTGGGCTGACAAGGAGGTGCAGCTGACTGCCGGCTTCGGCAGCATCAAGGACATGGTCGACGGTAAACTTCTTTTTTTTCCTTTCTTTGAATCGTCGGCCTTTATTTAGGCTGACTGCTGGCTTCTAACTTCTGGCTTTCTTGCCCTTCGTCCAAATAGACTTCTTCCCAGGCCACTCTGTCGCCGCGAACTAGCCATTGAGGCTTATCACTAGGAGCGGAGGGCAGAAGGTGTGCAGATTGCCGCCGCCGCTCCCCGAACCCTTAATGAACAGCTTCTCAGCATCCAGGCCCGCCTTCGGCCGGCTCACCAGATGATGTGCCATCTTCAACGCGTCGGGGCCCAGGCGATCACCGCCCTCTGGCCAGGTGTGCCGGCTCCGTGCACCCCCGACCGGACTGCCGACTGGCTGGAGGTGGCGGCCGGTCGCTTGGAAGCCTGGAAGGGCTCCTCGGCTCAGGATGGAGCACGTCGGGCTCTGGAATTCGTCAAGGTGTGGTATCCTGGGCTAGACCTAGCCCAGCTGACCACGTTTCGGGTGGAGGGGCAGGAGGAGCTGGTGGCGGTGGAGGACGACCTTGTCAAGCGGGTGGCAGCGATCGCCGACTACACCGACACCAGCGTCTTCGTCGACTATTCTTCCAATTATTTTCATTAGTCAACATATTATTCAATAGTAATTCAGCTTCGTCGACTGTTCTTTCCCTGAAAACACAACCATCACAACTATCCAATTAGTCCTTGGTAGCATCGGTTAGTCCATTATAAAAAATATCAAGTATTTCATTTTTCTTAAGAGGATGATCAGGCAAAGCAGTAAGTAATCGAAGAAGCCTCCCCCAAGCTTGTGGGAGACTCTCTTCTTTGATTTGCACAAAATTATATATTTCCCGCAAGGCAGCTTGTTTCTTATGAGCAGGGAAATATTTAGCAGAGAAGTAATAAATCATATCCTGGGGACTACACACACAACCAGGAGCAAGAGTGTTGGTGGATCTCCCCGGCAACTGCATCCCTTCCTTGCTGAGTGTTGGCGTTCTTTCTTCTTCTCTCTTTGCAGAGGCCAACGCCACCTTGCAGCAGCAGCTGGGCGAGGCCAACACCATGCTGCGTGTCAAGGAGGCAGAGTGCAGCAAGCTGGCCGATGAGCATGACCAACTGGTCACGCAGCTGTCGGAGTAGACGGAGCGTCTCAAGACGGCTTAGAAGGAGGCGGAGACGAAAGAGACCGACCTCCTCACTGAGTTTGAGCCCGAGCGCTCTGCTTGGGCTGACAAGGAGGTGCAGCTGACTGCCGGCTTCGGCAGCATCAAGGACATGGTCGACGGTAAACTTCTTTTTTTCCTTTCTTTGAATCGTCGGCCTTTATTTAGGCTGACTGCTGGCTTCTAACTTCTGGCTTTCTTACCCTTCGTCCAAATAGACTTCTTCCCAGGCCACTCTGTCGCCGCGAACTAGCCATTGAGGCTTATCGCTAGGAGCGGAGGGCAGAAGGTGTGCAGATTGCCGCCGCCGCTCCCCGAACCCTTAACGAACAGCTTCTCAGCATCCAGGCCCGCCTTCGGCCGGCTCACCAGATGATGTGCCGTCTTCAACGCGTCGGGGCCCAGGTGATCTCCGCCCTCTGGCCATGTGTGCCGGCTCCGTGCACCCCCGACCGGACTGCCGACTGGCTGGAGGTGGCGACCGGTCGCTTGGAAGCCTGGAAGGGCTCCTCGGCTCAGGATGGAGCACGTCGGGCTCTGGAATTTGTCAAGGCGTGGTATCCTGGGCTAGACCTAGCCCAGCTGACCACGTTTCAGGTGGAGGGGCAGGAGGAGCTGGTGGCGGTGGAGGACGACCTTGTCAAGCGGGTGGCAGCGATCGCCGACTACACCGACACCAGCGTCTTCGTCGACTGTTCTTCCAATTATTTTCATTAGTCAACATATTATTCAATAGTAATTCAGCTTCGTCGACTGTTCTTTCCCTGAAAACACAACCATCACAACTATCCAATTAGTCCTTGGTAGCATCGGTTAGTCCATTATAAAAAATATCAAGTATTTCATTTTTCTTAAGAGGATGATCAGGCAAAGCAGTAAGTAATCGGAGAAGCCTCCCCCAAGCTTGTGGGAGACTCTCTTCTTTGATTTGCACAAAATTATATATTTCCCGCAAGGCAGCTTGTTTCTTATGAGCAGGGAAATATTTAGCAGAGAAGTAATAAATCATATCCTGGGGACTACGCACACAACCAGGAGCAAGAGAATTATACCAAGTCTTAGCATCACCCTTTAATGAGAACAAAAATATCTTAAGGATGTAATAGTAGCGAGATTTATCATCATTAGTAAACAGGGTGTCTATATCATTCAACTTGGTAAGATGTGCCACAACAGTTTCAGATTCAAGGCCATAAAAAGGGTCAGATTCAACTAAACTAATAATTTCAGGATCAACAGAGAATTCATAATCCTTATCAGTAACACAGATAGGTGAAGTAGCAAAAGCAGGGTCAGGTTTCATTCTAGCATTAAGAGATTGCTGCTTCCATTTAGCTAATAACTTCTTAAGATCATATCTTTCTCTACAAGCAAAGATAGCTCTAGCAGCTTCCTCTTCCATAACATAACCCTCAGGAACAACAGGTAATTCATAATCAGGGGAAGAACTTTCATCATCACTATCATCAATAATAGCATCTTCAAAAATTTCATCCTCTCTAACCCTAGCAAGTTGTTCATCAAGAAATTCACATAATGGCAAAGTAGTATCACACACAGAAGTAGTTTCGTCATAAGTATCATGCATAGCAGAAGTGGCATCATCAATAATATGCGACATATCAGAATTCATAGCAGTAGCAGGTTTAGGTGTCACAAACTTACTAATAACAGAAGGAGAATCTAGTGCAGAGTTAGATGGCAGTTCCTTACCTCCCCTCGTAGTTGAGGGCAAAATCTTGGTTCTTTCGTCTTTCAAGTTCCTCATAGTGATCAACAGATATAAATCCCAAGTGACTCAAAGAATAGAGCTATGCTCCCCGGCAACGGCGCCAGAAATTATTCTTGATAACCCACAAGTGTAGGGGATCGCAACAGCTTTCGAGGGTAAAGTATTCAACCCAAATTTATTGATTTGACATAAGGGGAGCCATATAATATTATTGAGTATTAGCAGTTGAGTTATCAATTCAACCACACCTGGATAACTTAGTATCTGTAGCAAAGTATTTATTAGCAAAGTAGTATGATAATAAAGATAATAGTAGCAAAAATAATGTTTTTGGGTTTTTTAGTGATTGTAACAATAGCAACAGAAAAGTAAATAAGCGAAGCACAAGATGTGAAAATCTCATAGGCATTGTATCAGTGATGGATAATTATGTCGGATGCGATTCCTCATGTAATAGCTATAACATAGGGTGACATAGAACTAGCTCCAATTCATCAATGTAATGTAGGCATGTATTCCGAATATAGTCATATGTGCTTATGGAAAAGAACTTGCATGACATCTTTTGTCCTACCCTCCCGTGGCAGCGGGGTCCTAGTGGAAACTAAGGGATATTAAGGCCTCCTTTGAATAGAGAACCGGACAAAATCATTAACACACAGTGAATACATGAACTCCTCAAACTACGGTCATCACCGAGAAGTATCCCGATTATTGTCACTTCGGGGTTGTCGGATCATAACACATAATAGGTGACTATAGACTTGTAAGATAGGATCAAGAACACACATATATTCATGAAAACATAATAGGTTCATATCTGAAAATCATGGCACTTGGGCCCTAGTGACAAGCATTAAGCATAGCAAAGTCATAGCAACATCAATCTCAGAACATAGTGGATACTAGGGATCAAACCCAAACAAAACTAACTTGATTACATGGTAAATCTCATCCAACCCATCACCGTCCAGCAAGCCTACGATGGAATTACTCACGCATGGCGGTGAGCATCATGAAATTGGTGAAGGAGGATGGTTGATGATGATGACGACGAGGAATCCCCCTCTCCGGAGCCCCGAACGGACTCCAGATCAGCCCTCCCGAGAGAGATTAGGGCTTGGCGGCGGCACCATTTCTTAAAATGCGATGAAACTTTCTCTCTGATTTTTCTTCTCCATGAGACGAAATATATGGAGTTGGAGTTGAGGTCGGTGGAGGCTCAGGGGGCCCACGAGACAGGGGGGCGTGCCCAGGGGGGTGGGCACGCCCCCCACCCTCGTGGACAGGGTGTGGCCCCCCTGGTCTTGATTCTTTTGCCAGTATTTTTTATATTTTCCAAAAAGTGCCTCCGTGGATTTTCAGGACATTCCGAGAACTTCTGTTTTCTACACATAAAACAACATCATGACAGTTCTGCTGAAAACAGCGTCTGTCCTGGTTAGTTTCATTCAAATCATGGAAGTTAGAGTCCAAAACAAGGGCAAAAGTGTTTGGAAAAGTAGATACGTTGGAGACGTATCAGCCCTGGCTATATGCGCATTTACCTTAGCCATTTTTCATGTGGGCATCGCTTTGCAACCCCTGTCCACCATACAGTCGCTCTGCGAGCTACGGCTTCTGACATGAGAAGTTTTTTGGTGCCGACACACTACTAGTCCGACTGCGGGAGACGGCACATAGCAGAAGGCGGTTAGCCTCCGGGCCGACTAGTCGAACCTGGTGCCAGGCGAAATAATGAAACAACGCATTCATAGGCATAATCTTTATCATATAGATAAAAGAGGGTAGTCCCTGAGCTATTCTCGGGGGACCCGGAGTCTTCGTACTTAATACAAAAGGTAGCGTGATGCATACTACTTTAACTGGAAAATATTCGGAGGAGGTTTGCGTTCCATGGCCTCTCCGTCTCCTTGCCTGAGTCATCTCTTTTGCGCGCTTTGGGCTTCTGAGTGTCGATCAGGTAGTAGGAACCATTGCCCAACACTTTGCTGACGATGAAAGGGCCTTTCCAAGCTGTCGAGAGGTTGTGCTGGCTGGTTGTTCGCTGTATCAGCTGGAGCACAAGGTCTCCCTCTTGGAAAGATCTTGGCTTGAGATTGTGATTGTAGTATCGGTGCAGACTCTGCTGGTAGATGGCGGACCGGCTGAGTGCCAACAGCCGGCCCTCTTCCAGCAAGTCGACGCCGTCTTCTCGTGCTTCCTTGGTCTCTGCGTCAGTGTACATGGTGACTCGTGGGGAGTCAAATTCTATGTCCGTCAGGATGACGGCTTCGACGTCGTAGACGAGGAAGAAGGGCGTGAAGCTGGTTGACTTGTCTGGAGTTGTGCGCAGGCTCCAGAGGACGGCCGATAGCTCATCGAGCCAGCAGCTGGCCGAACGCTCTAGAGGCTCGACCAGTCGGGGCTTGATTCCAGACAAAATGAGGCCGTTTTCTCGCTCTACTTGGCCGTTTGACTGCGGATGGGCAACGGACGCTAAGCCCAGTCGGATACCCATGCATCGCGCAGAAATGAGCCAAGGCTCCTTTGGGGAAGTTTATGTCGTTGTTGGTGATGTTGATGTGTGGTATGCCGTACCGAGTGGTGATGTCGGTGATGGAAGTCACGACAGTCGGCCCATTCAATTTCTTGATTGGCTTTACTTCTATCCACTTGGTGAACTTGTCCACAGCGACAAGCAAATGAGTCATGCCACCGCGAGCCATCTTGAATGGCCCCACCATGTCCATCCCCCAGACGGCAAAGGGCCAGGTGATGGGGATGGTCTTGAGTGCAGAAGCCGGCAGATGTGGCTTAGAGTGGAACTTCTAGCACCCTTTACACTGCTGGACCAACTCTTTGGCGTCTTCTAGAGCAGTCGGCCAGAAAAAACCATGGCGGAAAGCTTTGGCAACAAGTGATCTTGAAGCCGCGTGGTGACCACATTCACCTTGGTGGATATCCTTGAGGATTGCTTGGCCCTGGTCTGGCTCCACGCAGCACTGGTACACACCAGTGACACTGCACCGCACCAGTTCTCTGTTGACGATGGTGTATGCTGCTGCCCGTCGTTGCACTTGTCAGGCTAGGATCTGATCAGTCGGAAGTTCTTTGTTCACCAAGAAGCTGAGGATGGGTTGAGCCCATGACAGTGCTGCTATTTCTTCGACTGCCACGACTGCAATTTGTACAAGGGCGGTTGGGCTGGGAGGTGGCAGGTTGGAGCTGGTTGCCGCCTGTTTAGTTGGAGAAGTCCCTGAGCCGATTGTCGTAGTCCCTGGGCCAGGTTCTGAAGTCCCCGGGCCGGGTGCGACTATTGCAGCCCCCGAGCCACCTGTCGAAGTCCCCGTGCCGGCTTCTGGGGCCCTCAAGTCGGATCCGACTGCTTCAGGAGGGGCCGACACGAAGATGGAGTCTGATTCTGGCGACGGCTTGACAGACGGCTTGCGGAGGCGTTGTAGGGCGACGCCGGCTGGTATTGCTTGCCGGGTGGAGCCAATCCGTGCCAGGGCATCTATATGCTCGTTGTCATTTCTTGGCACATGGAGGAACTCGCATCCGTCAAAGTATCCACTAAGTTGTTGTACGAGGAAGCGGTACCTTGCCATATTTGCATCCTTGGCGTCCCAGTAGCCTGACGACTGCTGGACCACCAAGTCAGAGTCACCATAGCACAGGATCCGGCGAATGACGAGTTCCTTGGAAAGTCGGAGCCCGTGTATGAGCGCCTCGTATTCAGCTACGTTGTTGGAGGCGGCAAAATGGCTTTGAAGCACATATTTGAGCTTGTCGCCTTTGGGAGATGTGAGGACGACGCCAGCTCCCAGACCGGTGCGCATTTTTGAACCATCAAAGTGCATCCGCCAATGGGTAGAGTCTGGCACTGGCGGCAGGTACTGGGTCTCTGCCCAGTCGACAAGGAAGTCGGCCAATGCTTGTGACTTGATGGCAGTGCGAGGCTGGTAGTAGATGGTGTAGGGGGGCAGATCTATGGTCCATTTGGCCACTCAGCCTGATGCATCTCGGCTTCCAATGATCTCAGCAAGCTGAGCAGTGCAGACAACAGTAATTGGGTTCTCTTGGAAGTAGGGCTTCAGCTTCTTGGTGGCAAAGTGCACGCCATAACACATCTTCTGATAGTGGGGGTAGCTTTGCTTGGAGGCGGACAGTACTTCACTCAAGTAATACACCAGCCTCTGGACCAGCAATGCTTTGCCCTCCTCCTTGTGCTCCACTACTATGACTATGCTGACCACCCGACTGGTGGGGGCGATGTAGAGGAGCATGGGCTCTTTATCAGTCCGAGCCGCCAGGATAGGCGGGGTGGTCAACATCTTCTTGAGCTGGAGAAAAGCTTCATCCTCCTTGTCGTTCCACTCGAAAAAAGTGGTCTTCTTCATGAGCTGGTACAGGGGAAGAGCCTTCTCGCCCAGCCGACTGATGAAACGGCTGATTGATGCCAGGCAGCCGGTGAACTTCTGCATGTCCAGCAGTCGGGTGGGAACCTCCATCTTTTCAATGGCCTTGACCTTCACAGGGTTGCACTCTATGCCGCGTTCTGAGACCAGGAAGCCGAGAAGCTGGCCGGATGGTACTCCGAAGACACATTTCTCCGGTTTGAGCTTGATCTGAAATCGACACAGGTTCTCAAATGTCTCCTTGAGGTCTTCCAGCAGCGTGCCATGCTTCTCCGTCTTCACCACCATGTCGTCCACGTAAACGTGTGTGTTTCTGCCGAGTTGCTTGAGGAGACACTTCTGCATGCAATGCTGAAACGTGGCGTCGGCATTTCTCAATCCGAACATCATGGTCAGGTAGCAGAAGGCTCTAAATGGCGTGATGAAGGCGGTCTTCAGCCTATCGGCCGGGTTCAGCTTGATCTGATGATACCCTGAGTATGCATCCAGAAAACTCAATAGCTCACATCCGGCTGTGGAGTCTATCACTTGGTCAATTCTTGGCAAAGCAAAAGGATCTTTTGGGCAAGCTTTGTTGAGGCTGGTATAATCAATGCACATGCGCCACTTCTTATTCTTCTTCAGCACAAGAACTGGATTGGCCAACCATTCTGGAAAAAAATACTTCCATGATAAAGCCGGCTGCTAGAAGCCGGGCTATCTCTTCTCCAACAACCCTTCTATTTTCTTCCAACAGGCAGCGCAAGGGCTGCCTGACCGGCTTAGCGTCAGGTCAGACATGTAACTTGTGCTCAGCAAAATCCGTCGGGACACCCGGCATGTCTTTGGGAGACCATGCAAAGATGTCCCGATTCTCACGGAGGAAATCAACGAGCACGCTTTCCCATTTGCTGTCAAGGTTTGCGCCTATGACAGTGTGCCTCTCCGGGTGCTCTGGGTCCAAGGGTATCTTCTTTGTTTCCTTTGCCGGCCTGAACGAGCCCTCAACTTCCGACTCCTTGGGGGTGGGTGACATTTCCGGTTTCTTGCCTGCCATCGCCACAACCCAGTCAAGAAGCCGTTTTCAGCTGCAATCACAAGGGACTCTGCCAGTCGGCTGCTGTCTGCTGCGCAGGCGGATGACTTCTTGTAGTCTCCGACTATGGTCAGGATTCCCTTGGTAGTCGGCATCTTCATCTTGAGGTAAGTATAGTGGGGAACTGCCATGAACTTGGCCAGAGCAGGCCGGCCAAGTAGCGCATGGTAGGGGCTCTCAAGGTCCACCAACTCAAACCAGACTAGCTCTCAGCAGAAGTGATTTTTGTCCCCGAAGAGAACATCGATCTGGGTCTTGCCAATTGGTGAGCAGGAAAGTCCAGGGACTATGCCGTGGAATACAGTCCGACTGGGGTGAAGCTACTTCTGCTTGATTCCCAATTTCTCCATTGTGTCACGGTATAGGATATTGATGCTGCTGCCGCCATCTATCAGGGCTATGGAGAAATGAGCTGCTCGCCTCTCTGTTGTGAACGTGGCATCTAAGACCAGGGCATAGGAACCGGGGGAGGGCATCACCTCCGGGTGGTCAGCCCTGCTCCA
The DNA here is from genome assembly GCF_018294505.1 of Triticum aestivum. NCBI lineage: Eukaryota > Viridiplantae > Streptophyta > Magnoliopsida > Poales > Poaceae > Triticum > Triticum aestivum. The sequence goes on along the minus strand of NC_057807.1, from coordinate 617,302,451 downwards.
ACTGATGGGCTTCTCAGACCAATGCATGAACCCTGGAGTATCTGATGCCACTGCTTGTACTTCTTGCTGTTGCTGCCGTCTGCTGTATCTGTCGTCGGCCACACTGGTGAACACAACATAGGCTCCGTGCTCCTATGGATACTCATCTTGTATGGTGCCGACTGGCCGAACCGCCCGCTGCTGAGGCGGAGGAGGCGGCAGGCCAGCAGGTGGAGGAGGCAGGAGTCCATCTCCTTTGGCGATTCTGGTGAGCCAATGGCACTTCCGAGTGGTGTGGTTGGACGGCTTCGCACCACTATGAAACTTGCAGGGTGCATCAAGAGTCTGCTCGTATGAGAAGGCGGGCAACCAATTGGGGTTGCCGCCCTTCTGACGCTTGGGCGGAGGCAACCCTTCCGGCTGCTGGTCCTCGACTATCGCCACCTGCCGGCTGGTGGAAGCCGGCTGCGTGGCCTTGCGCTTGTTGTCGCCTGGTTGCTGTCGCCGACTGGTGTCACCAGCCGGTGTCTGAGGAGCCTGCGGGGCTACCTTGCCGGTTGCGTCGACTTGGATCTCCACCTTCATGGAGGAGTCGGCCGTGGCGTATTTTTCAGCGATGATCAGCAGTTCGTCGAGAGTCGCCGGCTCGTCGCAGAGAAGCCGGTGCTTGAGGAGGGTGCCCTCTCGGCACCCGGTGGTGAAGTATTCGATGGCCTGCACCTCGTGTACGCCCTTGCAGGAGTTGTGCAGCTCGGCCCAGCATGTGAGATACTCGCGAGTCGATTCGCTGGGCCCTTGGACGCATAAGGAGAGCTGACGGGGCTTGGGAGGCCGCTTGTACGTGCTGGTGAAGTTGTGGATGAAGGCTTCGGTGAAATCAACCCAGCTGTTTATGCTGCGGGGCTTCGGGCTGTTAAGCCACGTCCGGGCTGTGCCCTGGAGCATGAGCGGGACGTACTTCACAGCAACACGCTTGTTGTCATTCGCTATGCTGATGGCCGTAGAGTAGTCGACCAGCCTGTCCTCCGGTTTCATGGAGCCGGTGTATTTGGGTGTATCTCTTGGGAGCATCAACCCTCGAGGGAAAGGCTCATCTCGGATTCGTGGGCCGAAACAAGGTGGACCCAACGCGTCTTCTTCTTCTAGCGCCAAGGATCGGTTGAGGCGATCGATTCGATGGCGGGCGTCGTTCTCTCCGACTCCTTCTCGATGGTCGCCGAGCGTTGGGTGCATGACAGGTGGCAGAGTGGGGTGCCTTTCTCCGCGAGGTGGAGGGGGAATCGGGTCGCCTTGTCGCTCCACAACTCAGGGGCGGCCTTCAGCGTCACGCTCGATGGAGAGGTGAGTCCGGCTGCGGCTAGCAGCCAGCTCATTGCCTCTTCTGCCACGGGCACCACCAGTCGGCATCCAGGATGTTGCACCATGATCCTGGCGATGGGGCGGCTCGTCGTTCCGTTAGATGGGCGCTTCGGCGCGGCAGCCGGCTTCATGCTGCTCGGCGGCCGCGTCAAGGAGCTACTGGACGTGCTCCGTCATGTGGTGACACTCGTCACCCTCATACTTGTCCAACTCATCTGTCACTGCCTGGGCAGCTTAGATGTTCTCCGAAGGCGTGGCGTAGACGGGATGATCCGACCCGAACATGCTAGCGATGGTCGCGCCATGCTGCCAAATCGAGCCGGTGCGGCTAGGCCCCTCGGGAGCCGGCGTGCTGCCGACGGGTCGATCCATCTCGCGCTGGTAGGCTTCCGAGAGGCGTCGCATGCTGGCCAGTCGGTTGGCGCTTTCGACGAGCTGGACGCGGCGTGCTTCCAGCGTCTGCGCCTTCTAGGATGGGCGCTGACAAGTCTCGCAGCGCCGCATCGAGTGGGTCTCGCATGCCTCCGTCCATGTGCTCACCAGTGTGAATGACAAGCACATCCGTGACGGTGCTTCCGCCGCTGTGCTCGCAAGGAGGCGGCTCGTCGTAGACCACCACGTTGGTGGGGAACACGTCAAGCAATGCTGTGTCGGAGTCAACGATCATTGGGTCGGTGGAGCCGATAGACTCCAAGTCCACAGCAGGCTCGCTGGCGACATGGAGCTGGTTGCTACCTCTTGAGCACTGCGTTGGATTTCCCCGAAGAGGAGAGGATGATGCAACAAAGTAGCGTAAGTATTTCCCTCAGTTGTTGATAACAAGGTATCAATCCAGTAGGAGGTCACGCACAAGTCTCTCGTACCTGCACAAAACGATAGCTACTCGCAACCAACGCGATTAGGGGTTGTCAATCCCTTCACAGTCACTTACGAGGGTGAGATCTGATAGAGATGATAAATAATATTTTTGGTATTTTTGATATAGAGATGCAAAGTGAAAAGTAAAAGGCAAAGTAAAAACAAAGCAAGTATTAAAATAATGGAGATTGATATGATGAGAATAGACCTGGGGGCCATAGGTTTCACTAGTGGCTTCTCTCAAGAGAATAAATATCCTAGGGTGGGTGAATAAATTACTGTTGAGCAATTGATAGAATTGAGCATAGTTATGAGTATATCTAGGCATGATCATGTATATAGGGATCACGTCCGAGACAAGTAAACCGAAACGATTCTGCATCTACTACTATTACTCCACTCATCGACCGCTATCCATCATGCATCTAGAGTATATTAAGTTAAAAACAGAGTAACGCCTTAAGCAAGATGACATGATGTAGAGGGATAACTTCATGCAATATGATAAAAACCCAATCTTGTTATCCTCGATGGCAAAATACAATACGTGCCTTGCAACCCTTTCTGTCACAGGGTAAGGACACCGCAAGATCGAACCCAAAGCTAAGCACTTCTCCCATTGCAAGAACTACCAATCTAGTTAGCCAAACCAAACGGATAATTTGAAGAGACTTGCAAAGATAACTCTATCATACATAAAAGAATTCAGAGAAGATTCAAATATTATTCATATATAAGCTGGATCATAAACCCACAATTCATCAGTCTCAACAAACACACCGCAAAAAGAAGATTACATCGAATAGATCTCCACAAGAGAGGGGGAGAACATTGTATTGAGATCCAAAAAGAGAGAAGAAGCCATCTAGCTACTAACTATGGACCCGTAGGTCTGAGGTAAACTACTCACACTTCATCGGGGAGGCTATGGTGTTGATGTAGAAGCCCTCCATGGTGGATGCCCCCTCCGGCGGAGCTCCGGAACAGGCCCCAAGATGGGATCTCGTGGATACAGAAAGTTGCGGCGGTGGAATTAGGTTTTTGGCTTCGTATTTGATCTGTCGGGGGTACATAGGTATATATAGGAGGAAGGAGTACGTCGGTGGAGCAACAGGGGGGCCCACGAGGTAGGGGGGCACGCCGAGGGGGGAGGGCGCGCCCCCCACCCTCATGACCGCCTCTGTTGTTCCTTGGAGCAGGGTCCAAGTCTCCTGGATCACGTTCAATGAGAAAATCACGTTCCCGAAGGTTTCATTCCGTTTGGACTCCGTTTGATATTCTGTTTCTTCGAAACATTGAAATAGGCAAAAAACAACAATTCTGGGCTGGGCCTCCGGTTAATAGGTTAGTCCCAAAAATAATATAAAAGTGGAAAATAAAGCCCAATATAGTCCAAAACAGTAGATAAAGTAGCATGGAGCAATCAAAAATTATAGATACGTTGGAGACGTATCAGGCATCCCGAAGCTTAATTCTTGCTCGTCCTCGAGTAGGTAAATGATATTTTTTTTTGATGCAGAGTGATACTTTGGCATAATTTCAATGTAAATCTCCTTAATTGTAGTATGAATATTTAGATCCGAAAGATTCAAGACAAAAGTTCATATTGACATAAAAGTAATAATACTTCAAGCATACTAATCAAAGCAATCATGTCTTCTCAAAATAGCATGGCTAAAGAAAGTTATCCCTACAAAATCATATAGTCTGGCTGTTGCTCTATCTTCATCACACAAAGTATTTAATCATGCACAACCCCGATGACAAGCCAAGCAATTTTTTCATACTTTAGTAATCTCAAACTCTTTAAACTTTCACGCAATACATGAGCGTGAGCCATGGACATAGCACTATATGTGGAATAGAATGGTGGTTGTGGAGAAGACAAAAAAGGAGAAGATAGTCTCACATCAACTAGGCGTATCAACGGGCTATGGAGATGCCCATTAATAGATATCAATGTGAGTGAGTAGGGATTGCCATGCAACGGATGCACTAGAGCTATAAATATATGAAAGGTCAACAAAAGAAACTAAGTGGGTGTGCATCCAACTTGCTTGCTCACGAAGACCTAGGGCACTTTTGAGCAAGCCGATCATTGGAATATACAAGCCAAGTTCTATAATGAAAAATTCCCACTAGTATATGAAAGTGAAAACATATGAGACTCTCTATCATGAAGATCGTGGTGCTACTTTGAAGCCCAAGTGTGGTAAAAGGATAGTAGCATTGTCCCTTCTCTCTTTTTCTCTCTTTTTTTTATTTTTTTACCTTTTCTCTTTTTTTCTTTGGGCCTTTTCTCTTTTTTTATGGCCTCTTTTTTTTCTTTTTTTTTCTTTTTTGTCCGGAGTCTCATCACGACTTATGGGGGAATCATAGTCTCCATCATCCTTTCCTCACTGGGACAATGCTCTAATAATGATGATCATCACAATTTATTTTTCTTACAACTCAACAATTACAACTCGATACTTAGAACAAAATATGACTCTATATGAATGCCTCCGGCGGTGTACCGGGATATGCAATGAATCAAGAGCGACATGTATGAAAACTATGAAGGTGGCCTTGCCACAAATACAATGTCAACTACATGTTCATGCAAAAAGCAATATGACAAAAGTAATGTGTGTCATATGAACGGAATGGTGGAAAGTTGCATAGCAATATATCTCGGAATGGCTATGGTGATGCCATAATTAATAGGTAGGTATGGTGGCTGTTTTGAGGAAGGTATATGGTGGGTGTATGATACCGGCGAAAAGTGCGCGGTATTAGAGAGGCTAGCAATGGTGGAAGGGTGAAAGGGTGCGTATAATCCATGGACTCAACATTAATCAAAAGAACTCATGCACTTGTTGACAAAAATTAGAAGTCATCAAAAACCAAAGCACTATGCGCATGCTCCTAGGGGGATAGATTGGTAGGAAAATACCATCGCTCGTCCCCGACCGCCACTCATAAGCAAGACACTCAATAAATAAAATTGTGCTCCAACTTCATCACAAAGCGGTTTACCATACGTGCATGCTACGAGAATCACAAACTTCAACACAAGCATCTTTTAAATTCATAATCACCCAACTAGAATTACTTTGATATTATCACCTCCATATCTCAAAACAATTATCAAGCATCAAACTTATCTTAGTATTCAACGTACTCAAAAGAAAGTTTCACATATCCTGAATACCAAGTATATTAATATTAAGCAAATTACCATGCTATTAACGACTCTCAAAATAATCTAAGTGAAGCATGAGAGATCAATAGTTTCTTTAAAACAAATCCACCACCGTGCTCTAAAAGATCTAAGTGAAGTACTAGAGCAAAAATTATCACGCTCAAAAGATATAAGTGAAGCACTATGAGCAAAACTATCAAGCTCAAAAGATATAAGTGAAGCATATAGAGTATTCTAGCAAATTCCAATTTGTGTATGGCTCTCTCAAAAGGTGTGTACAGCAAGGATTATTGTGGTAAACTAACAAGCAAAGACGCAAATAATACAAGACGCTCCAAGCAAAACACATAACATGTGGTGAATAAAAATATAGCTCCAAGTAAATTACCGATGGAAGTAGACGAAAGAGGGGATGCCTTCCGGGGCATCCCCAAGCTTTGACTTTTTGGTGTCCTTGGATTATCTTGGGGGTTCCATGGGCATCCCCAAGCTTAGGCTCTTGCCACTCCTTGTTCCATAATCCATCAAAAGAATTCACCCAAAACTTGAAAACTTCACAACACAAAACTCAATAGGAATCTCGTGAGCTCCGTTAGTGAAAGAAAACAAAAGACTACTTTAAGGTACTGTAATGAACTCATTCTTTATTTATATTGGTGTTAAACCTACTGTATTCCAACTTATCTATGGAATATAAACTATTTTACTAGCCATATATTCATCAAAATAAGCAAACAACACACGCAAAACAGAATCTGTCAAAAACAGAACAGTCTGTAGTAATCTGTAACTAACGCAAACTTCTGGAACTCTAAAAATTCTACACAAATAAGAAGTACTGGAAAATTTGTGTATTGAACATCTACAAAAAGAATCAATGCAAAATCACGTTCCTGTGATTTAACAAAATTATATTCGTGCGGACAAAGTTTCTGTTTTTCAGCAGAATCAAATCAACTATCATCGTAGGTTATCCTATAGGTTCTACTTGGCACAAACACTAATTAAAACATGAAACAACATCTAACCAGAGGCTAGATGGATTATTTATTACTAAACATAAGCAAAAACAAAAAATAAAAAATAAAATTGGGTTGCCTCCCAACAAGCGCTATCGTTTAACGCCCCTAGCTAGGCATAGATATTTCAATGATGCTCACAAGAAAGACAAGAATTGAAGCACAAAGAGAGCATCATAAAACACGTGATAAACACATCCAAGTCTAACATACTTCCTATGAATAGGCATTTTATAGGCAACCAAATTATCAAGGCAAGCAAAAACTAGCATTTGCAAGGAGGCGGAAAGAAACAATAGCAATCTCAACATAACGAAAGGTAATTTATTATCATGAAAATTTCTATGACCATATTTTCCTCTATCATAATAATTACATGTGGGATCATAAGCAAATTCAACAAAATAGCTATCACATAAAATATTTTCAACATGATCCACATGCATGCAAAGTTGACACTCTTCCGAAATAGTGGGATTAACATTAACTAAAGTCATGACCTCTCCAAACCCACTTTTATCAAAAATTTCATAAGATTGAATATTCTCCAATTATGTGGGATCTAGAGTTGACACTCTTCCAAACCCAGTTTCAATATTATTGCAAATAATATTATCAATCTCATATTCATCATGGGGATTAAATAAATTTTCAAGATCATAAGAAGAATCACCCCAATCATGATCATTGCAACAAGTAGTAGACATAGCAAAACTAGCATCCCCAAGCTTAGGGTTTTGCATATTATTAGCACAATTGACATCAAGAGAATTTATAGTAAAATCATTTAAATCATGGTTTTCGTTGAGGGAGCTATCAAGCATGGGTGCAATAGCAACGACCTCATTTTTAACATAAGGAACTATAGCAAATTCGTCTTCATAAATATTGGCTTCATGGCCACAAGAATAGCAAGCATCATGCCCATCAAGGGATATTTCAATCAAATCATCGGAATCATCATTATATATAGATTCATGCATATCATTATTTTCTTGCAAAGCAACAGTCATTCTTTCAATAAATTCTTGGACATAGACATTATGAGCAAGGTTTTCATTGCAATATTTAAGTATGACGGAATTTTCAGATTTGTTGAGAGTAAAATCATACTTCTCAATCAAAGAAGCAACTTCATGAGCACCCTTAAAAACGACAAATTCTTCAATTTGTTCGATATCATAGTAACTATAAACACCCTTTGCATAAGAAGATAAGATTTCATTATCATTGAACTCACATAGGTAGGGAAGGTGTTTTTTAGGGTTCTTAGAGCAACAAGTAAAATCACACATTTCACAAAGATTCCAAGCATAGCATAGAAAACTATTTATATGATACCGTAAGAGTCTCCCTTTTTCAGATAAACGATGACACACAAAATGAGCATGCTCATCTAAAGATTTCCCATCAACTAGGCTAGTTGGGGTTTCAGCACGAGCGCATAAGGATCGAAGATGATCCAAGTAGAACACTTTAAGTGGATCCATATCAATAGATTTTTAGCAAGCAAAGATGCAAGCATATAGAAGGCACAAGGAAACACAAACAAAGATACATACGGGAAGAAGGCGAACGAAAAAGAGAGGGCGAATAAAACGACAAGGGTGAAGTGGGGGAGAGGAAAACGAGAGGCAAATAATCTAATGCGAGAGTTAGGGATTGTGATGGGTACTCGGTATGGTTGACTTTTGCGCAAACTCCCTGGCAACAGCGCCATAAATTCTTCCTGCTACCTCTTGAGCACTGCGTTGGATTTACCCAAAGAGGAGAGGATGATGCAGCAAAGTTGCGTAAGTATTTCCCTCAGTTTTTGAGAACCAAGGTATCAATCTAGTAGGAGGTCACGCACAAGTCCCTCGTACCTGCACAAAATGATAGTTACTCGCAACCAACACGATTAGGGGTTGTCAATCCCTTCACAGTCACTTACGAGGGTGAGATCTGAAAGAGATGATAAATAATATTTTTGGTATTTTTGATATACAGATGCAAAGTGAAAAGTAAAAGGCAAAGTAAAAACAAAGCAATTATTAAAATAATGGAGATTGATATGATGAGAATAGACCTGGGGGCCATAGGTTTCACTAGTGGCTTCTCTCAAGAGAATAAATATCCTAGGGTGGGTGAATAAATTACTGTTGAGCAATTGATAGAATTGAGCATAGTTATGAGTATATCTAGGCATGATCATGTATATAGGCATCACGTCCGAGACAAGTAAACCGAAACGATTCTGCATCTACTACTATTACTCCACTCATCGACCGCTATCCATCATGCATCTAGAGTATATTAAGTTAAAAACAGAGTAACGCCTTAAGCAAGATGACATGATGTAGAGGGATAACTTCATGCAATATGATAAAAACCCAATCTTGTTATCCTCGATGGCAAAATACAATACGTGCCTTGCAACCCTTTCTGTCACAGGGTAAGGACACCGCAAGATCGAACCCAAAGCTAAGCACTTCTCCCATTGCAAGAACTACCAATCTAGTTAGCCAAACCAAACGGATAATTTGAAGAGACTTGCAAAGATAACTCTATCATACATAAAAGAATTCAGAGAAGATTCAAATATTATTCATAGATAAGCTGGATCATAAACCCACAATTCATCGGTCTCAACAAACACACCGCAAAAAGAAGATTACATCGAATAGATCTCCACAAGAGAGGGGGAGAACATTGTATTGAGATCCAAAAAGAGAGAAGAAGCCATCTATCTACTAACTATGGACCCGTAGGTCTGAGGTAAACTACTCACACTTCATCGGAGAGGCTATGGTGTTGATGTAGAAGCCCTCCATGGTGGATGCCCCCTCCGGCGGAGCTCCAGAACAGGCCCCAAGATGGGATCTCATGGATACAGAAAGTTGCGGCGGTGGAATTAGGTTTTTGGCTTCGTATTTGATCTGTCGGGGGTACATAGGTACATATAGGAGGAAGGAATACGTCGGTGGAGCAACAGGGGGCCCACGAGGTAGGGGGCACGCCCAAGGGGGAGGGCGCGCCCCCCGCCCTCGTGACCGCCTCTGTTGTTCCTTGGAGAAGGGTCCAAGTCTCCTGGATCACGTTCGTGAGAAAATCACGTTCCCGAAGGTTTCATTCCGTTTGGACTCCGTTTGATATTCTGTTTCTTCGAAACACTGAAATAGGCAAAAAACAACAATTCTGGGCTGGGCCTCCGGTTAATAGGTTAGTCCCAAAAATAATATAAAAGTGGAAAATAAAGCCCAATATAGTCCAAAACAGTAGATAAAGTAGCATGGAGCAATCAAAAATTATAGATACATTGGAGACGTATCACTGGTCGAGGAGGCTGACGAGGCGGCTCTCAGGGCAGTCGGTGCCCGCGTCGGACGTCGGCTCGTCAGTGAGGTGGATCTCGCCAACAAGGTCGGCGAGGCAGCTTGCTGTGCAGGCGATCTCCACATCGTGCAGCGCGTCGAGGCTGACGCCATCGGGCGTGTTGGGCTGGCTGCGCTCGCCAGGAAGGAACAAGGTTCCCATCCAGAGCTGGTCTCCGGACGACAGTGCACCTGTCCCCATGGTGGGTGCCAAATGTCGGGGGTTGGGTGCGACATATGCCAAAGGATGGCTTATCATGGTGGGAGCGAGTAGAACGTCACCGGTGCCTGGAAGCGGGATGAGGCATAGACACGAACGCCGGCGCACTTTACCCAGGTTCGGGGCTCTTCTAGGAGATAACACCCCTAGTCCTGTTCTGCGGGGTCTCCGCATGATCACTAAGGCACTAGTGAGTACGATGATTCTCCTCGAGCTATATGCTACAGGTAGAAGGAGGCAGGGCTAGCTCTCTCCTTCCTCTAGGGTGGAAGCTAGTTCTAACAGGTTGGGAACCCTTTGCATGGGTGCCCTGGGGGGGTTTATAGAGGCCTACCCCCCAGGCGTACAATGGTAATCTGGCCGGGTGCTGGACCCGGCTATCAGTGTCTCTGGTCGCCGGCTTCACCGCCGACAGCTGGGGCCCGTTGCCTGGTGTGCCTCGCCGACTGGTCTGGTACGGAACCGACAGGCCGCCCCCACCACTCGCGGGTCTGGTTGGTGGCTGTTCACTGTAGCCGTGATGCTAATGACGCAGGCTTGGTCAGTGGGGCGTGGATATAGTCCCGCCGCTTGGTGGGAGATCACTGTAGCCACACCACGTCTTATCTGGTTAATGGTGCATGGGCCTCAAGGGAGGAGTTGGCCGCCTGCTAGAAGCTGGCCTCCCTCCGGTTCGGCTGGTCTAGCATCCACCGTCTTCCGGGATCTCACTGCCTGGTAGGGCCCGCCGCCTGCAGGCCGTACCGACAGGCCGTCGTGGGAACAGGGCTCCGCCTGTCAGGAATGGCGTGAAGGGTGAAGTGGCAACAGTGTTGCGTCGTGCGAAGATCTTCGCCTGTACGGGGCACTATAGCCATGCCAAGCCCCGGATTCAACGGTGAGGGGCTACACTATATCCTCACCCAGTCTTGTCCTCTTGATGAGGGGCGCAGACTCTGAGGGCGCCGGGTGGCCGCCTGCTAGAAGCCGGCCTCTACGGAGGCCGTCTTCTAGGAGTCGGCCTGCCTTGGTGCCGTCTACTAGCGCACGGCCGTCTTCGGGTGGCCGGCCGTTGAGCCAGCCGGCCACTGGAAGGCGGCACTTCATTTCGAAGTCTTGTGGGGCGAAGCCGGCCCAAAGTCTTGAAAGGCTCAGGGCCATGGGTGAGGCTACCCGTGGCCCATTACTCCGACACATGTGCCGAGTAATTCATAAACCATGGTCGACAAAACACGCTCTCCTCGCCCGAAATAGCTCGCGCCCACTATTTCAAAACATGCTCTCCTTGCTCGAAATCTCTCGCGCCCACTATAGTTCAAAACACGCCCTCCTCGCCCGAAATCGCTCCCGCCCACTATTTGGGGAGAAGCAAAGTTACTCTACTATCCCCGACCCTCAGTACACAGACCCAAGCCGAGAAGCCTAAAGGCAGGGGTAGAACTATAACTCCCCCTCACATTTCAGACAAATGCGTCCGTAAGACATGGTTCCACTCCCCTCCCAATTCCCCCCTCCCCCGCCCCCCCATTCATACCTCGTGGGCGCCAAATCACCTTCTCGCCGGGAAGCTCCCTTCTCCCGAGCCACGAGACCTCGGCGCCTCCTCCATGGCGCCTCCCACCGCACCAAATTCATAGCCGCCCTCCTCCCTAATGCCGGAGACGCTGTCCATTTGTCGTCATGCACTGGGACGTGTGCCTCTTACTCCATGCTGCTGGAGCTGCCTCGACGACGGCCGCGTGAACCATACCGGAGCCAATTCACCCCCGCTGTTGTTCATGGTGCCAGAGTGGCTCCAACTTGGGATCCCTCCAGAGTCCTGGCGCTGGTTCCCCGTAGTCGTCGACCGTCACGACATCGTTGTTTCCCTGCCGCCGGTCGCCACCGCAACCGCGCCGGCCTCACCGACTCGGTAGCTGGACCTGCCTACTTCACCATGCCGCCAGATAGGTCGCACCCTCATGTCAAATCACTTTATTTAGGCGTCAGTGGTCTGAATTTTTATTCTGGGCCAATCGATTCCCAATGGGAAGCAGCACCCCTCGAGGCGGCGGAGCTCCTAAGCTGCCGGTTGGCTGGTGTTTAACGTAAGGGTGTGGGGCCGCAAGTTCGCCACGGAAGCAGCGCTTAGATGGCTATCTTTTAGAGTTGCGTGGGTTGAAGGTACTGCCGCCGCCGGATCTGGATGACTGGGAGTCTTTGTGGATTGGCCCGGGGGCGGCGCAACCATGGCAGTGCGGTGGGGCAGGGAGCGGGGCTTTGGCCGGGGCCACGGACGGCGGAGGCAGGCTGCTCTGCCGTTGGTCGCTGGCTCTTCGGGGAAGATTCCGAACAGTGTCAGCCGGGAGGCACAAGACGGCCATCAAGCCATCCAGCGTAGATCGGACAGTACCAAAATAAAATAAAATTGTGTGACCCCAATTTAGTCTTCAGTCAACAGACGTGTGACCACTCTTGTACCTTGCTGTTGATCTCTTAGTGTATTTCTTCAGATCAAAGAGATATGTCGTTCTTAACATTATGCGTTATCTGCATCTTCAGACACACCGTCTTCCGACTCACCGCAGCTGCTCCAACAAGGGAAGCATACACCAGAAGGGCGCTATAGTACCCACTCAATAGTTCCCTGCATCAAATGCACGTGCCTGACATGGACAGCCACAACAACTGCAGGGCCATCGATAAGTCAGCACATGATGCTCACTCCTATGGATGTCAACCAGATAGGTTGTACCCTCATCTTACTTGTGTGCAACATTTATGGCTTTGTTATTCATCTAAGCATGGAAAATAGATCATCACATTTCACTATATATTCATGCTGATCTCTTACGGGTCTTGTTCAGGAGTTAACACTGTTCCATAGTTCAGCTAAGATACTTGTTCTTTAGGTAATGTTGTTCCATAGTTATCATCCATCAGCCAATGCTATCCCACAGGCTGGTGATAATAGTATTATACCACTTCTAGTATTACCTATGTTGTTCTTTAATACTTTTGTGTGTCATCTAGTTAATCTCGAGTACAACCGATATATATTCTATAGCTTTCATATGTGTTCTCCCTTTAGTTTATGAGACCTGTTGCTGCTAGTTAACCCCAGTCCTACTATTTATGTCGTCTCCTACATGCACTCATTACATAAATCTAACTAGTAGTTGTCTTCCATGAATGTCATATATAATTGCACAAACTGATATATCCACAAGAACCTCACAGAGCAATGTAAAGGCGAATAAACTTGATGTCAATGATACCCAATATGATGGAACATGTAAAGGCAGTTCTTCAGAAGATTTGCAGAAAGATGATGAATCCTCTTCACCCCACAAGGTCGTTGCTCTAACTTGGCCTGTGATATGGGTACAACATGCATATAATGTCCTGGAGTGTATCAACTCTGTTGCAATGCCATGTGCTTAGCATGCTGATCATGCATGTAAATATGCCAGGCCTTCCTGTTTTTCAATACCTATTCCATTCATGATAACATGTTTTCAAATTCAAGTACTGTCATTCTACTCTATCGCAATGCCATCTGCTTAATTTGGACATCATGCTTTTGAATATCTTATACATTGTCATTCATTAGTATGTACTTCATCTGTCTAACATATCATGTTTTTTTACATTGAAGTGCTGTTCTAGTGCTTTGTTGCAATGCCATCTTAGTTTCCCAATCATACACGTGTATGTTGCCTTAGTTATTTCTGTACGTATTCTGCTAGCATACAGTTTTACATTGAACTAGTGTTTTTTTTCTGTGTTGTCTTGTCGTATCCCTAGCTCTTACACCATACTCCCACCGTCCGGATTACATGTTGCCGAAATGGATAAAAAATGATGTATCTAGAACTGAAATATGCCTAGACCCATCCATTTTTTTCCGGATGGAGGGAATACATGCCAATATGTCATGCCTTTCTATTCTTCAGTACCTATTCCATCTCTCTGTTGTAGCATGTTTTATAATTAAAGCACCATTCTTCTATACAAGGCATGCAAGGGGAAGACGACTATGTTAGAATCTGAAGGGTTACAAACAAGGCCTTTGCAAAAGATCCAAATGCCAGGAGATAATAAACTAACACCAGTTTTTATAGATACTGCTCCAGCACAGAGAAACCCAACTCCTAATGATAATAAGCAGATTCCAGTGGGCAAAGAACTAGTCCGCTCCAGTCCAGCAAAAATATGTCAACTCCATTCTAAGAAGCGTGTGTGTATCCTTGCATCATGAAATTTCATAGCATGCTGATCATATTTTCTACATGTTTCTTACCCATCTCTCTTTTAGAAAATAAGCTTAACAGATAGAAGAATTTCTGCACTAGTATCATATGTGAGGAAAGATTCTTGCAGAAATTCTCTGTGCTCCAATGCAGATGTAAGTACCTGTTGTATATCACTATATTTTTACACCAGCATGTATTTTGTTAATCGGCATGAATCCAACCTTTATCTGATCTAAATTTAGTTGTAGCAAAATGTATGATTAAAGGCCACAATGTTGATTTTTGTAAGGAAAACTGCCTGGTAGTTTTGCATCCTGAGCTGCATGAGTGTACTATCTCATATCAGTGGGTTTGAATACTTTGGTTCTGCAGTGGGTTTTCAGTGTTTTTTTACTGTGTTGTCATGTCGTATCCCTAGCTCTTACATCATACTCCCTCCGTCCGGATTACATGTCGCAGAAATGGATAAAACTGGATGTATCTAGAACTGAAATACGCCTAGACCCATCCATTTATTTCCGGATGGAGGGAATACATGTCAATATGTCATGCCTTTCTATTCTTCAGTACCTATTCCATCTCTATTGTAGCATGTTTTATAACTGAATCACCATTCTTCTATATAAGGCATGCAAGGGGAAGACGGATATCTTAGAATCTGAAGGGTTACAAACCAGGTCTTTGCAAAAGATCCAAACGCCAGGAGGTAATAAAGCAACTCCATTTTTCATAGATACTGCTCCAGCACAGAGAAACCCAACTCCCACTGATAATAAGCAGATTCCAGTGGCCAAAGAACTAGTCTGCTCCAGTCCAGCAAAAGAATGTCAACTCCATTCTAAGAAGCGTGTGCGTATCCTCGCATCATGAAATTTTATAGCATTCTGATCATATTTTCTACATGTTTCTTACCCATCTCTCTTTTAGAAAATAAGGTTAAATGATAGAAGACTTCCTACATTGGGATCGTATTCGAGGAAAATATCTTGCGGGAATTCTCTGTGCTCCAATGCTGATGTAAGTACCTGTTGTATATCACTATATTTTTACATCAACATGTATTTTGTTAATCGACGTGAATCTAACATTTATCTGATCTAAAATTAGTTGTAGCAAAATGTTAAAGGCGCCAATGTTGATTTTTGTAAGGAAAACTGCCTGGTAGTTTTTGCATACTGAGCTGCATGAGTGTACTATCTCATATCTCGCACATTACTGAATTGTAGTGCTTCTCTGGTTGCCCATTCATTCATTATGTCAATGTTGCTTTCGTATTACCTTACCTGGCTGATGATAGCTGTGCCATATTGTGTTAATTTGGTGTAGGCTAGTTGCCCACACGTTCGTTGTGTCAATGTTGCTTTCCTATTATCTGAGTTGGCCAATGATAGCAATGCTAGTGTGTTAATTTTGTGCAGGCTGCTGTAGATAACAAGACAAACTCTGAAAACAGCAAGACAACCCCATTGTTTCTTTACAGTAAATCTAGGCCAGGTAATATGACAATAACTCATGATTAATCTCTTTGGTTCTCGTCCTAATTTATGTTATGATGAAGTGGTCGAGACACTCTCCACTATCAATAATACAAGCCTGCCAAAATCGCCATCTGAATCTGTTCAATATCCTCTGTCTCAAATGCAATGGAATAAATGTATGTTTGTGAACCAATCAATGGCTGAAGCAATGATGGAAATGGTGGATGAATCAGAGGTGCAGAGTCGTGCGACACAACAATTGATCAATGTTTTCAGAGACAGTGTAGCAAAGCAGCAAGAACTTGCCCACATGCTTATGGGCGTCATCTGTGCTGAGGTTGCAGATTGTGACATTGTAGATGATTAGGTTCTGCTCATTTATTTGCACTGGCATCAATCTTTGATTGCCCAGTGGATGTAATTTTCTATAATATATGCTGGATGTGCAACATTATTCCCTATATGCCGTACCTTTGCTTGATCGGTTTTGGTCCTGTGCATAATTGCTCATCATAATGGGCTCAAATTATCTAATTTGGCCTAAAGACATGTACAAACTTTAGTGGGCCCATTAAGTTAATGGGCCGTTACTATGCCGAAAGTTAATGGTCGGCCCTCTTACATCCCGGGTCGTTAACATGCCGATATCGAAGCGGGCAACAGGTGGCCCAATTTATTTCACGGGCCGTTAAAAGGCCGTTACTAAGTTTGGGCTACATATGGCCCAACTATACTGTAGGCCTTTAGAAAGCCGAAACAGACAGCGGGCTTGTACTGGACCATAAAGAGCATGGGCCGCTAAGAGGCCGAAAGTCAGGTCATATTGTAAATGGCCCAACTGTGTTGTGGGCCTTTAGCAGGCCGAAAGAGAAACCGGGCTGGTATTAGACCATGAAGGACATGGGCGTTAAAAGGTCAAAACTAAGGTCCGACTACAAATGGCCCAACCCATTTATGGTCTGTTAATAGGCCGAAAGGCACACAAGGCCGGGAATTGGCCCAACACTTAAATTGGTCGCTAAAAGGCCAAAATTCAGGTCCGACTACAAATGGGCCAACTGATTTATGGGCCATCAACAGGCTGAAAGTGACACCAGGCCGGAAATTGGCCCAACACTTAAATGGGCCGCTAAAAGGCCGAAACTCAGGTCCGACTACAAATGGCCCATCAGATTTATGGGCCGTCAACAGGCTGAAAGACACACCGGGCCGAAAATTAGCCCAACATTTAAAAGGGTCGCTAAAAGGCCGAAAGATGTACATCCTGAAAATTGGCCCATCCATTGAATTGGCCATTAACAGGCCCAAATCTCATCAGGCCGATATTGAGCCCAAATATATAGCGGGCTGTTAACGGGCTCGAACTGACGATGGGCTGCAATGGTGTCAAATCTTTAACGGGTCGTGGACGGGCTGAATTGGCACATCTCGTATGGGTCGTGGGCTTAAATGGAGACACAAGTAGGCCTTATATGGGCCAGCCTGCTAATTTTTACTGGGCCGGCCTTTTTCACCGGAATGGGCCACTATTGGACTATGCCACGTGTCGACCTATCATAGGCGCCTCCTGTCCAATGAGTGGATGACATCTGTCCCAACGGTGAGGCAACACGTGTTTTCTGCGGCCAATGATGATTTTACACATGGAAAATCCCCATTGGTCCGAGCTGTTAACGGGTTATCGGATCCAAAACCGGACCCGATAGCTTAACGGTGTTCCGTTACGGTGGATGCCACGTGTCGGTCACCCTTGACGAAAGCACTTCTGTGACGCACGATTTATCGTCATGGAAGTGGACACTTCCGTGATGATAATTTTGGTAATGTCATGGAACACTTTTACGACAGCACAGGTATGACTATCTTGATTTTGTCATAAAATCGTTATGGATGTACATGCATGACAAAAAACGCGATCTACTCTGACAAACACGTATCATCACGGAAGTGTATTTTTTTGTAGTGGTGGCATACATAATAGACCCAATGGCTGAGGCATAGGGGATGACACTCATCTTTTCTCTATCTTCTGCCGTAGTTGGGCTTTGAGCCATGCTCAATCTCACACCTTGCAATACAGGCAAGAACCCCTTCTTGTGGACTGATCCATATTGAACTTCTTCAATATCTTATCAAGGTAAGTGCTTTGTGAAAGACCTATGAGGCGTATCGATCTATCTCTATAGATCTTGATGCCTAATATGTAAGCAGCTTCTCCAAGGTCCTTCATTGAAAAACACTTGTTCAAGTAGGCCTTTATGCTTTCCAAAAGTTCTATATCATTTCCCATCAATAGTATGTTATCCACATATAATATGAGAAATTCTACAGAGCTCCCACTCACTTTCTTGTAAACGCAGGCTTCTCCTCCATAAGTCTGCATAAGCCCAAACGCTTTGATCATTTCATCAAAGCGAATGTGCCAACTCCGATATGCTTGCACCAGCCCATAGATGGAGCGCTGGAGCTTTCATACCTTGTTAGCATTCTTAGGATCGACAAAACCTTCCTTCTGCATCATATACAATTCTTCCTTAAGGAAGCCGTTAAGGAATTTTTTTCCCCGCAAAAAAAAGTCCCAAATAGGGTTCTGACAAGGGGCATGTGTGGATCCAGCCCCGTCCACCGACCATAGCTCCAATGCACGAAATCAGAAAAAGGCTCAATTATTCAACCAAGAAGAAGACGAAGAGAAGACTATGAAAATTGAAATTTAGTTGCTTGGAATAAGTTTTAACGGAACATGTGGTGCACATGTTTGGCTTGAAAGCATTTGTTCCTAGGACATTTTACGATCTTAAACATTGATTGTGAAGCGAATATTCAGCAAGAATGGCGTTGAGTCTACTTTATTATGTGCATCCTAAATTAGATTAAAGTCACGCCTGTATGTTTTCTAACGATAGATAGTGTCAAAGGAATTGTTTAACACTAGAAAGCTTCTAAAAAAATCCTTTCACCTGGATTGCTATGATTGTGTATTTTGTAGTGAGACTACCGAGGAAACCTCAAGGCACCTTCTCTGGGATTGTTGTTTTGTTCAGGATTGCTGGAACAACATCTTCCCTTCTAAAAGGCTGCGTATCTCCTTCTGTAATGACATTTTACTGACACACCAATTGCTACCGAGAAACATTGCTATGGAGGTGATCATTCAAGGATGCTGGAACATTTCGGGGCAGAGACATTGGAAAATCTTCATAAAGGAAGTTTCAAGTGTAAATTGCTGGAAATTTAAACTCAACGAAGATGTCAAATTTTGGAACACGGAATCATGGAAAAACGTTTAAATGCTTTGCAAAGTTGGGTGGTTGTTCATCTTTGATGAGTGCATTCTGAGACAATAATCAGCCTTTCTTTACTATGTTCCCCAGAACACCCATTGGTTAATTACAACTGTACTGCTCCTTGTTTTTCTTTTTCTTTTCTTCTGGTGTTCCTCTGATCTATATATTGTACTTTACTTAATATTAACAGAAAATACTTCTGTTTGATGACACGTCATTGCACAATGACTGCTAAGACTGGAACATTATGTATAGCAGTGGTTTGCTACCAATAGATGGCACCGAAAACATGCCTAAGAACGTGTTATATCACATAGTGTTAGCATCTCTTCCAAGTCCCAAGTAGTTAACGCCTTAAAAGATATTTTATATCTCCTATTCCCGAATAATTGCAACCCAACATGTGTATTTTTTGTTGTACAACCCCATGGTTAGGGCAACTCCAATGTCGTACACCAAAGCACCCGTATAATGTATGGACCGAGCGGTCTGGAAACCTTTAGACATCCAATATCGTGCATCAAACGCTTCAGATTGTTCACTTTGTTGTTCGGATGTTCAAAATCTGCTAAATGATGCCAAACCTGGTGAGGTTTGGAGAGTCTAGACGCCCGCCTGGCCCACTTGTTAGCTGAACTAAATATCCCCACACCCCGTATATTTTCCCCTCTGTTACATATTCCTACACCTTCCCTTGACGTTTCACCGAGTATGCACTCATTTTAATTAGCATATATATTTGTGATTTATTTCCACAAGTGAAGTTGCGTCTAATTTGTAGAATACAATCTAAACACTAGTACTTCCGAAATATATGCAAAGAACTCGTGAACCTCCGACTTGTTTTAAATTACCAAAAAGTTTTGAATTCGATGTAAATTACTGGTCCTTTTTATTTTAATATACCCTAAAATCAAATTGGCGTTACATATATAAAATGATGAAAACATATTATATCTTATTTAATTATATAAATGAAACAAATACCACTAAAATGGTAATTAAAATCGGAAACACTAACCACACAGCCAGCCACCTAGTTCATGTGCGTGTGGGCGAACTACTTTTCGCCCACACAACACTCCTACGCTGTGGATGACAACTGTAGTTAGACGAACGTTGTAACTAGGTAAACACACATGGCAACTGTGATTTTTTGCTAGACGGCAACTGCAGTTGCGCGTACGTGGCAACCAGATAAACACACATGACAACTATGGTTGGACCACACATGGCAACTAGGTAAACACACATGGCAACTACTGTTTAACCATATGTGGCAAGTAGTTAATCACACACGGCAACTATGGTTGGACCACACGTAGCAACTAGGTAAACACACATGGCAACTACTGTTTGACCATATGTGGCAAGTAGTTAATCACACATGACAACTACGGTTTGATTAACGCGACAACTATCATAAATTAGACATGGCAACTATAGTTAATCAAAACAGATAAAGTTGTCATGCTTTTACAACTGCACTTGCCATCCCAGATAACTACATCTGCCAACCAGGATGACAACTAAATCGTCATCTCGTGGTGTACCTAACGTAGTTGCGCCAGGATGTGTGGGCATTTTTGCTTCGTGCCAAACGCGAGGGGTGGAGATGAGTAGTACTTGTTGGCGGGTGGCACGAAGCAGCCGCGCCCACACGTATGGGCAATTCTAATATCCGCCCACACACAGCCCGTGTGAGCTATCTCCCGTTCACACCACACACGGTGTGTGGTCGCATGTCGAATACACCACATGCGTGGCAGTTATCGGTGTCCATTAAAATAGGTGAGGTACAACTTTAAAAAAATGGGTGAGGTAAAAGCTCAGAGGATAAAAAAGCACCCCCGGGATTTGGTTAAGGATCTAAAGAATCCTGTCCTTCTAATGCGGAATTAGGTAGAAACCATAAAAGGGTTTAAAGGAGATAAATAATTACGGCCGCCTAGCTAGCATCCATACGTATACGCTCGACATATTTGCCCTCGGATTGGATCGGATGGAGTCCTTGACCGAGGTCGCATCGCAGTGCGGCTCCGGGGGCATGGCGGCCAGCCTCGCGCCGCCACGGTGGGCCGACCTGCCAGCGGACCTGCTCATCGACATCTCCGGCCGCCTGCGCGACGCTGCCGACCTCGTCCGCTTACACGCTGTCTGCATCCCCTGGCGCAATGCGCTGCCATCCCGGGCAGCGACCCACCGTGTGTTTCTGCCGTGGCTGCTCGCGGTGCGGGAGGGGGACGGCCTCCTGTTGCACTTGCCACTCGACTTCGGACGCATCTCGCCGACATCGACCGACAGCCTCGTCCTGCCAGACATATCATCTACCAGCAGCGCCGCGATTAACTGGGTGGTCAGAGAAGACGGCACGGCCGTCTTGGCTTTCACGGCGCAACCGCGGCCAACACTCACCGACCTTGTCACCCTAGACATCACCAGGCTGCCTCGATTTTCGGCGGTGGATGCCGACGACGACGAGATAAAGAAGCAGATGGCATCTTCTCGTGGCATTGTGTACCGCGATGGCACCGTCTTCCTGTACAACAATTCTGACTCGCGCATCTTCACGGCGGCAATCCTTCGCCCCGGTGATACCGCGTGGACTACAGCGAAAAGAAGTCTGACTTCGCTGGAGAAAGGCTGCCATCTGAGTGCTGCATATCACGGTGGTGAGATCCTAGTGTGCGCGGGGGCGCGCTTTTGGTTTATACTGAAGCCGGACTTCCAAGGCAAAGGTGTCGCCGCCGCCGCCGAGCTCGACACGAGGAACGACCCAATGGATGGAATAAAGCGCTATAACTACGTTTTCGAGTCACGCGGTGAGCTAATGTGGGCGACCGTCCTTGCCAAGCAGAACTGGGGCTCTGCTGGCCCGACGTGGGCAGTGTCGGTGACGGTGCATGCTTTCGTAGGGGCGGAGGGTGGTGGCCAGAGGCATTGGACGGCGAGGGACGGCCGGAGCTTGAGCGACCGCGTCCTGTTTCTTGGGTCACCCACAAGCTTCGCCATGGACGACACGGGTATGGGCGTGGGCGGGTGCGCCTTCTTTCTCTTGAGGGGCTGCTTGCTCAAATACAGCTTCATCGACGGCGAGGCTAAACTTATGGATGGGCCGAGTCCCAAATGGGGTTCTGTCAAGGCGCATGTGTGGCTCCAGCCCCCTCAACCAGCTATTGTTTCAGCGCGGGAAATCAGAAAAAGGGTCAAGCTTTCAACCAAGAAGAAAGCTAGGAAAAATAATAAGCAATTTAGTGGCTCGAGCGCGCCGCGAAAATTGTAGTAATTTAGTACTGCTCGGAATGAGTTTTGAGCATGTGAACTGTATTAGCTTGAAAGCATCTGTTCCTAATGTTGCGCAAGGAAATTTTTTGTTTTGAACCAAAGATCTTAAACATTGATTCTTTGTGAAACAAACATTAAGCAACATTGTCGTCTAAGTCTACTTTATTGTGTGCATCCAAAATTTGAATGGAGTGTGCTAACCATAGGCCGGCTGATCTTTTCAAAAGATGAGCCGGGTAATGAGCTGTATGATCCATGATACTCAGGCCAACTCCACCGCGTGACTCTAAACGGACGTCCGCTTTGTCCGGATTCTATCCGTTTGGGTAGGGGTTTGGGGTCGTGTCCGGACGTGTCCTGGGATGCGCTGGCCGTGCGCCCAGCGCGCGGCCGCATCCATTTGCCCCATCCTATCCGCGTCTACTTAAAAAACTAAAAGCAACGTTTCAAATGCTTCAGGCCAGTGGCCCCGGTTCATCACGCCGGCAACAGAACCAGCGGCCTACACGTCCATCGCCGGCATCAGCCAGCCTCCAAAATGAATAGTTCTCCTTGCTGGCAACACAGCCAGCAGCCGGCAACACAGCCAGCCTCCAAAATGAATGTTTTCTCGCCGGCACACTGCCAGCGGCCCGACGGGCGGGAGGCACCCATGCCAGCCTCAAAAAAGAATGGCCACGCCGATCGGACGACCTAGTTCAGGCCTTCGGCGTCGAGCATCTCCTTCTGCCTGGCCTCGAACTAGGCCCTCGTCTTGTCGCTCATCTTCGAGAAGCACACGCTCATGATCGCAAGGGCTACCTCCTTCGCTTTGGTGGCGGCATTGGTGGCCTTGATGTCGAGCTTCCTCTGCCTGGCCTTGACATTGTCGGCCTCGATGTCAAGCTGCCTTTGTCGGGCCGCCTCCTCCATGTCGAGCTGCCTTTGTCGGGCCGCCTCCTTCATGTCGATCTTCCTCCTCTTGGTCACCTCCTCCATCTCAAGCTTCTGACTTTGAAGGTCTAGGTATTGCTTCATTTGCTCGTCCTTGCTTTGCCGCTTCTTCTCGTCCCTCACATCCTTTTGGGACATCATGCCATGCAAAGTCTCATGCAAGTACATGGATGAGGCGTCACGTATGTCGTCCACCTTGGAGTTGGTCTTGCCCCTCGGCCTCTTCAACGCCTCGCCATCCCCACCTCCGGCGAACTTGGCCGTCTTCATGCCTCTCTTTCTTTGAAGTTCACGGTATTGATCCTTGAACTTAGGGCAATTGTTGATGATCGTCCAACAATGCGTAAGAGTGAATGGCTTGTCATTGTGTCGGGCCTTGAATGCCTCCAAAGATTGAAATGCCTACACCACATGATCAACAACAAGTGAACATGCAAAACATATACACGGCCGTAGTCTCATGGCCGTAGCAAGGAAAGGGCTAGAAAAAGAGGAGAGCATACCATGTCCCCAACACCGAGACCACTCACGACCGTGCTTCAACGCTCTCAAATGCGGCGCAATACTTGTTGCACTCTTGTTGGATGAACAACCATCTTTTTTGAATCGAGCCAATGCCACGGTTGCTTGTAATTTGGTAGGGCTCAAACATCTTCCTTTCATGGAATGTTTTGTGGACTCTCGTCCAAAAAACAATGCCCTTTTGTTGCGCGCCGGTCCTCGGATCTTGGCTAATCTCCATCCAAGCTTGGCAAATCAACTTGTCTTCATCTTGTGTGTATGATCCCATGCGAATGCTCTTCCTCTTCTTTTGTGCCTCCGCTCTTTGGGTGAGCTCGTCAATGAACAATGGCGCACCACTAATATCAACGTCATTGCTTTCTTCTTCTTCTTCATCACGTTCGACATAGATGTCATCGTCTTCATGCCATGAGTCACCATGGTCGTAGTCAGCACGGTCGTCGGCCTCTTCATCGGGGACGTACTCGGCGCGGCCATCCTGACTTTGGGTCTCCTCGGGGTCGTAGGTACGGCCATGCCCACTGTCGAAGATCACGTCCTCCATGTACCGGTGGTAGAAGGGGTCGTCGACCGCTGGCGTTGGGGTTGGCATTCCGTCAAACAAGACGCGGGGGGCCAGCATGGTGCCCGTGAACGTTGCCCGTGCCTGCTTTCTTAGCATCTCGACGGACGGCCGCCCACCGCTGCTGGACCCGGGCGTGACGTTGAGGTCGATGACGGCCGTGGGGCGCGGTGTGGACGGCGCGAACAAGCCCACCTCCGGCAACCTCGAGAAACGGGTTTGGCCGTCATGCCTTGGCGGAGGGAAGCTGGGCGACATGGGCGTGGTGCGAGACGTCGGCGACTGGCAGTGCGTAGGCCGGGCGACCGACGAGCCGGTGCTCGCCGGGCCGATGACCGCTGCAGGAAGCCCGGCAGGACGTCCCATGCCAAGCATGAGGATGGAGTGCGCTTTGTTGACGAGGTCCTCCTTCTCGTCGGCAGCGGCCTTGCGCCATGCTGCCTCCAGCTCCTCGCGCTGGGCGGCTCTCTTGGCCGCGACGGCATTGACCTTGACGACCGCTCTCTGTTCCCTCCTCTTCGCCGATTCCGCTTCCAACTTGGTGATCTCCTCTGGCGTGCACTCCGACCACGGCTTCCTTGGCGCCTTCTTCTTCACCTTTGCGGGTGGGTAGACGGCCAGGCCGCTGGAACTCGGCGGGGCGTCGGCCATGGACGGGGGAGAGAGGGGGCGGCGGGAGGGACGTGGGAGGGTTTGGGGAAAATGGCGCCAAATGGGCGTGGGGGGGGGGTTGGTTTCTCCCACCGATAGGCGGGCCAGGGGCGGACAAGCGCGCGCATCCCGCCTGTCCGCGCGCTGTCCGTTTCACCCCAAAACCGGCACAAGTTTGGGCCGGGGATGGGTCGAAAGCGGACACAAAGCAGACAAAAGTCCATTTGCGCCCGCGCGCTGGGCCGTCTCGTTTGTCCCTCTTACCCCAAACGGACGGGGGCGGACTAGATAGGGTCGCGCGGTGGATCGGTTGGATCCTGGAGCGGGTCTAGTAGAAGATCAAGTCAAGGATTTGTTAGCTTGACCAACTCGTACGTGCATGTAGGAGTAGCCAGTACATGCGGTTAGTAGCGGAGGTTGTTAGCAGGTCGTGGAGTTAGTGGCCGGTGTGGTGGCCAGGTCGTGTGTGTGCGTATGGGTATAAAACTCCCTCCCCTGTACTGTTGTCTTGCGCCGGTATGAGCCGAGCACTACAAGAAATATGTCAACTAGTGACCTTCTGTTAGTGACCCTGGAAGAATTGGTCATAGATCTATGACCATTTCAGACCAATTGGTCAAAAGCTGTTCGAGGGGCTCCAAACCCTAAACCATTGCGACCATTTTGTCAGAAAGGTCATAATTTCCTTACATGAAAAGGTCATAAAGCAAACAGTGCTAGTCCGCTGCCTTATTTCTAGTTGTTAACGACCAATATAGATGGTCATAGCCTTGTAAATTGTGGTGGGTTGCTATGACTAGGTGCCACCTCATCAGTTTTGCCTATGTGTCATGTCCATGTGGCAGTTTTTGCCCTAGGTTGTGAAGCAACCTATATTTCTGTCATTCCCAAATTCCCAAAAAAATCGCATAAATTCTTTGGGTCATATCTTCATCAAATATGTAAAAACCTTCCTTGCCTAGTTCAAAAATAATTCAAAAATATTCATTTTCCTATTCTGTTCAAAACAACAGTTTGTGAAGGAAGTACCACTTTGGCATGTCCAAATAGTATACATTTTCTACAGTGCTTTTCTATGCCCAAATAACCATCCTCCACCAAATGCCAGCTCAATCCATTCATTATTTTCTATGCTTCAACATTCGTATTTATGTCCAGTGTGGTAGTTTGCAAAGCAAGTACCACATAGGCTCCTCCTTTTGAGCTGAAAATTTGTGAAGACGGTCTTCTTAGTAACTGATCATCCTCAGCCAAAACTCACGCCCATTAGCCATGTACATTTCCCGTACCGCTAATCAAACACTTGGCTGCTAATTCATGTTTGAGCATCGATTGGTCTCCTCGTGAGAATCTTATGTTGTAATTTTCTTCCTAGCACCTACCTGGGGAGTGCCCAACCCACTAGACATGCCTAGGCCACCCAGAACACATGGCAACGCCACGGTCACGTGGTGACCACGCGGCGGGCATGCGAGTTTACGCGCTCTAGAGTTGGGGCCCTTGGCCACCGCCCAAACCTCGACGTATCGCCACCAAACCATGTATTTATGATTAAATAGGTACTTATGTAACTAGAAATGATTTTTGGAAAAAATAAATAGCAAACTATGAGACAACTGCAGTTCAAATTTGACCCGCTTCCAACTGAATCGGCGAAAATTTGTCTTTTTCACGAGAGGTGGATCAAAACTTTTACACCCAATCATTTTGTCAATTGTGCATTAAATATGTCCTAGTATTTTACAAAATTGATTTGATCCAATTTTGCAACAATTATTTGGGAGGTCCTTCACAAAAAAACCTCCTTTTGGGCACTCGAAAAATGGAAAATAGTTTTTTTGTCCAAAGAAAATAAAAACTTCCTTAGGCAACATTGTTTGCCATTCCAATATGCACCCTTGTGCACAATATGAGATCATTTTAACAAACTATGCCATGAATGTGGCCATAAGATTGATCATTTGGCTTGAAAGCCATGAATCTTCACACTTGATAGCTCATTTCTGAGAACACTTTTTTAAAATAATTATCGTATTACAAGTTTATTATTTTTCCTGGAAACCTGGTCACATATAATGACACAATGCGAAGGTTTTCCAATTTTTTGATTTTTTTTGAATTTTTTATGCCCGTTTCAAAATGCGGTCAAAACGGTGGGCTTGACCGTTCCTATCTTGTGGTTGAATCTTGGAATTTTTTTGGTGTTTCTATGATTAAATAGATACTTATGTACCTAGAAATGATTTTTGGAAAAAATAAAGAGCAAACTATAAGGCAGCTACAGTTCAAATTTGACCCGTTTCCAACTGAATCAACGACAATTTGTCTTTTTCACCAGAGGTGGATCAAAACTTTTTTCACCCAACCATTTGGTCAATTGTGCATTATATATGTCCTAGTATTTTATAAAATTTATTTGGTCCATTTTTGCAACAATTATTTGGTAGGTCCTTCACAAAAAACCTCCTTTCGGGCACTCGGAAAATGGAAAATGAATTTTCCGTGCAAAGAAAATGAAAACTTCCTTAGGCAACATTGTTTGCCATTCCAATATGCACCCTTGTGCACAATATGAGATCATTTGAACAAACTATGCCATGAATGTGGCCATAAGATTGATCATTGGCTTGAAAGCCATGAATCTTCACGCATGATAGCTCATTTTTAGAACACTTTTTTAAAATAATTTCTGTGTTACAAGATTATTATTTTTCCTGGAAACTTGGTCACATATAATGACACAATGCGAAGGTTTTCCAATTTTTTGATTTTTTTTGAAATATTTTATGCCCGTTTCAAAATGCGGTCAAAACGGCTGGCTTGACCGTTCCTAGCTTGTGGTTGAATCTTGGAATTTTTTTGGTGTTTCTATGATTAAATAGATACTTATGTACCTAGATATGATTTTTTAAATAAATAAATAGCAAACGATGAGGCAGCTACAGTTCAAATTTGACCCGCTTCCAATTAAATCGGCGGAAATTTGTATTTTCATGAGAGGTGGATCAAAACTTTTTACACCCAACCATTTGGTCAGTTGTGCATTAAATATGTCATAGTATTTTAGAAAATTGATTTGATACAATTTTGCAACTAATATATGGTAGGTCCTTCACAAAAAAAATAATCATTTTGAGCACTCGGAAAATGGTTAAAAATAGCTAGAAAGATTAGAAATGCATAGAAATTGGTCCTTATCCATAAAATGTGGTCTAACTCTAGTGAAAATTTGTATGGTGCCATTTTGCAAAATATTTTTGATAGCTACTTCAACAAATCCCTATATTTTTAGTACTTAGACACTTTTTTAAATCACTGGTTTTTCGAACCAATCAGGACTCTTCCCACGGATCGATGACATGGTGCCCATCCATCCATCCATCCATCTCTCCATCCCACATCCATCCATCCATCTATCTACAGAAAAAAAGAAAAAAAGATAGCCCCACCCGCAGCCCAAACCCTAGCTCAGATCGACCCTTCCTCCCCTGTCCCCATCTCCTCGCCGCCGCCCCCTCCCGATCTCGCCGCCATCGCACCCTTCCTCCCTCGTCCCCATCTCCCGATTCCTCCCCCGCCGCCCCTCCCTTCCACCACCCTAGGCACTCCACTGCCCTGACCTCGCCGCCCCCCCCCCGTCGTGGTCGTCGTCCTAGGGTTCTACCGCCCGCACCTCGCCCCCTGCCTCTCCACCCAGACGGCCTCGACCAGATCTATGGCCTAGCCCTAGCACGCTGCAACCGTTCACCGCCGCAGATCCCGCGAGCCCCGTCCTCTTCTACTCTGTTCCGCGGCTCGGAGCTGCGACTGGACGGAGCTGCATCTGGCGCCTACGGCAACGACCACGATGACGGGATTTCCCGGCCGGCCTCGAAGTGCCCAACCTCAAGAAGCGCGGCGGCGGCACGCGCAGCTGGATCCGCCATGATGCGCCGTGCAGACGCTCGAGGTCGACAAGGCCACCATGATGCACCGCTGCAAGCTCCCCGCCCGCGACCTCCGCCTCCTCGACCCGCTCTTCGTCTACCCCTCCACCGTCCTCGGCCGTGAGCGCGCCATCATCGTCAACCTCGTGCAGATCCGCTGCGTCATCACCACCGACGAGGTGCTCCTCCTCAACTCCCTCGACAGCTACGTCTTCCAGTACGCCGCCGAGCTGCAGCGCCGCCTCCTCCAGCGCACCGAGGCCGACGAGCTCCTCTTCGAGTTCCGTGCCCTCGAGCTTGCCCTCGAGGCCGCCTGCTCCTTCCTCGACGCCCAGGTACCAGTTGCAGTGCTCCTCCACTTAGCATTTATCTTCTTAACATAACATGTGGTGATATTGATATGGTACTGAATAGTTCCTCTCTGATGCCAATTGCACAATAATGCGTGGGTGGTCTAGTTGTCCATTTAATGGCAGATGATTTGTGATTGCACACACTGAAAATTCACCTTCTGTAAATCCTCATTTGCTGAATGCAGTCTGCTGTTTACTTTGATGTCATCTGCAATTTATTCAAAGTTCAAGTTCCAAATATTTGGCTAGTTGACGGTTGACAAATTAGCTGCTCCACAAGGTGTTCTTTCTTTACATGAACAATTGTTGAACTCGTTCTGCATTTTCTGTATATTTTGTAAGCTGTAACCATGTGCAGGAATATATATTATATGAATTGATTAAGAGTTGGCGAGCCTGTATTTTTGTGTGTGCAAGCAGTGTGTTGCTATATTTTAGCTCAGCCCAGGGCTGCTGCCTCGACCTTGCCCAGATTAGGCTGAACCCAGGATAGCTTTTTGAGCTGTTTCGTTGTGAGTATCATGTAGTATTAGACCAGGACAAGTTTCTTGATTGCCATACAACATTATTAGGAGGCAAAGGCATCACCAACAGTAGAGAAGCCACTACTATTCTCTTTTGCTTTCTGCATATATTAAATGACACTGGAAAAATAAGTGATAAATGCAGAGGGTAAATTGTTGAACAAACATCAAATTGGCCATGGAGAGATCATACTTTCATTCATGAAAGAAGGCAATCTTTTCCATGTCACATCTGGCAATTCACCTCTAATTAGATATGTATATCAAGACAAGATTCTTTGCTGTTTTTCCATGTCTACTAAATGATATCTTTTGGTCAGCTATATATGCATGCCTTTCTTTACAATGGCCAAGATATGATATGGAATGTTCAGACAACATTTCAACTGAATTGTACCATATGTAATGTTTAGAATTTATTCATACCTGAACTTATGATGGCAACGACACTAATGTTAAAAGAAATTGTAAGATTGCCCAGTTGCCAAGGTACCCGTGATTAACCTCTGTTTTCCTCTCTCTCTCCTTGTGCAACGGCTATTGATTGGTCACCACCAAGCTCAGGTCCATGGAGCTCCAACGTCAAGGGCACAAAGGTCAGCTACCTGCTGCTCCTTTGTTGTTTCTTGATCCATTCCTTCCTTCCTAGCACATGTCTCATCTTCTTGTTCTTGTGCAGCAGCAACAACAAAGATAGAGGCCAAGGCATTCATCCAGGAGGTGCGCAGTCCGCTCGGCATCAACCTTATTATACACTTGTGAACATTATTAGAATGAGGTGTGGTTTTCCAGCACCAGCAGTTCCTTTTATGCAATGGTTGTTAGCTTGAATTAATACATGTTCATATAGCTAATTTGCTGCTGTTGTGCATAAAATTCTAGGAAGGTCTAGCTGCAAGTTCTGGCTGTAGTGTGCTCTCATGTTGTACATGATCGTATCCATAGACTAGTGAGTTTATTGCACTATTTGCTTGCTGTGAAGTATCCAGCATTTGTTACATTATGTCTTTAAGTAGTAAAATTGAGAATGGCAAGCTAAATTCTTCAACTGAACTGCTCTTTCATTGTACCACGAAATCGGAAATACTTAAGTTCCAGATGTATTTTAGGGGTACATTCTTAGACTTTTGTTTGGATTCCATAACATTCACATGGCATTCACAAAATCGTCGTGTGTGCGTTTGTTGCAGCCTGGGGCTGAAGCAGAAGCTGGTTCCTGAGTGCCATGGCTGACTAGTGGAGCTTGGCGACAAGCTGCAGATTTGTAGGACAGAGGACTCGGCTGGGCTGTTGACGGCAACCGAGGTATGCTCTCCTCCTCTCCTTGCGTCTGGGTAGTTGCTAATTAATCTGAAGGCATTCAAAGTGGAAATATGTACACTTGTTACCACCAAGTTAGAAGATTTTGCTTGGCTTGTCTATTATGTTGTACAGAGTATATGTGAAGAAGAGAAAGATTGGAATTTGAAGAGGATGCTCTATGTAATAATGTCCAGAGTCTAGACAGGTTGCTAGATGTGACATACGTATTATATATCTCATGTTAAATTGAAGAGGATTTTGTTGTCATGTGTTTGTGTTGGAATATACTGTTCAGTCAATCTGTATAGGTCCTAGCGGCATCTTTTGCTAAGGAATATACTGTTATTATATAGTCAATCTATGTTTTCTCTCCTGTGATGTTAATTATTAGTTTCACATGCCCTTATGTTTACCACCTTCCTGTTTCCCCGTGGTTTCCGGGCGGCCGTTGTTCTGAACTTGTTGTTTGTTGGTTGGTTATTGTCAGGGGCGAGTTCCGCATGGAGTTCAAGCAGAAGAACCCCAAGAACAAGTCGGTGGCCACCGTAAGTCCCTTCCAACAAAAATCCCACTCCTGAGCATTTTTCCATATGGTTTAATATGCAGACAACAAGAGAGCTAGTGATGCTATGTTAAAATTAATGTGTACTTGTCAACTCTAGCTTATATTTGTGTCTTGCGATCCTGTTCTAATTAATGTGTATACTACAAGCCCTTGTTTTCCTGTCTAAATGCATGCACAAAAGTTCAGTTATCTTCTGAAAAATTGTTCGTGCATTTTTCAGTTTCTCAAATACAAAATAGCTTGCTCCTTTCAGTTCATACATTTTGTTCATAACCATTTTGTTTTATAACATGCAGATGATTGCCTTCATTCATATTTTGACGTGAGCTCTAGGACGAAGTTGGAAGAAGCAAGGCATGCAGGCCTTCATGCATGCTCTCTTATCCCTCCTGCTCCTAGGGAGATGCAGGACTTTGTTGTAATGTTGCCCTTGGAATTTGGATGTACTGTTGATTTTGCTGAGAATTTGATGTATATGTACTCCATATTGTTTACCTGAAATGCATTTATGTACTGGAAAATATATTGGCATCGAATCTGGTTTGTGGAATGGATACCTGACTTGTGGGACCCATTTATGAAAATAATTTGAGCAATTTTGAAATTTCTGTCAAGTGGGCCCAATGTGTGAGATGATGACAAGTGGCACCCATTTGATTGGTGGGACCAGCTCTAAAATATAATGGCCCAAATAAAGATCAAAAGAAAACCTGCTGTTAAAAGGGCCATGCAAAGAAATCAAAGGCTGCATTGCTGGGCCAGACCCATGTAGCTAATAAAATCACAGGAAAAAAATACATTAAAAAGGCCGAATTAATGGGCTCGGCCCATATAAACACCGAATTGGACCGGGCTGAAACTTGTGCCACATCATCTTGCCATGATGGATGCCTACATGGCCTGACGAGGTTGCTAGTGACTAAAACGCCACAGTAGGAATATTTTGGTCGTAAACGTCTACGACCTTCTCACAGAGAAGGTCGCTATAGTCAGTTAACGACCGCCAGCTTTTGACCTTCTCTTTTTGGTCACAAAAAGGTCTCAAATGAAAAACCATGACCTTTCAGTGACCAATAGTCAAGGTCACAAGTTGACATATTTCTTGTAGTGGAGCCTTGGAGCCAGAGATAACGTAGCTAGTCTTTGCCTGGACCGTGGTATGCGCCGGGTCGGTTGTGAGAGAGCTCCTCTGGATAGGCTGCGGTGTGTTGCCGCGCCCGGGTATGTGCCCAGTAAAGTGAGGCCGTTCGTGCGGCCGAGGCACCGTTCGTGCGATGGAGGCGTTTGTGCGCCGCTCGTTTGTGCGAGCGAGAGAAAGAGAGCGGCAACAACAAGTATTCCAGAGCTCTACCACCTCCTGGCAGTTCGTCTCCATCACGACATCTTGCAAACCTCGGAGTGTAGCATATATCACACCATCATGCAAAGAGAGCGCTTCGGCGATCAGAGGGTCTGTGACACCCGCGTGAGGCTTACACCATGCTCCAAGGAAGCCCGACGAAGAGCGAGCTACACCGCCCGCCCCTCCTTTCTCCAGACCGCTGTCAATTCCAGCATCGGTATTTATTTTCACACAAGCACCATCAGGGGGGCGCCATCCATACCCGGGAAGAGCCAAGGCCTTCTCCTTTGGTAGTTCCAATAGGGCCAGGTTCTCTCGGATGATCTTGAGCGCATTGGCCGGATTGGGTCCTTCTTCATCATGTGTCCGTTTGTTACGTGAATGCCAAATAACCCACATAACTGACACTATCTTCGCCCGGACCTGATCAGTTAACATTGGGTCACAAAGAATGTCTCGCGCCCATGTCTCAGGATTTAGTCGAGGTAACTTGAAATCAAACCACCGCTGAGCTTCATCCCAAAAACCCTTGGCATGCGGATAGTGTATAAGTGCATGCATTAGGTCCTCTTCCGCTGCCAAGCAGAGTTTGCACCGAATAATATCACGAATATGTCGCCGGTGTAGTGTTTTCTCATCTGGTAGGATTCCCCGAATTACTCTCCACCAGAAAACACGAATCTTGGGTACTACATTGAGCTTCCACAAGCGATTCCACAACTGTTCATTTGCATTTGAGGCTCCTGCAATCGGCCCTTCTTCTAGAGCAGAACACTCTTTTTGAATCATGAGAGCACGGTACGCTGATTTGATAGTGTAGATGCCGGACTTCTCGAAAGCCCAAGCCAAGAAATCTGCTCCTCCTCCTGACCGCAATGAAATGTTCAGTATAGCTGCTGCATCAGTAGGAACAAAGGTGTAACACCCACGATGCGGCTATATCTCCCATGTGTCGAAGCACGACTTAGAGGCATAACCGCATTGTGGTTTTGTCGCAAGAAGGGTCATCTTCACACAATCCCATGTAATGAACAAGACTGGGATAAAGAGTTGCCTTACAATCGCCACTTCACACAAGGAACATATAATAAATCATACATCATTTAGAGTACACACATTGTCCGACTACGGACGAAGCCAAAAGAAAAGAAGATAACCCAACTGCTAGATCCCCGATCGTCCCAACTGGGCTCCACTACTGATCATCATGAGAAGAAACATAGCAACAACCAAGGTCTTCGTTGAGCTCCCATCTGAGCTCGGTTGCATCACCTGCACTGGTATCATCGGCACCTGCAACTATTGTGATAGTATCTGGTGAGTCACGAGGACTCAGCAATCTCAAAACCCGCTAGATCAAGACTATTTAAGCTTATGGGGAAGGAAGTGGTAAAGTGGTGAGGTTGCAGCAGCAACTAGCATATATGGTGGCTAACATACGCAAATAAGAGCGAGAAGAGAGCAAACGGAACGGTCGTGAAGCTAGCAATGACCAAGAAGTGATCCTGAACTCCTACTTACGTCAAACATAACCCAAAACCGTGTTCACTTCCTGGACTCCACCGAAAAGAGACCATCACGGCTACACACGCTGTTGATGCATTTTAGAGAGGTCAAGTGTCAAGTTATCTACAACCGGACATTAACAAATTCCCATCTGCCTATAACCGCAGGCACGGCTTTCGAAAGATTATACCCTGCAGGGGTGTCCCAACTTAGCCCATCACAAGCTCTCACGGTCAACGAAGGATATTCCTTCTCCCAGGAAGACCCGATCAGACTCGGAATCCCGGTTTACAAGACATTTCGACAATGGTAAAACAAGACCAGCAAAGCCTCCCGCTGTGCCGACAAATCCCGATAGGAGCTGCACATATCTCGTTCTCAGGGCACACCGGATTGTCCAAACTTCCGGTAGGCCAGCCCAGAGTTGCCCCTGGTGGCCACCGGCGGCTGACAGGTTGGACCAACACTCACGACGAGCATTGGCCCGGGGGGGTAAAATAAAGATGACCCTTGAGTCTGCAGAACCCAAGGGAAAAAGGCTTAGGTAGGCAAATGGTAAAACCAATGTTGGGCCTTGCTGGAGGAGTTTTATTCAAAGCGAACTGTCAAGGGGGTCCCATAAATCACCCAACCGCGCAAGGAACGCAAAATCCGGGAACATAACACCGGTATGACGGAAACTAGGGCGGCAAGAGTGGAACAAAACACCAGGCATAAGGCCGAGTCTTCCACCCTTTACCAAGTATATAGATGCATTATAATTAAATAAGAGATATTGTGATATCCCAAAATAATCCTGTCCATCATGGAGCAATCTTCAACTTCACCTGCAACTAACAACGCTATAAGAGGGGCTGAGCAAAGCGGTAACATAGCCAAGCAATGGTTTGCTAGGAAGGGTGAAAAGGTTAGAGGCTGACATGGCAATTTGGGAGGCATGGTAAACAAGTGATAGGTAGCGCAGCATAGCGATAGAACGAAGCAACTAGCAAGCAAAGATAGAAGTGATGTCGAGGGTAATGGTCATCTTGCCTGAAATCCCGATAGGAAGAAGAACGAGTCCATGAAGAAGACAAACGGACGTAGTCGAACGAATCCTCACAACTCCAGAACGAAACCGAAGCTAACGAGAGAAGCAAACCGGAAAGAAGCAAACAACATGGTAAATACACAAGCATAATCATGGCATGATGCACAAACAAGTATGATGCATGTCCGGTTTAATGAGGCATGGCATGGCAAAGTGCAACAAACAATACTACAAGTTAAGTGGAGCTCAATATGCAACGAGTTGCATATTGACGGAACACCACATCAATTATTTAGTTCTCTCTCGTTTAGGCTAACAAACAATATTTAATGTTGTTAAACATGGCAAGAGGTGAAACATAATTAAACTAACTATCTAGGCAAGTTTAAATGAGGCCGGAAACAACAAACAATAATTCCAGAAAAACCTCATGTCATTTAGCAATTTAACAAAAACAACAATTTTAAGCATTTAAATGGTTTATCATGATGCGGATGACATATACAAGTTTATGCATTTTTTATGAAAACGTTAACATGAGCATGATACGAGGCATTTGGTCACCATGGCGGAACGAAAAGGGTGCCACGGCGGCGAAACAAAAATGGTGCCACGGCAACATATCTGAAAATGATGCCACGTCAACATATCCGAAAATGATGCCACGGCAACATATCGGTTCCGGTAGCTCACGGAGATACCGGTGCACAAGAACAAGTGTGACGTGAGCGGGTCATGCAAGATGGTGGGGTGATCCCGGATTCTGGGTTCCCACGGGACGGTGGCATGGCAAAAGAGGGGCATCGCAAGGACAATTCGATCACGGTGCAAAACTCGAGCATCTCATACAACACACAATCATTCGTTCACGGGCGGTCGTCTTGGGGTTATACCTTTGAAGCGTGCATTTCGGGGCGGATCGAGTTCGTTGAGGGAAGTAGTTGTTCATGTGGCGACGGTAGTGGAAGTAGTGGTACACGGCGGCGGCGGTAGTTGTTCAGGGTCTTGGCGGGTCGTCGTGTAGTTGTACACATAATCATAGATGACAGGGGTCATCGGTAGAGGTACTTGACGCATCATGTAGTCGAACTTGGCGCATCCGAAGGGGTACTTGACGAAATCCACCTCGGATGTAGTCGTGCACGTCATAGTCGGACTTGACAAAAATCACACCGACTGTAGTGATACACAGCTCGTAGACATCCAGGGTCATCGTAGAGGTACTTGTCGTCCACGAAACTAGCAGTGGAGCACACAGGCCCCGGGTTTCGATCTTCAGGAGCAGCGACGACTGCAGGAGGCGGTTGCAGCAGATGGCATCAGGGGAGGGAGCAGTTACTGCTGCTGTCAACCCTGACGGAGGCGAGATCCAGCGGCGGAGCTGGCGAGGCGGCGGCGCCGGGTAGACGAGGAGGCGGGCAAGGAGAGCAGGGCGGAGAGGCAGATGCGGGCGAGAGGAGTGGGGGCTTCGGGAGGCGATGGTTGATGCAGTGGCGGCAGGGAAAACGGAGGAGAGCGCGGAGGGTGCTCTCAGGGAGGCGCGGGGTGACGAGGAGGAGGCCGCAGGGCAGCGCAGGAACATGGCAGCAGCTTGGCCAGGGAACGATGGATGCAGCGGCGGTCGCTGGAGAGGGGCTTGGCGCGGCGGGGACGAGCTCGGCGTCCA
The DNA here is from genome assembly GCF_018294505.1 of Triticum aestivum. Classification (NCBI taxonomy): domain Eukaryota; kingdom Viridiplantae; phylum Streptophyta; class Magnoliopsida; order Poales; family Poaceae; genus Triticum; species Triticum aestivum. The sequence continues at coordinate 617,265,333 of NC_057807.1, read as the reverse complement.
TGGCGGCATCCATGGCGAGGTGGCGTTGAGTTGAGGCGCTCGGGCTGCAGGAGGCGAACAGCGGATGTCCTGGCACGGCCGCAGGCGACGGAGGAGGGAAGGCGTCGCGGCGGAGAGGATGGCGCGAGGAAGATGGGGATCGAGCGAGGAGGGAGGAGCGGTCGAGCGTGGCTCCTGGCACTGGCTATGCGTGATGGGGAACAAGAAGGAGGTGGCGGCGCAGGAGGGAGAGATCGAGGGAAAGAGATGCATGGGATCGGGCTAGGGTTAGAGCTAGGGCGCGGCTGGGCCTTAGAGGCCGGCTGGGCCTTGGGCCAAAAGGATTGGGGGGATTAGGTGGGCCGAACCGGCCAGTTGGGCTGCAAAGCTTCTTCCTCCTCTTCTTTAACTCTTTAGCAGAAAAGAAATTAGAGAGAAGAAAAGAAGAGAGGGTTAGGGAAAGATTATGCGCAAGCGGACAATTTTCCCAGACTCACAAAAATGAGTTTGATCCAAGAAAATAGGAATGGCCAAGATTGCAAGATGTAAATTCAAACTCATTTGAATTTAATTCAAATGGGTTTGAACTAGGACTTGATAAAAGGAAGGTCCAAAAATGTTCGGATTTTTGATGGAGCTCCGGAAAATGATGAAAGAAATTATGGGCAAGGTTGGAGACCAAGAATTGAGATAACAACGGCATGGGATATTTTGCAAGTGGGTTATGGTTAATTCCAAATAAATGGAACAATTTTATTATAGCTCCCTAATAATAGTAGGAGACTTTGAATATGTTTTAAAGATAAATCACCATGTGAATATCCCTTAATTTAAATGGATTGAAAAATCCATACAATTTATTTAGAAGAGTTATAAAAATTAATGACATGATGGCATGATGACATGATGCAATGCAAAAATAAAAGAGCAAGCACAAAAGAAACACACGACGAAACTCGGAATAACTGGAAGTCTTCTGGAGCGTCGGTCTCGGGGCGTTACAAAAGGTGTCTCGAACTAGGTCCATCCGCCACGACCAGTTTTCATCATCAATTAAGTCACTCACAAATTGTACTGAAGTGTTCGCAGGTTTGACGATAGGTTTCATTGTCAATATACCTGGAATCCATTTGTCATCCCACACATATACACTCGAACCATCCCCAATCCTGTTAATTAGTCCAACATTCAAGGCGTCTCTCTCAGAGATAATAGCACGCCAAGTTGCTGATGAATTCGAGGGTGCACTAGAATGCATGAAGTCACAATCATGAAAATACCTCCCCTTCAGAACTCTGGCGCACAAGGAAGTTGGGTTAGTCATCAGTCTCCAACCGTGTTTCCCTAGCATCACCAAGTTAAAGAAATTGAAGTCACGGAATCCCATTCCGACCTTACATTTTGGTACTGTAAGCTTATGCCAAGATAGCCGGTGCATGGATCTTTTATCTAAGGAACTGCCCCACCAGTATCTAGCCATTAAGGAAGTGAGTTTTGAGCAAATTTTCTTAGTAAGTAAGAAACAACTCATACTATGCGCCGGGATGGCTTGAATGATTGACTCGAGCAAGGTTTCCCTCGCTGCGCATGCCATAGTCCGTTCTGACCAACCATTCATTTTCCACCGGCATCATTCTTCTGTGTAATCAAATGTGCCACTTGTGAGCCTGCCAATAGCAGTTGGAAGTCCCAAGTAACGTTCACTGAATGCCTCGTTATCAATTCCCAACATTTGCTTCACATGAATTCTTCTGAATCCCAGATTATTAGGACTGAAGTAAACTGAACTTTTGCCCATATGAACACTTTGTCTTGAACACTGCGAATAAATTCTGAGGATAGCAGCGAACCTGGTGCAACTCTGAATATTAGCATTGATAAAGATAAGACTATCATCTGCAAAAAGAAGATGGTTTACCCATGGAGCTCTCAGGCTAGCTCTGACTCCCCTATTGAAAGTGCTAGTTATCGACTAGAGGGGGGGTGAATAGGCGATTTTTATCAAAGTCTTCAAAACGTGGAAGTTTCGAAGACAAACAATAGAAATAACCTAATTGCTATGCAGCAGAAGATAAACTACAACAAGCAAGCCATAGTCAAGTATGCAATAGCGTTAACGTACGAAGACTAATAGCAGCTAGGTAGTAGGATCAGAATGGAAGATAGTATGAAGCCAATCAACAATAGTAGTCAAGCGATGAAGTCAATCAGATAAGACAGATAAGCAATGACTCCACGAAGACAAACTCAAAGTAAAGGAGGGAAGAGATAGAACCAGTTGCTTGTTGAAGACACAGGATTTGTTGGACCAGTTCCAGTTGCTGTGACAATTTTATGTCTGGTTAGGGAGGCTGAGATTCAACTCAGAAGACCGTGTCTTCACCTTATTCCCATTGAGCTAAGGACACTTAGTCCTCGCCCAATCACTCTGGTAAGTCTTCAAGGTAGACTTCCGAACCTTCACAGACTTTGTTCACCCGGCAATCCACAATGACTCCTGGATGCTCAGAACGCGACGCCTAACCGGCTGGGGGATTCACAGTCCTCAAGTGTAATAAGTGTTCAGGTCACACAGACAGAAAGACTTCAGTGATGCCTAACACTCTTTGGCTCTGGGTGTTTGGGCTTTGTCCTCGCAAGGATTTTTCTCTCTCTCAAATGCTTCGAGGTGGGTTGCTCTCAAACGACAAAAGCCGTATACTAACTCTTAGCAGCCACCAATTTATGGTGTAGGGGGTGGGCTATTTATAGGCACTAGGCAACCCGACCTGATTTGTCCAAAATGACCCTGGGTCACTAAGGAACTGACACGTGTTCCAACGGTCAGATTTCAAACACACGCGGCAACTTTACTTGGGCTACAAGCAAAGCTGACTCATCCAGCTCTGGATAAGGTTTTCTCTCATTGTCTTCGCTCGAAGACATAGGATTTGAGTTGAGCATCACTTCAGCCACACTGACTTAGTTCACTTGGACCCCACTTAACAGTACGGTGGTTCCTATGACTCAACAAAGAAGAAAAGGAAGCAACGAATCCACACAGTCTTCGTGCTTCATAGTCTTCACGCAATGTCTTCTCATGTAATAGTCTTCAATATGAATATCTTCTCATACCACCATTGTCTTCAATGTCTTCATACATTTTTAGGGGTCATCTCCGGTAGGTAAACCGAATCAATGAGGGACACTACCTGCGTTATTCTGCAATTCTCACAAACGCATTAGTCCCTCAACCAACTTTGTCGTCAATACTCCAAAACCAACTAGGGGTGTCACTAGATGCACTTACAATCTCCCCCTTTTTGGTGATCGATGACAAACTGGTTGAAGTTTTCAACGGGGATAAATATGTGAAATTGTAAGGATAGGAAATAGTCTTCATAAGTTGCAAGGGCTCCCCCTGAAGATGTGCATGTAAGTAATTTGCTTTTGGAATGCAAATGCACATGGCAGGTTGTACTTGTGGAGATCTACTTCAACTTATGAAGATAATTCATCATGCATGAACTGATATAGTAAGTAGAATGACATGCATAATGAAAAATGGACGTCTGCAGAATGATCTAAGTGCGGAAGTTATCATAGCACATGCGGAATTTATCATCGCATCACAGTAAAGCAAATAAGTAGCAGACGACCATCAAGTTTAGGTGTTACAACTCAGAGAACCAAATGTTTCAAAAGGCAAGAGTTGTAAGCACGCAGCAAAATATAATGCAACCGCCCATATGAACCCGCTTGAAGACTATCAACTCATACGCTTCTCCCCCTTTTGTCAGTAAGGACCAAAAAGGTTTGAAGACATAGAGCATCTACTCGTCATCATGAGTAGGTGAAGCAGCAGGGTTGTCGTCGTTGGGTGGCGGTGCAGATGAACTTGGTGCAGTGTTGATGCGCGCAGTAGTAGGAGGTGGTGAAGTAGCATCATCGACATCATCGATCACTCTGGCATTTACCGTTGCCGCGGAGGAAGAATATTCAGAGTCTTCAACAGATGGAGTACGACGCAGGACAGCAGTCCGTGGAGGAGTGGAGTCAAACTGGAATCTTTCATTAAAGCCATCGTCTTGAAGATCAGCTTCAGCACTGAGCAGAGTCAAACTCTTACATGATCGCCGGCAAGTTTCATGAGCAACAAAGGCATTCTTGGTGGCAAGGTTGCGAATGCGATTGTCATCCACCAAGAGGCTTTGCATCTGTCTCTTGAGCCAGAAATGATGCTTATCCTGTTTCTGATGAAGGGCCACAAGAAGTTCTCGGTCATTGAGAACGCGAGAACGCTTCCGAGGCCTTTGTGCAATGGTGCTTTCAGTGGCTTCAGTAGGTGCTCGATGAGGCAGACGAGTGTTTCCAGCCAATGGATAGATTCGTGTCGCTGCTTGAACACCTTCAATAGGCTAAGTGAAGCTTTGGTGCTCGGCATTCTAAAGACAAAGAGGCTTCTTGGCAGGGTCAGAGTATATAGCTTCAACTGACATATCAACCTCTAGCAGAAAGATCATATGATTGCGAGTAGAGGGCTGATAGTTGACAGATGAGTGTCTGTTGATGAGGCGCATGACCCATGGAGCATAAAACTTCAGACCAAATAGGTCAGAGCCGGAAGCAGCAAGTTGCCTGATGAAAAACTCTTGAGTGTTGAAGCTGATGCCATTGAGAATATAGAAGACCAAAGTCTTCATAGCTCCTTCAAGCTTGGCCGCTGATGAATGTCCTTTGACAGGCCATAGAGTTCGCCTGATGATATGATATATGGTGTGAGGCAGATACTCAAGGTCTTCAACAAAGAAATCTGTTGGATATTTAGCGTCAGATGGCAAGGGCTTCATCATGCTCAACATCTGGCTCATATTGGGTTCTGGCTTATGGAAGATACTCTCTACTGCATTGCGGTGTAGCAGACAGTCAGGTTCATATAGTTCTCCTGGAGTGGCTAGCCCTGTAAGCTCGATGATATCCATAGCTTTGGCTTCATGATGAACATTTTCAGTCATCCACTCGAGAACCCATGTCTTGATGTCTCTGTTGTAGCCGCGAATGTGTAGAGTAGCATAGAATTGAAGCAATAGCTCTTCATTCCAATGTTCCTTGTCTGTCACAAAGTGGAGCAAACCAGCATCACGAAAGCAATCAAGTGCTTCTTCTAAGCACGGCAGTCCAGCAATGGCTTCTGTATCAAGGCGCATATGAGGAAAAATGCGCCCTTGATCATATAGTATGCATGAGTAATAGCTTCTCTGCTGATAGCTCCAGAACCGATCTGATGATATCCTTGGCTTGGAGTAGGGGTTCTTGGCGCTGTCAAAGAAGGTATTATGGCTTTTGAAGCCATTGGCATTGAAGGACCCTGGTGAGTTTGCAGTACCTGGAAACCTTGGCAACCTAGGCTTTGGCTTCTGGACCTGAGGCCTATGCTCAATATGATAGTCGAATTGAGGTCCTGAGGCAGTAGGCGGAGGCTCCAGAATGGGCCATCGGACAGTGGTAAGCTGACCATGACTATATGCTTGCTCAATTGTGTGAGGCCTTGGTGGCGGAACAGGAGCATCGGCAACAGTTGAGGCGTCAGGCTCCACAACAAGTGCTTCGGGAGCGATTATCTCATTGGCTTCAGGTGCAGCAGCCTCAGTTGTTTCAGGTTCAGTGGCCACACTTGCTTCAGGCACACTAGTTGGTGCAGGCTCCACATTAGCGTCGGCCATGACTACGTCATTGGCTTCATTGGCGTTGGCGGTGGCAGCCTCAACATTGTCAACCTCCTCTTGACGAATAGGAGGGCCGGGCACTGGCACGTTCACTTCAGGAACAACTTCTTCTATAACTGGGGGAGTAGGGACACGCACATCTTCTTGATTCTCTTCGGCTGATGCAGCCGGAATGTCTTCATCAGCTTGGGCTTCAGACATGGAGACATTCACAGTTGGAGTGGGTTCAGAAAATACTTGACGTGCAACAGGTGAACGTTGCACTTCTCCTTCTGGAACGCTCGACAGAGGGACATGAGGCCTTTGTCCTTTGCGAAGCCTGCGAAATGCTGGCAACGCCTTGGGAGATGGAGTTGATTGGGCCTAAAAGTCTTCATCCTCTTCTTGGACGGGGTGTGTAGCTTGTTGTTGTTGTTGGGGAGTACTGAGGGAGTCTTGTTCTTGCGGGCGATCAGCCCATGATGCATCCCGAGCAATTGGCGTAAGTGGTCGACCAATGCTGATGAGTTCGCTATTCGTTTGAATAGGGCATGATACCACGTCATGTTCGATCTGAGGAAGAACTTCATCATCAGTTACATTGTCATCATGACCAATGTCTTCAGCAGCGGTGGGTTCAGGTGCTGGAATATCTTCAGCTTCATGAGCCTCTGAGGGAGCAGGCTCATGAACGATCATCTGTCTTTCTTGATGTTCAAACGCAGGTCGAACCATTGAGATGGGTTCAACAACCATAGGCTCTGTGGGAGCAGCCCGATTTTTCTTGGTCTTGCGCTTCTTCTTGGAGGGAGCAGCATCAGAGGCTTCAGTATTCTTCCTCTTTCTGGCTTCAGCCTCGGCAGCCCTCGTCTTCTTCTGTTCAGAAGCGGTTGTGGTGACCTTTGGCTTCGAGCCAGTCATGCTACTTGGGAAGATAATGCGAGGGGCTTCTTGGCTTGAGGGTGCAGGCTGGTCAGCAGGAAGCTTCTTATTTTTCTTTGCAGCCATCCTGGGGTCAATGCCAGGACGGCCAAGTGACTTGCGCTTCTCAGCCTCATTGTAGGCAAGCACACACTTATCAGCCAAATTCTTCATACGCTCTCGAGAGCCTTGAGCTTCTTGGCGCTTGTTCAGAAAAGCTTCTTTGAGCTCATGCAGCATGACCTTGAAGTTTTTGACATCTTGCACACTGAGCTTCGCAACGTGCTTCTTGAACTGAGCCTTTTCATAATAAATTTTGTTCTTCAGCTCAACAATGCGCTGAGCAAGAGCTAGCTCAGAAGCAATGGCGCCATTAAAGGCAACGCTGAGGCCAATGGGAAGCTGCAGATCGTCAAAGCTGAGGTTGGGGGTGTCAAACCACTCATCAATGAAGTTATGAATGATTGCCACATCAAAGAGAGGCAAGTTGTTGAAGATTTCTGCTTCTTCCTTGCTTTTGATCAATTGCTCAAGGGCATCATCTGCAAGATCTTCATCACTGGACAGATCAATGGGATCTTCACGCAGTATAGCGGCAGGAGTCAAGGCTTGATCAGTATGCCTGACAAGTTGCTTTTTCTTCTCCGTCTTCTTGGAGATACGGGATTGATCTTCAGACTGCACACTGGCTTCAGGAGGTGCAGTGGCCAGAGGCTTCGCGCGTAAAGCTTTCGGAGGTGCTGATTTAGAAGCCTTTAGCTTCTTTTGCTTCTGTGGCTTCGAAGGAGGAGCTGGGGCTTCATCAGAATCAGCCTCATTGTCAGAATGATCCACTTTGGCACCTTGTACCAAGATGTAGGAGATGAGGCCATCAAGGTTTGCAAAGGGGCCAATTCTATTTTCTTCAGCTTCACGTGTGCCATTATCACGGGGAGCATAGGGGCCGGGATTAAAGTCTAATCCCCATGACTTCTTGTTTTCCTTTGCCCGAAGCCTTAGCAATCTGGAGTTTGCGCTTGAAGAGATTGTCGTCACGACACCAGAGCAATGATGTTGGGTCGGCTTCTTCAGGCTGTGGTCCATGGACCATGCAAGGATAGAATTCTTGCGCAATGGCTTCAGCTTTGTTCTTGGGGGGAAGGCCTCGATAGAGAATATCACCCCAAGGGCTTTTGATAGCATTTTTCTCTGCGTACTCCTAGGTGACAAACTTGTACTTGTACCACTATTCAGCCCAATAGCATCGAATCCATTGGATTCGAGTCTTGCGCTGATTGTAATCTTCTTCAGAATCTGTTTTATACATTTCTGCCAGATCCTCAGGCAGATCCTTTGAAGTTCCCCCACGACGCTGTCTGCCACCCTTCCTGACAGATTTCTCCGTAGCCATGAACTTCAAACTGAACGGTTTCAATATGTTCAAAGGCTTCAAAGTCTTTCGCTTGCTGGTCATACAGGAACTGGCTTCAGGAGAACTGATATGATGCTGTCAGTATTCTGCAAACGAATGTAGACTATGAGAACCAAGGGATTCTCCCAAGGACATGTACCTGTGACAGCATTAGAGATGCGAGGGAAGGGGAAGAGGTCATATGCATTCTCAGAAGATTTTGAAGATAAATCAGTTTGAAGACATTGACCTCATGATGCGAAGACATTCACTTATATGTGGTGAGTTGGTTCCAGATTTGTACCAATCCGTGAATAAGTACAAGTGAGGAATCAAACTAGATAGGAAATCTAAGTGAATAGACTAGGCATTGTGAGATGCAGACAGAATAGATCTAACATTGAGTAGGTAGAAACCACTTTCGGTAAGTAGGATGAATCTATGAAGATCAAAAAGGTGGTAAAAATAGAGTTATAATTACCGCACGACGAACTGCTAGATGGGAAGAATAGGACACCGAGCAGTTCAGCCCACCGTGCCCTAACTTCGCGACGGAGGACACCTACGACGACGGCGGAGAGGACGATGTCCGCGACTGCGTGAGGACGGCGTCGGAGAAGTCGCAGCAGCTAAGCGGTGGCGCTAGGGTTTTGACGAGGTGGAGAGGTGGAGGAAGATTTTCTTGACCGCAGGGGACACGTATTTATAAGTAGGTGTGTGGCACAGCGCAATTACGCAGGTGCCCCTGTTTGTTCACATCCGTGGGACACGTGGCAAGCATGCAACATACATAGAGTTGTCCCACGTTCCCACGCCCGCCAGGCATGTCGGAGAGTTGTTCCGGCTTCTCCGGATTTAGACAATAAAGATGAATCATTTAAATAGGACTTGATGTTTGTCTCTGTGTCTTCTGCTGACTAGGACGCAGAGAAGACATTCGATAGTTTCAATAGAATGCATATGATTTGGACAGATAGAGTTTGAGATAGAAAGCATAGAGGGGTTAGGGTCCGATCACATTCACTTAGTTCAAAAGATTCAACTTGAAGACATAGCTATAAGTGAATGCTGTAGAGGACAGAACGCTAGTATATATATATGCAATCAACTCATCATAGCGTAGAAAATCATGAAGATAAATAGAAACTGAAGACAAACCAAATGCGAAGTCTTTGCAAAAGTAACGCCATGAGTGAAACACTTCAAACAGAGAAATTTGGTGGTGGCGTTACCCACCATATAGGAAGCATTAGACCCAGACACGATGCACAATTATCATGGTGCTCCGAAGTCAAATTCCATGTTAATGTATTCACACTCAGAGTGTAAATCTTCATTGATTGAAGATATACCTTACTTCGTGTGTTGCACATCTAAGTCATCAACATGCATAAGTATTAGGATGTGTGCCTGATCACAGGACATTAGAGGATTCCAAGATATTTAGCTCACACCGTAACTTGCAAAACCTTTTCTCGTCCAAGGGCTTTGTGAAGATATCTGCCAGTTGCTCTTCAGTGTTGACGTGCATGATATCTATATCTTTCTTCATAACATGATCTCTGAGAAAGTGATGACGTATTTCAATGTGCTTTGTCTTCGAGTGCTGGACTGGATTGTTGGCTATCTTGATGGCACTTTCGTTGTCGCAGAAGAGAGGTACTTGGTTCAGGTTGATGCCATAATCCTTGAGAGTTTGCTTCATCCATAGAAGCTGAGCACAACAGGATCCAACAGCAATGTATTCAGATTCAGCAGTTGAGAGTGATACACAGTTCTGCTTCTTTGAAGACCAACAGATAAGTGATCGACCAAGAAAATGACATGTGCCTGATGTAGACTTGCGATCCACCTTGTCACCAGCATAATCAGCATCCGAGAATCCAACCAAATCAAATTTTGAGCCCTTGGGATACCATAATCCGAGTGTTGGGGTGTAATCCAAATATCAAAGAATTCGCTTTACAGCTAAGTGATGCGATTCCTTTGGTGCCGCTTGGAATCGAGCACACATGCAAACACTAAGCATAATATCTGGCCTAGATGCACATAAATAAAGCAAAGAACCAATCATGGAGCTGTATACCTTTTGATCGAACTCTTCACCATTGTCGTCGGGACCAAGATGGTGTTTGGCTAGCATTGGCGTCGTGTAGCCTTTGCAGTCTTCCATTCCAAACTTCTTCAGACAATCTTTGAGGTACTTTTCTTGAGATATGAAGATGCCATTTCGTTGCTGACGAATTTGAAGACCAAGGAAGAACTTCAGCTCACCCATCATGGACATTTGATATTGCTCTTGCATCATGTACCCAAACTCATCACTATACTTCTGGTTGGTGCAGCCGAAGATAATATCATCCACATATATTTGGCACACAAACAGTTCGCCATCATATGTCTTCGTGAAGAGTGTGGGATCGAGGGATCCTGGTTTGAAGCCTTTGCTCTTCAGGAAGTCTTTGATTGTATCATACCAGGCACGAGGAGCTTGTTTGAGGCCATACAATGCTTTGTTTAGCTTGTACACCATATCAGGATGTTTTGGATCTTCAAAGCCAGGTGGTTGTGCGACATACACTTCTTCTTCAATCTTGCCATTGAGAAATGCACTTTTCATGTCCATTTGATATAGCAAGATGTTGTGATGATTAGCATAGGCTAGCAGTATGCGAATAGCTTCAAGCCTAGCAACAGGAGCAAATGTTTCATCGAAGTCAATTCCTTCAACTTGAGTATATCCTTGAGCCACAAGACGTGTTTTGTTTCTGACGACTTGACCATGCTCATCTTGTTTGTTCCGATATATCCATTTTGTGCCAATTATGTTATGCTTGCGAGGGTCAGGGCGCTTGACCAGTTCCCAAACATTATTCAGCTTGAACTGTTGAAGTTCTTCTTGCATGGCTTGTATCCATTCAGGTTCCATAAAGGCTTCAGCAACTTTCTTGGGTTCAGATATTGATACAAATGAAAAGTGCCCACAGAAATTTGCTAACTGTGTTGCTCTTGATCGAGTAAGAGTACCAGGTGCGTTGATGCTATCAATTATCTTCTCAATTTGTACTTCATTTGCAACACAAGGATGAACTGGACGAAGACCTTGCTCATGCTGATCATTGTCATCATTGGAAGTATTGTCTTCAGGTTGGTTTGGTGCAGAAATGATAAGTTCCTCTTCAGGCTGTGCTTCAGAGGGCATGATCTCACCAGTTCCCATCAGCTTGATAGATTCACTAGAAGGAGCTTCATCAAGTGTGTTTGGCAGGAGCTCTCGTTGTGAACCATTGGTTTCATCAAATCGCACATCCACTGTTTCAACGATTTTGTAGTGGAAGAGGTTGAAGACTCTGTAAGAGTGCGAATCCTTTCCATAGCCAAGCATGAAGCCTTCGTGAGCTTTGGGTTCAAATTTTGACTTGTGATGGGGATCCTTGATCCAGCACCTAGCACCAAAGACTCTGAAGTAGCTGACATTTGGCTTCTTGCCAGTAAGGAGCTCATAGGATGTTTTGCCCAGAAGCTTGTGGATGTAAACACGGTTGATGATGTGACATGCAGTATCAATTGCTTCAAGCCAGAATTTTCTTGGTGTCTTGTACTCGTCAAGCATTGTTCGAGCCATCTCAATGAGGGTTCTGTTCTTGCGCTCAACAATGCCATTTTGCTGAGGTGTGTAAGAAGCAGAAAATTAATGAGTGATTCCCATTGTATCCAGATAAAGATCAAGGCCGGTGTCCTTGAATTCAGTGCCGTTATCACTTCTGATATGCTTGATCTTGACGCCATAATTGTTCATTGCTCGATTGGCGAATCGTCTGAAGACATCTTGTACTTCAGTCTTGTAGAGAATTATGTGCACCCATGTATATCTTGAGTAGTCATCAACAATAACGATGCCATAGAGACACGCCGTTGTTGTGAGGGTGGAGTAGTGAGTAGGTCCAAATAAGTCCATGTGTAGCAGCTCGAAGGGTTGAGATGTTGTCATGATTGTCGTCGAGGGATGCTTGGCCCTTGTCATCTTCCCAGCTTCGCAAGCACCACACAAATGATCTTTCTTGAACTTGACACCTTCGATGCCTATGACATGCTTCTTCTTGACGAGAGTGTGCAAGTTCCTCATGCCAGCGTACCCTAGCCTTCGATGCCAGAGCCAGCATTCTGAAGCTTTTGCAAGAAGACATACGGCAAGCTGTGGACCTGCTGAGAAATCTACCATGTATAGATCACCTCTCCTATACCCTTCAAAGACTAGAGACTTGTCAGATTCCATTAGTACAAGGCAACGATATTTTCCAAATATCACAATCATGTTTAAGTCACAAAGCATTGAGACAGACATTAAGTTGAATCCAAGGGATTCAACAAGCATCACTTTATCCATGTGTTGATCCTTTGAGATTACAACTCTACCTAGACCCAATACTTTGCCTTTACCAGTGTCAGCAAATGTGATTTGACTCTTGTCGGATGGACGTAAGGTTGAGTCCATGAGAAGACTTCGATCACTAGTCATATGATTAGTGAATCCGCTGTGAATAATCCATTCTGAAGCTTTTGGTGACATGCCCTACAGTGCAGTTAGGAGGATAGGCTTCACAAGGTGCATTGTGAAGCATAAGCATTTGATGCACATGTGGATTATCACAGCACAGTATGACAGGTAAGTGATTCATATGTGGAATACATAGTAAGTCATTTTATCATGCGTCCCTTTGTGTTTTAGGTCCCCAGCAATAATATTGGACGCCTTTGATTGCTGGCTGGAGACCATGTTCTGCAAAAGAGAGTTAATTCTTCTTCACCACCCACATCTTTAGGGGTGGCTTAGAAGCAATGAGTCTAAGTGCAACATATGAGAATTTCGGCTTTGGAGCCCTAGCAAATAGCCTTGCAAGAGATGAATGATACTCATATGAATAAGCAGAAAAGTTCTTAGTATTATGAACATAGCGGTTTGAAGACACACACTCATATTCATAAGTTTGAGTGTGATTTCCCTGCAAAACATTGGCGTTAGGGTGACTCAGGTGAGTCCTGTTTCCGTATGAAGCCGTTGGACCATGTGACGCCTTTGATCTGGGGTTTGTCTTCTTCCCTGGTGGTGTCATGACAACATTCACAGGAAGATTCTCAAGACAGCTTTTGGGAACCCAGATCTTCTTCATTGGCGGTCCATTCCTGCAGTTAGTACCAATATACCTGGCTAACACTTCACCATTCTGATTTTTGAACAGTTTATAGTTTGCATCAAAGGATTCATCAATGATAATAGGATTAGCACAGGTAAATCCAGATAAAGTGGATGGATCCACTGAAGGTTCCTTTGTAGCAACCCATGTGGTTTTGGGATACTGCTCAGGCTTCCAATAGGAACCATCGGCATTCATTTTCCTCTCAAACACAACACCCTCTTTCCTAGGGTTTCGGTTCAGAATCTGCTTTTTGAGGACATCGCAGAGAGTCTGATGTCCCTTCAAACTTTTGTACATCCCTGTTTCAAGCAATGTCTTCAACATAGCATTTTCATCAGCAACAGCAGTGGTATCCTCCGCAGAGGGTTAGTAACCACTTCAGTAGGTGAAGACAATGAAACAGTAGTAGCAGTGGAACATTCAGCAACAGATGTAGCATTATCACGCTCAATGCATTTTAGACATGGTGGTTCAAATCCATCCTGAGCGGAACTGATCTATTGAGCGCGAAGTGACTCATTCACTTTTTGAAGATCTTCATGAGCCGCTCTCAATTTCTCAAGCTCTTGTTTCCTTTGAAGATAATCATAGGAGAGTCTTTCATAAGTAGTTGAGAGTGATTCATGACGACCTTCAAGTTCTTGGTACTTAGCATGAAGATTTTTTATGTCATCAACTAAGGACTGTGAACGTGTCATTTCCGCGTCCAACAGGTCATCGCTTTTGTCTAACAGTTTTTGAGTATGTTCCATAGCTCTTTGTTGTTCAGTAGCAATTTTAGCAAGTGTTTTGTAGCTGGGTTTAGATTCACAATCAGAGTCATCTTCACTTGATGTTTGAAAGTAAGCATCGCGAGATTTTACCTTGGCACCACGTGCCATGAAGCAGTAGGTGGGAGAAGGATCGTCTTCGTCATTAGCTTCAGCGTTGGTGTGGAAGTCATTGTCTTCAGTGTTGAAGATGGACTTGGCGACATAGGCTGTGGCTAGAGCCAGACTTGCAACGCCAGGGTCAGACTCCTCACCAGACTCCACCTCCGCCTCCTCCGAAGCAGACTCCTCCTCTGAATCCATTTCCTTGCCAACAAAAGCACGAGCCTTGCAAGATGAGCTCTTCTTGTATGATGAAGACTTGGAAGAAGACTTAGAAGACTTTGAGGATTTCTTTTTCTTCTTGTCATCGGAATCATATTCCTTGCTTTTCTTCTTCTTCTTCTCATTGTCCCACTATGGACACTCAGATATGTAGTGACCAGGTTTCTTGCATTTGTGGAAGGTTCTCTTCTTGTTGTCATGAGTGGAAGCTTCATCATTTCTTGAGCTGGATCGTGAAGACTTTCTGAAGCCCTTCTTCTTGGTGAACCTCTGGAACTTCTTCACAAGCATGGCAAGTTCCTTTCCAATGTCTTCAGCATCATCAGAACCGCAGTCAGATTCTTCTTCTTCAGATGAGGAAACAACTTTTGCCTTCAAAGCACGAGTTCGACCATAGTTGGGGCCATAAATATCTCTTTTCTCAGAAAGCTGGAACTCATGTGTGTTGAGCCTCTCAAGTATATCAGACGGATCGAGAGTCTTGAAGTCAGGACGTTCTTGTATCATGAGGGCAAGAGTGTCAAAGGAGCTGTCAAGGGATCTCAGCAGCGTCTTGACGATTTCATGCTTGGTGATCTCAGTGGCGCCGAGAGCCTGAAGCTCATTTGTGATGTCGGTGAGGCGATCAAACGTGAGCTGGACATTTTCATTGTTGTTTCTCTTGAAGCGGTTGAAGAGATTGCGAAGAACACTTATTCTCTGGTCTCTCTGAGTAGAGACGCCTTCGTTGACCTTGGATAGCCAGTCCCAGACTAGGTTTGACGTTTCCAGAGCACTCACGCGGCCATACTGTCCTTTGGTCAGATGACCACAAATGATGTTCTTTGCAGTCGAGTCCAGTTGAATGAACTTCTTGACATCAGTAGGGGTGACACCTTCACTAGTTTTGGGAACGCCATTCTTGACGACATACCAGAGGTCGACATCAATGGCTTCAAGATGCATGTGCATCTTATTCTTCCAGTAGGGATATTCCGTTCCATCGAACACGGGGCAAGCAGCGGAGACTTTGATTATCCCTGCAGTCGACATAGCTAAACTCCAGGTGGTTAAACTGAATCACACAGAACAAGGGAGTACCTTGCTCTGATACCAATTAAAAGTGCTAGTTATCGACTAGAGGGGGGGGGGGTGAATAGGCGATTTTTATCAAAGTCTTCAAAACGTGGAAGTTTCGAAGACAAACAATAGAAATAACCTAATTGATATGCATCGGAAGATAAACTACAACAAGCAATCCATAGTCAAGTATGCAATAGCGTTAACGTACGAAGACTAATAGCAGCTAGGTAGTAGGATCAGGATGGAAGATAGTATGAAGCCAATCAACAATAGTAGTCAAGCGATGAAGTCAATCAGATAAGACAGATAAGCAATGACTTCACGAAGACAAACTCAAAGTAAAGGAGGGAAGAGATAGAACCAGTTGCTTGTTGAAGACACAGGATTTGTTGGACCAGTTCCAGTTGCTGTGACAACTGTACGTCTGGTTAGGGAGGCTGAGATTCAACTTCAGAAGACCGTGTATGCACATTATTCCCCTTGAGCTAAGGACACTTAGTCCTCGCCCAATCACTCTGGTAAGTCTTCAAGGTAGACTTCCGAACCTTCACAGACTTCTTTCACCCGGCAATCCACAATGACTCTTGGATGCTCAGAACGCGACGCCTAACCGGCTGGAGGATTCACAATCCTCAAGTGTAATAAGTCTTCAGGTCACACAGACAGAAAGACTTCAGTGATGCTTAACACTCTTTGGCTCTGGGTGTTTGGGCTTTGTCCTCGCAAGGATTTTTCTCTCTCTCAAATGCTTCGAGGTGGGTTGCTCTCAAGCGACAAAAGCCGTATACTAACTCTGAGCAGCCAGCAATTTATGGTGTAGGGGGTGGGCTATTTATAGCCACTAGGCAACCCAACCTGATTTGTCCAAAATGACCCTGGGTCACTAAGGAACTGACACGTGTTCCAACGGTCAGATTTCAAACACACGCGGCAACTTTACTTGGGCTACAAGCAAAGCTGACTCATCCAGCTCTGGATAAGGTTTGCTCTCATTGTCTTCGCTCGAAGACATAGGATTTGAGTTGAGCATCACTTCAGCCACTCTGACTTAGTTCACTTGGACCCCACTTAATAGTACGGTGGTTCCTATGACTCAACAAAGAAGAAAAGGGAGCAACGAATCCACACAGTCTTCGCGCTTCATAGTCTTCACGCAATGTCTTCTCATGTCATAGTCTTCAATATGAATATCTTCTCATACCACCATTGTCTTCAATGTCTTCATACATTTTTAGGGGTCATCTCTGGTAGGTAAACCGAATCAATGAGGGACACTACCTGCGTTATCCTCCAATTCACACAAACGCATCCCTCAACCAACTTTGTCGTCAATACTCCAAAACCAACTAGGGGTGGCACTAGATGCACTTACACCTATCAATATAATTCCCCTCCATAATACTTGAGCAGAGAGGAAAAGCCTTCTGCACACAGTAGGAACAAGTACGGCGAAGCAGGGCATCCTTGCCGCAGCCCCCTTGATGGGGTGAAGAAAGGTACCAATTCCCCATTCACTTTCACCGCGAATCTGACCGAAGAAACACAGTTCAAAATCAGTCGAACGAAAGATGAGCAGAACCCCAACTTGATCATGATGGCCTCCAAGAAGTGCCATTCAACTCTATCGTACGCTTTCATCATGTCAAGTTTCACTGCACACGCATAATTTTTCCCTTTCTTCCGTCTTCTAATGGCATGTATACTTTCATATGCAACAAGAATATTGTCTGTAATCAAACACCGGGGGGCAAACGCACTCTGTTCTTCACTTATCAGTTCATCCAGACAAACCCTCATCCGGTTGGCAATAGCTTTTCCTGCAATTTTGTAAGGAACCGGGCAAAGAGAGATGGGTCGGAATTGTGTAATATCTTGAGGATTACACACCTTGGGGATCAAGGTTATAGATGTGTCATTAAACCCAGCAGGTAGTTCTCCCCCATTTAGAAAATCCAGCAGTGCAAGCACAAGATCGCCCTCAATAATGCTCCAATGGCGCTGGAAAAAACCTGTAGTAAACCCGTCGACACCAGGAGCCTTGGACGGCGCCATTTGGAAAAGCGCCTCCTTGATCTTAGTAGGTTCAAAGGGTTTCACAATCGCTTCATTCATGACTGCCGAAACTCTATGTGGCACGAATTGCAGCAGCTCACTTAAATCAGCACCCCCTTGAGACAGGTATAGATGTTGGTAAAACGAGTGCACTTCCTGGTTAATGTCATCTAAACTGTTACACACTGATCCATCCACACAGTTAAGGCTGGCTATATGATTAATACGCCTTCTCTGGGCCGCTTGGGCCTGGAAGTAACCTGTGTTCCGATCACCGGAGCGGAGCCAAAGTACCCTCGATCTTTGCTTTAGCCATACTTCTTCTTGGTACAAAGCCTCCCTCAACTTCTGAACTAGGCCATTTTCTTCTTTAGATGGACCCTGCCCAATAGACCAAAGCCTAAGTTTCTCTATTCGCTGCTTCAACTTCTTTATCTTCCTACTCAGATCACCAAACTCTTGGGCTCCCCATGAACCAAGGTCCTCTTGAAGTTTTGAAAGTGTATGTGCCAATCCTTGGAGTCCCTCCTGTCCACGGTGCCGAGACCAGGCTTCACCAACAACTTGATCATAATCACAATGGGTTTGCCACATGTTTTCATATTAGAATGGCTTTGGCCCTCACTGACTGAGGGAGTTCCAGACTAGGGGGTGTCCGGATAGCCGAACTATCATCATCGGCCGGACTCCAAGACTATGAAGATACAAGATTGAAGACTTCGTCTCGTATCCGGATGGGACTTTCCTTGGCGTGGAAGGCAAGCTTGGCGATAAGGATATGTAGATCTCCTACCATTGTAACCGACTCTGTGTAACCCTAGCCCTCTCCGGTGTCTATATAAACCGGATGACTTTAGTCCGTAGGACGAACAAGCCTCATGACCCGCTTTTGCACGGGGGAAGACAGCTGGCTGGCTAGGTGCAGCACCAGCGACCCGAGTACATCCGAAGTTAGGGATGGAAATGGGAAATCACGACGCAGAAAAGATCAGCGCCGGAATAAGGAAAAAGGCCCGAATAGTACGACGGTCAACGCCGGATTCAATAGCTCTCGGCCAAACAACAAAACACTGCCCCTCAAGGACAACAATGACGAGCTATCCAACCTAAATAAGATTCTGGACAGACTATGTCAAATACATGGTACCCCGGGAAGCCTGCAAACCATACCCACAGAGATTGTTGGGTCTTCAAACAGTCCGGCCGACTTAATGCCGAACACAAGGGGCTTGACACACCAAGCGAAAGTGACGAAACCCAATATCAGCACTCCGGAAAACAGAAGACTTTCCCACTAGAAGTAAAAACAGTGAACTCACTTCATGTGATAACACGAAAAGACAGCGCGGCACCTGCAATACCAGGACACCGGCCGCAGAATGGGGATAGACCATACCAAAATTCGCCATAGCAGCACTTCCTTTAAACGAGTGACGCTAGGCCTTTAAGCTAATTATACAGGCTTTGTACCACTAGAGGTTGTGTTCGGTTCATCCGACAACCTCCGTCGCGAAAAGCTCACTACCCATCGCCCCATTCAAACAGTAGCCCTTAAGCACTACTGGGGCGCGCAACTTTCGCCAGCCCTAACGCAATACCACATTACGCGTTTTTACGCTTAAAAATGCCCGGTCAACGTGGCATAATTTCATTAAAAAGTAACTCCGAGTGTTCCTCGACCACGGAGAACGTGAGACTGCCTCGACAGCCACACACTAATCAGACCTTGCGGGTCAAAGCCCCTAAAAATAGGTCATTCATACCTCGGACATGGTTAGGCGAGTCCGGCAAGGGGCTTCCCAGCCGCATATCCCCTTTATAAGGGGCTGCGTGTATAAATGATGAGAGCCAATAAAGCTCAATTTTCTTCCTTTTATTCTATTTTTACGCAACCTCTGCACGATATTTCTTGGAAACTAAGTCCTTCTCTTTTACAGATGAAGCACGTGCTACACCCGTCCAGGATACAGCACAACGGAGACACAGGCGCAGACGTGCAGCAGGGACCCATTGCAAGGATTCTTTTCAGATTAAGACCCTGTGTCAACCTTTCTTACTGTCTCTTGTTGATACACATCCCCCGATTTCAAACCATAACCGTGGAGGAGGCTGGCGTTTTGGCATCGGCCGCGTCAGAAGTTCCTGCCTGAACCTGGACACTAGGGGCTTAGGGCATCGTTCTGCCCGGTATCATAAAGACCGAACACCTCAGGGAGTGTTCGGCGTCTCGAGTTAGGCCTTATATGCATCAGATCCGAATCATGTCTTTGGTCAAATGTTGGGTTTGCCCGGCTCCTGTGTTTTGCTGCCTTACGTTCCGTATCATCGGCTAACGCGGCACCAGGAGAACTATTGTGATTGTGCCCCGGTTCGGCCGGGCGAGCACCTCAGTAGAGAAAGCCGAAAACTGACTGTCATGATATAGCGAGAGACTGGTCAACCACTCGATCGACCACTGGGATGTTTAGAATTCCTCCACTTTGACGAAGGACCGCTTCCCGGTCAGGCACATACGCGCCCCGAAGTTCGGAGAGGAGCGGTGCCGCTAGGGGCTATATAGTAGCCCCACATTCGAGCTCCTATGGCTAAGTGAAAGTAATAAAGCATTACAGTCCGGTTGCCTAGTTTGCTACGCTATCACCTCCCTACAAGGACCAAGACGTTGGATTAAGTGTTAAAAAGCGCTTTTCTTTTTGCAAACACCCCCGCACCATGTGCGTGGGGGCTGAAGCCGAAGACTGCAACTTTCAGGTTATTCATGCATATACGGCCGCACAGGAGATAGTTCAATACTTGAACACACAAGTATAAAAAGTTATTGCATTATAAACATGATCTCAGAAATCATACATGTCATTCAAACATAACATCTTTCGAGCACTGTGACTCTATTATACGAGCGCCCTGCAGGACTTCCTCAATATAGTGCTCGGTGGGGAATCGGCTTTTGTCCGAACCCCGGGATGCAACAGCGGTGGCATCCATCTCCGCCTAGTATGTCTTACCACGGGTGAGAGCCATCCGTGCACCTTCTATGCATGTCGATCGCTTCATTGCCCCAATACTCGGCACCGCCCCAAGGAATTGCTGCAACAAGCCAAAATAACTCTTCGGCTTGGGCCTTTTCAGCCACAAATGAGCAACCACATCCGTCATGGCAAGTCCGGACAATCTATTCAGCTCAGCCCACTCAACAAGCCGATCACTCAATGAAAGTGGATGCTCCGGACTATGGAATTGAGACCAGAAAAGCTCTTCCATTTCGTGATCCTCCTGGCTTCGAAAGTGCACGACGGCGTCCACCGCACTCGCCGCCAAGTCCAGATAAGGATCCTCCGCACCGTACAACCGGCCCAGCTGAGCATACTTCGGATCCGTGAACTTCCTGCGCAGCATAAAGGGCTTTCCAGCCACAATATCTCCAGCCTGACGAAGTTCCTACTTCATAGCCCGCATCGCACTACGGGCATCCTTGGCTTCGGCGTCGTCCTTCTTTAGGTCCTCTTGCTCCGCTCGGCGTTCTCCTTCAAGAACCTCTAGGCGGTCGGTAGCAACTTTTAATTTCGTGGCCATTCCGGCCACCTCCTCCCTGCTTCGACAGTGAGCAGCCTTCTCGGCTTCTAGCTCTTCCGCTGCCTTCGAGGCAGCCGCCTCGCTTTTTCTGGCTTGCTCCTTGGCCCGAGCAAGTTCTGCTCGACGGTCTTCCACAGCAGCAGCACCATCTGCATCAAGCATACAAATTGTAAGGAATGGGCGTCAGCTCCCTTACTAGGCGACCGCGGAGCAACCACTTACCTTGTGACTCATCACGTCATTTATTAACCAGCGAGATGTCCGCATCCGCAACGTCGAGTTGCCTCTTCAGTTCGGCAACTCCATCAGTCCGGCTGGCCATCGAACGTTCCGCCACCTGCATAGGAAAGGCGACAATCTATAACTAAGATTATGATCCTCGGCACGCTGTCGCTTTCCACAGCATACCAAGTCTCAGGGGCTACTATCTATACAGGGCGCACTTCATGTGCAAAACTGTCAAAAGGTATGTCATTTTTTGCGTACCTCAAATCCCGTCAGCAAGCTTCCGACGGCCTCATACAACCCGCTCTTGGAGGACGAGATCCTTTCAATAACCGTATTCATTAATGTGCGGTGATCTTCCGAGATGGACGCCCTCCTAAGTAAATCCTGCAGCTCCACTGGCCGTATTCCAATGGGTGCCGAACTCTCTGGCCCCGCCGGACTCGGGGAGACCCTCCACGACGACACCTCAGGGTCGTCCGCCCCGCACGATGGGGCGTCAGATGGAGGCGTTTCACTCTCCATCATCTCCGGACGAAGGTCTCCCGAAGATGAGCTGTGCTGAGACGGGTTGAGATCTGAACTACAAGATGAAATCTTCGGTTACCCTTAAAAATTAAGCAGGGGTATCCACTATTACAAAATTCCTCCTTTTCTACGTACGGCTCGCTGGAGGGCTGATTCCTCCGAGGAGACAGTGCGGCCGGGACTCTTCCCGGCACAGGACCTTCCGGTACAGATTTCTTTCCCCGCTTCGAGGCCTTGGCCTCCGGGTCTTCAAAAGCTGTCCTCTTCTCCCCCTGGAAGGAGGGACTCTTGACTCCTCCCTTACTGAAAGCCTCCTTGGTAGAGGTGGTAGTTCCCCTGTGCCCCCCTTCGCTCTCCTCCGAGGGCGCAACCTCCAACATTTTAATTAGCACGGGATCCTGCATGGTCTCAGGGAGGGGGCCGGACACCGTATCAGTTTTGCTAGCCCTATCCACTACTGTCCAAGGGATAGCTGGTTAAAAGGCAAACCCATGATAAATAAGTGGACAGTGTGTCCGGACACAGGGCTACTTACTTGAGTATCCGGGCGATTGCAGCTTAGGCTAGCGTCCTCGGTCAAGACCGGACGCATCTCTTGCGATCCGAAGAACAGTTTGTACATCTCCATGGGTGTCAAACCCATGAAGTGTTGAAGAGCTCGTGGCCCCTCTGGATTAAATTCCCACAGGCGGAGGGGGTGATGTTTGCAGGGCAGTAGGCGCCGGATCAGCATAACCTGTACTACTGCGACCAGATTGATCTCCCTTTCTTGGAGGCCTCGAATCCAGTCCTGCAAAAGGGGTACGTCTTTAGGCGTCCCCCAGTCACGCCCCTTGTTGACCCATGACGTCAACTGTTGTGGAGGGCCCGAGCGGAAGACGGGCGGCGGCCTCTGCCTGCTGCCCCTGGGAGCAGTGATATAGAACCACTCCTGTTGGCACACGCCGAGCTCCTCTTGAAAAGAGCCCTCGGGCCATGGAGCATCAGCCCTCTTGCTTATAATCGCCCCTCCGCACTCTGCCTGACGCCCCTCGATCATCTTCGGCTCCACGTTGAAGGTTTTGAGCCAAAAGACGAAGTGAGGGGTAGTGCGGAGGAAGGCCTCGCAAACGACAATGAACGATGAGATGTTGAGGATGGACTCCGGAGCCAAGTCATGGAATTCCAGCCCATAGTAAAACATGAGCCCCCTCACGAAGGGGTCCATCGGGAAGCCTAAGCCCCTACGGAGGTGAGACACGAACACAACACTCTCGCCGGGCTTGGGAGTAGGAATAACTTGCCCTCGGGCAGGCAACCTATGCGAAATCTCATAGGTCAAGTACCTGGCGTCTCTTAGCTTTAACATGTCTTCTTCCGTGAAGGAGGAGGGCATCCACCGGCCCCGTGGGTCGGAGCCGGACATTGTCGAAGGTCGAAGGTACCCGAATCTGGAGCCCTGGGTGTTGGAACTCGGGGGCGAGGGGCAGATTCGATTGAGGATTGAAGAAAAAGAACTGGCCTTGGTCTCATTATAAAGAGGAAGAATACCGAGAGCCGTCCCCGTGACCATTTGGAACACGCCTTCGATGGAGGGGGCGTGGCAACGGGCGCGGTTGGGTTACCCACGTCCGTATTAATGGGAATCCCGGAATAAGGGGAACACGATCTCTGCTTCAACAAGACGTGCCAAGGAAACCGCTTCGCTAAACGCGCTGAGGTGGCACAATAAAAACAATTTAAGTAAAGGCTTGGTAGTGGTGTGACGTCACGCCATCAAATAGGTCAGCAGATTGAACTTGTGTAAATATTATTCTCTCTACGGTGGTATGTGGAAATTATTTTTGCAGAGCTGGACACTATCCTGGTGTTCACAATCTTCTATAAATTATTCAGAGGAAGAACCCTCCTTGCAATGCCGAAGACAACATGCGCGCCGGACTCGTCGTCATTGAAGCCTGGTTCAGGGGCTACTGAGGGAGTTCCGGACTAGGGGTGTCCGGATAGCCGAACTATCATCATCGTCCGGACTCCAAGACTATGAAGATACAAGATTGAAGACTTCATCCCGTGTCCGGATGGGACTTTCCTTGGCGTGGAAGGCAAGCTTGGCGATATGGATATGTAGATCTCCTACCATTGTAACCGACTCTGTGTAACCCTAGCCCTCTCCGGTGTCTATATAAACAGGATGGCTTTAGTCCGTAGGACGAACAACAATCATACCATAGGATAGCTTCTAGGGTTTAGCCTCCTTGATCTCGTGGTAGATCTACTCTTGTAACACACATCATCAATATTAATCAAGCAGGACGTAGAGTTTTACCTCCATCAAGAGGGCCCGAACCTGGGTAAAACATCGTGTCCCTCGCCTCCTGTTACCATCCGCCTAGACGCACAGTTCGGGACCCCCTACCCGAGATCCACCGGTTTTGACACCGACACTGACCCGGTATTATGATATTGTTTCTTATTTCGGCCACAACAAAACAATAATCAGATTCAATTGAGTTGACATACCGAACTCGAGACTGTTCAAACCGAGCCCTAAAATGTTCATTTGTGAATGTACGATCCAGGCGCACCTTAACATTGCTATTTCCTCCTTGTCGGTTGTCCAAAGTGTAAGGGGCACCCGACCAGCCCATGCCTGGAGACCACACTCCTCGGTGACCTCCCGGAAGGCTCTCATCTGCCACTCCGGACTTGACCTACGACTAAAGTGCTCTGTTGCATAGAGTGTCTCATTGAAATCGCCCATACACATCCAAGCTTGATGGCTTATATTATGCAGAGTTCTTAGGAACCACCAACTGTGGTGTCTGTCCTCAACTCGTGGTGCTCCATAAAAACCTGTAAACCTGCACTCCGGTTCAAAAAGATTAGCTCTCTGAACGGTGATATCAATATGGCTACTGCTGTAATTCTTCAGGCTGACAATGACATCTCTTGACCAAAACAATCCAATGCCACCACTCAATCTCTCGCTGTCCACACCGAAGCTACCAGCAAAGCCCAAAGTACGTTGCTAGTTTTCCACCTTCTTCCCCTTTATCTTTGTTTCCATGACAAAGACAAGGGCAGGCCCTTCCTGCTTCGCAACACTGCAAAGCTCGCGAACTGCCTTGGGGTTCCCAAGCCCCCGGCACTTCCAACTTATACAAATCATTGACTGTGGCAGTGCTTCCCCGCAGACGCTGCCAAATTCTCTGAACTGGGTGGTGTTGGTTTCTTATTCTTTCTTTCTGGTCCACCCTCCAACTCGTCATGTTCATGCTCAGCACTACAAGATGGCTTCTCATGGTTAGCTTGATCAACCCCCTTGCCATCTGTAATGAGTGTTGGCGTGACCTTCCTATAAATCTGAACCTGCGGGCCCCCTTTCCTTTTTTAAGCATTAGATTTATGTTCCTTTCTAGGGGACTGCACCTCAGGATTTTTGTCCGCTGCATTAGACAAAGAATTTGCATCTTTTCTAGAGTTTTGTGTGCCGCTTGAATCCTTCTGTTGTCCCTCTGCAGAAGGCCCCTTTTTCCAATCATCTGTCGCCCTTAAAGTGGCCTTGAAAGGCAGCTCACCATTTGCATCATGCATTCTGGGTGTCGGACAAAACAAATCCGAATGGCCAAGGCGACCACACGAAAAACAGAAGTGAGGAATCTGTTCATAGTGAATATCATAGAGATCCTGTCTCTTCCTCCAGTCGGACTCAATCAAAATCCATCTCCTCAATGGTTTTGCACATCAATTGTAATGCGTGCTCTCAGGAAACCCCCAACTGGGTTAATCCGAGCACCAGTAGCATTCTTATCCAGCTGTTTAGTGATCGCAGCAGCACAAGCATCATCCCTAAGATGAAACGGCAAGTTTGTTACCCGAGCCCATACCTGCAACCTATCGAATTTTAGTTCAGACGGCCACATGCAGGGAATAAATTCTTCCAGGATCACCGCATGCTTGCTCACATGCCATGGTGACCCCTCCTTGACACGATCTATGTCTCTTTCGATCTCAGAGTCTGCCACAAAGATGTTTTCTCCCCCAGAGCGGAAGACTAGCCCCCTAGGGTTTCCCCAGGCAGGCCGAAGGGCATTAGTGATCGTCTGTATATGAAGCGTATGATGATGCATGATCTTGCCGGCCAATGACCACTTCCTTGGAGCTCTGTCATCGACATCTTTTAGCACAAGCGGCGTGGCCTCTTCCTCCGACAGTCCCATCCTCCCGAGTTCCTCCTCCATGCGTACCCTCGCTGAGTGAGGCGAGAGAGTAGCGCCCCCTCTTCCTGAAGCGGATGAAGAACTCATCCCGGATCAGAAGCCCCGTTGCAGCCCGTCGATGAAGTCCACGGCCGCCGTCACTTTCCCTCGAAAACCCTAGTGGCCAGATCGCCATAGCAAAGGCTCCTAGTTTTCCGGGCCTGCGGCTGTCAACGTCGCTATTGCAAGAGCCTTGTTGCAATTGCAATTGAAATCTTGTTGCAAAAACCATTTTCAGCTTGCGCACATGTTCATCGCCATTGCAACAAGATTGCAATAGAAACCTCTGCGCCTTTCCTATAGAACGTCGCGTCATTGACATTGACAACAGGTGGTCCCACGTGCAGTAGTGGTGACTAGTGGTGTCGTACTCGTAGGGTGTGTTTGGTAGCATGTATGGACCTAGCCTAGTTGTTCTTCTCTCATACAAGCCGAGTGTAGACAATGCTGAATCCATGTATTTGTTGTTGTTTGGCAGCGGTGTATGCGCTGAGACTTTGTTTGGCAGCGTGCATGTGTTTAGACATGTTGAACAATTTTGAATTCTGAATAATTTTTTGAATGGTGAACAAAATTGAAAAAACATGAACAAAAATTTAAACATATTTTGAAATTCTGAACTTTTATTGAAGATTTAAACAAAATTTGAAATTCTAAACATTTTCTCAAAATTCAAATCAAATTTGAAATTATGCACATGTTTTGAAAACGTGAACACATTTGATATTCTGAGCTTTTTGAAAATTTAAACAGAATTATAATTTTTTTATATTTTTAACGCTTCAACAAAATTTGAAATTCTGAACATTTTTAGATAAATGTAAAAAATTAACGCTTCAACAAAATTTGAAATTCTGAACATTTTTAAAAAATATTTTTTTAATTTTTTTTTAAAACTCTGTACATTTTAAAAAATTTAAACAAAATTTGAAATTCTGAACGTTTTTGAAATTTAAGGAATTCTGAATTTCTGAAAATCTAAAAAATTAAACAAAACTTGAAATTCTAAACTTTTTTGAAAATTTAAAAAATTCTGAAATTCTGAATATTTTTTGAAAATTTAAATAAAATTTAAAAATCTAAACTTATTTGGATGTGGTGTGGTGGGTGGGGACAAGGGTCAGGGCCAGCATGGCTGCCTCCATGCACCTTCTGTGGGGGGCATGAAATGGGCATGACCAAGGACCCTTTTTTGCATCAGATGGGCATTGCCCAGGTGAGCCCATGCACCCTACCAAACAAGTAAAATTGGGTTGGATTGAGAACTTTTTACCGTCATACACCCTCCATGCACCCTACCAAACACACCTGTGGCAGCTGCGGGGTTGCCACACGTGAGCTCCAAGGCAATGATGGCCTTTAGCTGGACGAATGAGGGAGAAAAGATTTGGGTCAGAAGGGAACGACCTGGGATGCAGATGATGGACAACATTGATTGGGGGGAAAACCATGTGGGCTAACATGTTTTGTTGGGGATAAGGTGGGGAGAGGAGAGTGCTACCTCTTGAGCCTGCATTGGATTTCCCCGAAGAGGAGAGGATGATGCAGTAAATTAGCGTAAGTATTTCCCTCAGTTTTTGAGAACAAAGGTATCAATCCAGTAGGAGACCACGCACAAGTCCGTCGTACCTACACAAAACGATAGCTACTCGCAATCAACGCGATTAGGGGTTGTCAATCCCTTCACAGTCACTTACGAGGGTGAGATTTGATAGAGATGATAAATAATATTTTTGGTATTTCTGATATAGAGATGCAAAGTGAAAAGTAAAAGGCAAAGTAAAAACAAAGCAAATAATAAAGTGATGGAGATTGATATGATGAGAATAGACCCCGGGGCCATAGGTTTCACTAGTGGCTTCTCTCAAGAGCATAAGTATTCTACGGTGGGTGAACAAATTACTGTTGAGCAATTGATAGAATTGAGCATAGTTATGAGTATATCTAGGTATGATCATGTATATAGGCATCACGTCCAAGACAAGTAGATCGAAATGATTTTGCATCTACTACTATTACTCCCCTCATCGACCGCTATCCAGCATGCATCTAGAGTATTAAGTTAAAAACAGAGTAACGCCTTA
This sequence comes from Triticum aestivum, assembly GCF_018294505.1. Taxonomy (NCBI): domain Eukaryota; kingdom Viridiplantae; phylum Streptophyta; class Magnoliopsida; order Poales; family Poaceae; genus Triticum; species Triticum aestivum. The sequence goes on along the minus strand of NC_057807.1, from coordinate 617,237,305 downwards.
AGCAAGATGACATGATGTAGAAGGATAACTTCATGCAATATGATAAAAACCCCATCTTGTTATCCTCGATGGCACCAATACAATACGTGCCTTGCAACCCTTTGTGTCATTGGGTAAGGACACCGCAAGATTGAACCCAAAGCTAAACACTTCTCCCATTGCAAGAACTACCAATCTAGTTGGCCAAACCAAACGGATAATTCGAAGAGACTTGCAAAGATAACTCAATCATACATAAAAGAATTCAGAGAAGATTCAAATATTATTCATAGATAAGCTAGATCATAAACCCACAATTCATCGATCTCAACAAACACACCACAAAAAGAAGATTACATCGAATAGATCTCCACAAGAGAGGGGAAGAACATTGCATTGAGATCCAAAAAGAGAGAAGAAGCCATCTAGGTACTAGCTATGGACCCGAAGGTCTGAAGTAAACTACTCACACTTCATCGGAGAGGCTATGGTGTTGATGTAGAAGCCCTCCATGGTAGATGCCCCCTCCGGCGGAGCTCCGGAACAGGCCCCAAGATGGGATCTTGTGGATACAGAAAGTTGTGGCGGTGGAATTAGGTTTTTGGCTCCGTACTTGATCTGTCAGGGGTACGTCGGTATATATAGGAGGAAGGAGTACGTCGATGTAGCAACATGGGGCTCACGAGGTAGGGGGCGTGCCCTAGGGGGGGCACCCTAGGGGGGTGCCCCCACCCTCGTGACCGCCTTTGTTACTTGTTGGAGTAGGGTCCAAGTCTCCTAGATCACATTCGGTGAGAAAATCATGTTCCCGAAGGTTTCATTCCGTTTGGACTCCGTTTGATATTCTGTTTCTTTGAAACACTGAAATAGGCAAAAACAGCAATTCTGGGCTGGGCCTTCGGTTGATAGGTTAGTCCCAAAAGTAATATAAAAGTGGAAAATAAAGCCCAATATGGTCCAAAATAGTAGATAAAGTAGCATGGAGCAATCAAAAATTATAGATACGTTGGAGACGTATCAGAGAGTAGTTATGTGTCTGCAATAGACCCATGTTGCATCATGGTAGAATTGCAACAAGAGCCAGGTGGCAAAAGCTAAAATATGGGTAGGGTTGTTGTGGGTCATTCGATCAAAAGAAGATCCAATGGGCGAGGAGGTGGTTGACATATTCAGCATGATCGGTGGGGTGAACACTAGCGTTTTTGAATTAGATTAAGGTATGCCTTAAATATTCTGGTACCACTAATATAGTCAAAAGAATTCTTAAGTGTCATCTTGCAACATTGTGGAAGTTCTGTCTGATAACGCAACATTTCATTAGCAGATCCATGCTACAAGACATGACACCGGAAACATGGATCGAAACTACTTATCTTATAGGGTTGGTATCTAATTTCCTATTTCTGTCTTTTCTTTTTGTAATGTGGTTTTCTCCTAACTTTTCTTAATTAACTTGGCAATTCTCTTTCTCCTTTATAAAATGGCCGAGTTTCTACCCTTGCCTTGGCAAGTTGCTAAAAATGATAGTGTTAGTATATCTTCCAGCCTAGTAAAGTCTTGTATGCATATATTCTATTTTTAAGTAGTTAGAAGCTAGTAAGTATATTTTGTATAGCTCTCTCATTTAGCCACTTCGCCATAGCTATTAGGCAATAACTCATGGAACTGAAATTCTCTATCCGACTGTCTTCCGCAAGTTTGATCACACCTCGGACCATCATCTCATCGTCAAATATTCCAATGGCTCCATCATTCCGACATCTCTCTGCAATATATTTTCAAATTGAATAATAAGATTTGGTCTAGAGATCCAAAGAGTGCAACTTTTTTATTGGTTTCGTTCTTACTCTTTGTTGTAACATTCCGCTATCAAGAGAACTCCCAGAGAAAGAATATTATCTACTAATGGTCTAGGGGTACAACCATCCGACCACGGATTGATTTTTCCTTTTTTGTTTTGCTTATGTACCACATTCTTGTCTTGGTGCACATCTTTCTACATAGCAATTTCTCATATGGTTTTCTCCCAATTACTCATGAAAATTTTCTGTGATCAAGATGTTGTTGGGGAACGTAGCAGAAATTCAAAATTTTCTATGCATCACCAAGATCAATCTATGCAGTAACTAGCAACGAGAGAGGGGGGAGTGCATCTTCATACCCTTGAAGATCACGATGCGTAAGCGTTGCAAGAACGCGGTCGGTGGAGTCGTACACGAAGCGATTCAGATCGCGGCCGAATCCGATCTAAGCATCGAACAACGGTGCCTCCACATTCAACACACGTGCAGCCTGGTGATGTCTCACGTGCCTTGATCCAGCAAGGAGAGAGGGAGAGGTTGAGGAAGACTCCATCCAGCAGCAGCACAACGGCGTGGTGGTGATGGAGGAGCGTGGCACTCCAGCAGGGCTTCTCCAAGCACTGCGAGAGACGAGGAGGGAGAGGGGTAGGGTTGCGCCAAGAGAGAGGGAGACTCATGTCTCTGGCAGCCCCAAAAACCCCACTATATATAGGGGAAGGGGAGGGGCTGCTCCCCCATCTAGGGTTCCCCCTTTAGGGTGGCGGCCAGCCCTAGATGCATCTGGGGGCGGCCAGAGGGGGAGAGAGGGGGGGCACCTTAGGTGGGCCTTAGGCCCATCTGAGCCTAGGGTTTTCCCCCTTCCCCCCTTCCCTGCGCCTTGGGCCTCTTGTGCGAGGCGCACCAGCCCACCTAGGGGCTGGCCCTTTCCCACACTTGACCCACACAGGCCTCTGGGGTTGGTGACCCCTCCCGGTGGACCCCCGAACGCTTCAGGTGGTCCCGGTACGTTACCGATAATGCCCAGAACACTTTCGGTGTCCAAAACGGGACTTCCCATATATAAATCTTTACCCCCGGACCATTCCGGAACTCCTCGTGACGTTCGGGATCTCATCCGGGACTCTGAACAACATTCGGTAACCACGTGCATCTATTCCCTATAACCCTAGCGTCATCGATCCTTGAGTGTGTAGAACCTATAGGTTCGGGAATCATGCAGACAAGACCGAGACATCTCTCTGGCCAATAACCAACAGCGGGATCTGGATATTGATACGTCTCCACCGTATCTATAATTTTTGATTGTTCCATGCCAATATTATTCAACTTCCATATACTTTTGGCAACTTTTTATACCATTTTTGGGACTAACATATTGATCCAGTGCCCAGTGCCAGTTCCTGTCTGTTGCATGTTTTATGTTTTGCAGAAAACCAATATCAAACGGAATCCAAATAGGATAAAAACAGACATAGATTATTTTTGGGAAGTAAAATCAACGCGAAACAGTGTCCGGGGTGGCCACGAGACAGGGGGCCGCGCCCCAGGGAGGCAGGTGCGACCTGGGCTCTCGTGGGCCACCCGTAAGGCGGTTAACGCTCTTATTTTAGTGCAAGAAAGCTAATTTTATGAGAAAGATCTGGGCCAAAGATTCACCCCAATCAGAGTTACAGATTTCCGGATATTTAAGAAACGGTGAAGGGGTAGAATCAGAGAACGCAGAAACAGAGAGATAGATCCAATCTCGGAGGGGCTCTCGCCCCTCCCAAGCCATGGGAGCCAAGGACCAGAGGGGAAACCCTTCTCCCATCTAGGGAGGAGGTCAAGGAAGAAGAAGAAGAAGGGGGTCTCTCTCCCCCTTGCTTCCGGTGGCGCCGGAACACCTCCGGGGGCCATCATCATCACCGCGATCTTCACCAACACCTCTGCCATCTTCACCAACATCTCCATCACCTTCCCCCTTCTATATCCAGCGGTCCACTCTCCCGCAACCCGCTATACCCTCTACTTGAACATGGTGCTTTATGCTTCATATTATTATCCAATGATGTGTTGCCATCCTATGATGTCTGAGTAGATTCCTGTTGTCCTATCGGTGATTGATGAATTGCTATGATTGGTTTGAGTTGCATGTTTTATTATTGGTGCTGTCCTATTGTGCCCTCCGTGTCGCGCAAGCATGAGGGATTCCGGCTGTAGGGTGTTGCAATGCATTCATGATTCGCTTATAGTGGGTTGCGTGAGTGACTGAAACACAAACCCGAGTAAGTAGGTTGTTTGTGTATGGGATAAAAGGGGACTTGATGCTTAATGCTATTGTTGGGTTTTACCTTAATGAATCTTTAGTAGTTGCGGATGCTTGCTAGAGTTCCAATCATAAGTACATAGAATTCCAAGTAAGGGATGATATGTTAGCTTATGCCTCTCCCTCAAATAGAATTGCAATAGTGATTACTGGTCTAGTAACATAGTCAGTTGCCTAGGGACAATTTCACAACTCCTACCACCACTTTTACACACTCGCTATATTTACTTTCTTGCATCTTTATCTAAACAGCCCCTAGCTGTTATTTACGTGCTCTTTACTTTCTTGCAAACCTATCCAACAACTCTTGCAAAGTACTTCTAGTTTCATACTTGTTCTAGGTAAAGCGAACACAAAGCGTGCGTAGAGTCGTATCAATGGCAGATGGGACTTGAGAGAATATTTGTTCTACCTTTAGCTCCTCGTTGGGTTCGACACTCTTACTTATCGAAAGAGGCTACAACTATCCCGTATACTTGCGGGTCATCAAGACCTTTTTTCTGGCGCCGTTGCCGGGGAGTCATAGCGTGGGGTGAATATTCTCGTGTCTGCTTGTTTGCTTTATCACTAAGTAATTTTTATTTGCTGTTCTTAGTTGTTTTCTATCTTTAGTTTTGGGTAGGAAACGCAAAATACCAAAAAAATTAGTTGTACCTACTGCTCCATTGGTTGAAGAACCACTCAAAATCTATCACTCTACTGAAGCTTTTTACTTGCGTCATCTTCGATCCCTTTGTGCTCGTGCTGAAACCCCAACAAGCTTAGTTGAGGGCAAATCTTTAGATGAGCATGCTTGTTATGTGCGAAACCGTATATCTGAAAAAGGGAAACTATTATGGGATCAAATTCAACGTTTGCAATGCTATGCTTGGAATTTATGTGAAATATATGATGTTACTTGTTGTTCTGAAAACCCTAAGAAACACCTTCCCTACCAATGTGAGTTTATTGATAATGGAATCGTATCTTCGTATGCTAAGGGTGTTTATAATTACTATGATGTTCAACAAATTGAAGAATTTGTTGCTTTTAAGGGTGCTTTTGAAATTGCTTCTTTGATTGAAAAGTATGATGCTACTCCTTACAAATCTGAAAGTTTTGCCATACTTGAATATTGTTATGATAATTATGCTTCTAATACCTATGTTAATCCATATATTGAGAAATTCTCCGCTGTCCAAAAAGAGAGTAATATTTTGTAGGAAGCTATGGAAGAAGAAATTGATGAAACAGTGAGCTCATTGGATGAAAAAGATGATGAGGAGAGCGAAGAATAAAAGGAGGAAGAGCGGATTAGCTACCCATGCCCACCTTCTAATGAGAGTAACTCTTCAACTCATACATTGTTTAATTTCCCTTCTTTCTTACCGAAGGATGTTTGCTATGATGATAACTATGATGATTGCTATGACGATTGTTATGATCCCGTTGAGTCTCTTGAAATATCCCTTTTTGATGATGCTTGCTATGATTGTGGCCAAGATGCCAATATGAATTATGCTTATGGAGATGAACTTGCTATAGTTCCTTATGTTAAACATCAAATTGTTGCTATTGCACCCACGGATGATAGTCCTTTTATCTTTTTCAAGTCTCCCAACTACACTATATCGGAGAAGTTTGTGCTTAGTAAGGATTATATTGATGGGTTACCTTTTACCATTGCACATGATGATTTTGATGAATGTAATATGCATGTGCTTTCTGCTCCTACTTGCAATTATTATCAGAGAGGAACTATATCTCCACCTCTCTATGTTTCCAACACGATAGAATTGCAAGAAACTTCTTATACTATGCATTGGCCTTTACTTGGTGTGCATGAATTGTTCTTTTATGACATGCCGATGCATAGGAAGAGAGTTAGACTTCGTTGTTGCTTGATATATGTTACTTTGTGCTCACTACTAAATTACAAATCATTGTTAATTAAAATTGGCTTTGATATACCTTGCGATCCGGGTGGATTCATTACTTCATTACTATATGCCTAGCTTAATGGCTTTAAAGAAAGTGCTGCCAGGGAGACAACCCGGAAGTTTTAGAGAGTCATTTATTTCTGTTGAGTGCTTTTATATAGTTTAAAAACAGAAAAATAAAGAGGGGAACCTAAAAATTTTCAAAAAGGAAAGTGAAAGTAAGAAAGACAAGCATTGTTGAAGTGGGAGAGCTCCTTGAACTTTGTCCATGCTCACGGAAACTTTGTGAATGTTGATTACAGAAAATTTTCAACAAAAATAATTATCCCCTTTCACAATTCCATTGTATTATAAAAATAATGTACCAAGGTTTGCCTTTAGGATGTTTGCAATGCTTGTTGGTTTGTACGGTGCAGGACAGAAACTTTGGCTGTAGTGCGCGATTTTACATTTTTATCTGGACGTCAAATGGTTCTGATTTCTTTTGCACTGTCTTGCTGTACAACTTGTTTATTTTTCCTAATATTGGTAGAATTTGTGGGGTACCATAAGTATGGTGGATGTTCAGATTGCTACAGGCTGTTCTGTTTTTGACAGATTCTGTTTTTGATGCATAGTTTGCTTGTTTTGATGAATCTATCAATTTATATTAGTGGATTAAGCCATGGAAAAGTTATATTACAGTAGACACAATGCAAAAACAAAATATGAATTGGTTAGCTACAGTACTTAGAGTGGTGATTTGCTTTATTATACTAACGGATCTTACCAAGTTTTCTGTTGAAGTTTTGTGTGGATGTAGTGTCTAATCGAGGATGTCTCGATATGAGGAAAAGGAAGAGAGGCAAGAGCTCAAGCTTGGGGATGCCCAAGGCACCCCAAGTAAATATTCAAGGAGTCTCAAGCGTCTAAGCTTGGGGATGCCCTGGAAGGCATCCCCTCTTTCTTCAACAAGTATCAGTATGTTTTCGAATTCGTTTCGTTCATGCATTATGTGCAAGTCTTGGAGCGTCTTTTGCATTTAGTTTTCAATTTTCTTTTTTGCACCATGCTGGTATGAGATAGTCCTTAGTTGATTTATAGAATGCTCATTGCACTAAACCTAAATATTTTGAGTATGGCTTTATAGAACGCTTCATGTGCTTCACTTAGATCATTTGAAGTTTGGATTGCTTGTTTCTCTTCGCATAGAAAACCGCCATTTGTAGAAAGATCTTTTGCTTCACTTATATTTGTTAGAGCGTGGGTATATATTTTTTAGAAAGAATTAAACTCTCTTGCATCACTTATATCTATTTAGAGAGATGATAGGAACTGGTCATTCACATGGTTAGTCATAAAATCCTACATAAACTTGTAAGATCGCTGAATATGATATGTTTCATTCCTTGCAATAGTTTTGCGATATAAAGATGGTGATATTAGAGTCATGCTAGTAGGTCGTTGTGGATTGTAGAGACACTTGTTTTGAGGTTTGCAAGTCCCGTAGCATGCACGTATGGTAACCGTTGTGTGACAAATTTGAAGCATGGGGTGTTTTCTTTGATTGTCTTCCTTATGAGTGGCAGTCGGGGATGAGCGATGATCTTTTCCTACCAATCTATCCCCCTAGGGGCATGCGTAGTAGTACTTTGCTTCAGGGCTAATAAACTTTTGCAATAAGTATATGAGTTCTTTATGACTAATGTTAGTCCATGGATTATATGCACTTTTACCTTTCCATCATTGCTAGCCTCTTCGGTACCGTGCATTGCCCTTTCTCACCTTGAGAGTTTGTGCAAACTTCGCCGGCGCATCCAAACCCCGTGATATGATACGCTCTATCACACATAAGCCTCATTATATCTTCCTCAAAACAACCACCAAACCTACCTATCATGGCATCTCCATAGCCATTCCAAGATATATTGCCATGCAACTTCCATCATCATCATATTCATGACTTGAGCATTCATTGTCATATTGCTTTGCATGATCGTAAGATAACTAGCATGATGTTTTCATGGCTTGTCCATTTTTTGATGTCCCGGTACACCGCCAGAAGCATTCATATAGAGTCATATCTTTGTTCTAGTATCGAGTTGTAATATTGAGTTGTATGTAAATAAAAGTGTGATGATCATCATTATAGAGCACTGCCCCATAAAAAAAGAGAAAAAGGGAAAAAAAGGAAAGGGCAAAGAAGCCTAAATAAAAAGGGGGGCAAAGAAGCCCACCGAAAAAAAAGAAAAAAGAAAAAAAAGAAAAAGAAAAGGGGCAATGTTACTATCCTTTTTCCACACTTGTGCTTCAAAGTAGCACCATGTTCTTCATATAGATTGTGTCCTACGTTGTCACTTTAATATACTAGTGGGAATTTTCATTATAGAACTTGGCTTGTATATTCGAACGATGGGCTTCCTCAAATGCCCTAGGTCTTCATGAGCAAGCAAGTTGGATGCACACCCACTTAGATTCTTTTGTTGAGCTTTCATACATTTATAGCTCTTAGTGCATCCGTTGCCTGGCAATCCCTACTCCTCACATTGACATCAATTGATGGGCATCTCCATAGCCCGTTGATTAGCCGTGTCGATGTCAGACTTTCTCCCTTTTTGTCTTCTCCACATAACCTCCATCATTATATTCTATTCCACCTATAGTGCTATATCCATGCATTGCGCTCATGTATTGCGTGAGGGTTGAAAAAGCTGAAGCGCGTTAAAAAGTATGAACCAATTGCTCGGCTCGTCATCGGGGTTATGCATGATGGGGGCATTTTGTGTGATGAAAATGAAGCATGGCCAAACTATATGATTTTGAAGGGATAAGCTTGCTTTGGCCTTGTTGTTTTGAAAATACATGATTGCTTTATTGCACTAGTAGAAAACAGGGCTTTCGTCCAGGCCTGTTTAGCCCATTAGTCCCGGTTCAATCCAGAACCGGGACTAATGTGAGCATTTATCCCAGTTCGTGCGGCTAAGGCATTAGTCCCGGTTCACCTGTGCTCTTTAGTCCCGGTTTGTGCCTCAAACCGGGACTAAAGGGTGCGATGCCCATTAGTCCCGGTTCATGCCTCAAACTGGGACTAAAGAGTAGACCTTTAGTCCCGGTTTGAGGCACGAACCGGGACTAATGGGGTTGAGACCTTTAGTCCCGGTTCGTGCCACGAACCGGTACTAAAGGTCCCATTTTCAAACTCTACCCCCCCCCCCCCCCCGTGGATCGCCTTTTCAATTTTAGAAAAAATAAAAGAAAATGATGGAAATGCCAAAAAAATAAAAGAAAATAAGTTTCCCATGTGATATGTGGTCTAGTTGTTGGGGAAATTTGCAAATGTGAATTTCGACTTTATTTGCAAAATCTCTCTGGAATTTGTAAATATGGGCATAACTTTTGCATACTAACTCGGATGAAAAAGTTTTTTATATGAAAAATCATCTACTCGAAAAGTTACATCCAAATTTAACAGGGGGAGAGAGGGGGGGGCACCCTAGGTGGGCCTTAGGCCCATCTGAGCCTAGGGTTTTCCCCCTTCCCCCCTTCCTTGCGCCTTGGGCCTCTTGTGCGAGGCGCACCAGCCCACCTAGGGGCTGGCCCCTTCCCACACTTGACCCACACAGGCCTCTGGGGTTGGTGACCCCTCCCGCTGGACCCCCGAACGCTTCAGGTGGTCCCGGTACGTTACCAATAATGCCCAGAACACTTTCGGTGTCCAAAACGGGACTTCCCATATATAAATCTTTACCCCCGGACCATTCCGGAACTCCTCGTGACATTCGGGATCTCATCCGGGACTCTGAACAACATTCGATTACAACGTGCATATATTCCCTATAACCCTAGCGTCATCGGACCTTAAGTGTGTAGACCCTACAGGTTCGGGAATCATGGAGACAAGACCGAGACATCTCTCCGGCCAATAACCAACAGCGGGATCTGGATATTGATACGTCTCGGCCGTATCTATAATTTTTGATTGTTCCATGCCAATATTGTTCAACTTCCATATACTTTTGGCAACTTTTTATACTATTTTTCGGACTAACATATTGATCCAGTGCCTAGTGCCAGTTCCTGTCTGTTGCATGTTTTATGTTTTGCAGAAACCAATATCAAACGGAATCCAAATAGGATAAAAACAGACGGAGATTATTTTTGGAATATTTATGATTTTTGGGAAGTAAAATCAACGCGAAACAGTGTCCGGGGTGGCCACGAGACAGGGGGCCGCGCCCCAGGGAGGCAGGTGCGACCTGGGCTCTCGTGGGCCACCCGTAAGGCGGTTGATGCTCTTATTTTAGTGCAAGAAAGCTAATTTTATGAGAAAGATCTGGGCGAAAGATTCACCCCAATCGGAGTTACGGATTTCCGGATATTTAAGAAACGGTGAAGGGGTAGAATCAGAGAACGCAGAAACAGAGAGATAGATCCAATCTCGGAGGGGCTCTCGCCCCTCCCAAGCCATGGGAGCCAAGGACCAGAGGGGAAACCCTTCTCCCATCTAGGGAGGAGGTCAAGGAAGAAGAAGAAGAAGGGGGGCTCTCTCCCCCTTGCTTCCGGTGGTGCCGGAACACCTCCGGGGGCCATCATCATCACCGCGATCTTCACCACACCTCCGCCATCTTCACCAACATCTCCATCACCTTCCCCCTTCTATATCCAGCAGTCCACTCTCCCGCAACCCGCTGTACCCTTTACTTGAACATGGTGCTTTATGCTTCATATTATTATCCAATGATGTGTTGCCATCCTATGATGTCTGAGTAGATTCCTGTTGTCCTATCGGTGATTGATGAATTGCTATGATTGGTTTGAGTTGCATGTTTTATTATTGGTGCTCTCCTATTGTGCCCTCCGTGTCGTGCAAGCGTGAGGGATTCCCGCTGTAGGGTGTTGCAATGCATTCATGATTCGCTTATAGTGGGTTGCGTGAGTGACTGAAACACAAACCCGAGTAAGTAGGTTGTTTGCGTATGGGATAAAAGGGGACTTGATGCTTAATGCTATGGTTGGGTTTTACCTTAATGAATCTTTAGTAGTTGCGGATGCTTGCTAGAGTTCCAATCATAAGTACATAGAATTCCAAGTAAGGGATGATATGTTAGCTTATGCCTCTCCCTCAAATAGAATTGCAATAGTGATTACTGGTCTAGTAACATAGTCAGTTGCCTAGGGACAATTTCACAACTCCTACCACCACTTTTCCACACTCGCTATATTTACTTTCTTGCATCTTTATCTAAACAGCCCCTAGCTGTTATTTACGTGCTCTTTACTTTCTTGCAAACCTATCCAACAACTCTTACAAAGTACTTCTAGTTTCATACTTGTTCTAGGTAAAGCGAACACAAAGCGTGCATAGAGTCGTATCAATGGCAGATGGGACTTGAGAGAATATTTGTTCTACCTTTAGCTCCTCGTTGGGTTCGACACTCTTACTTATCGAAAGAGGCTACAACTATCCCGTATACTTGCGGGTCATCAAGACCTTTTTTCTGGCGCCGTTGCCGGGGAGTCATAGCGTGGGGTGAATATTCTCGTGTGTGCTTGTTTGCTTTATCACTAAGTAATTTTTATTTGCTGTTCTTAGTTGTTTTCTATCTTTAGTTTTGGGTAGGAAACGCAAAATACCAAAAAAATTAGTTGTACCTACTGCTCCATTGGTTGAAGAACCACTCAAAATCTATCACACTACTGAAGCTTTTTACTTGCGTCATCTTCGATCCCTTTGTGCTCGTGCTGAAACCCCAACAAGCTTAGTTGAGGGCAAATCTTTAGATGAGCATGCTTGTTATGTGCGAAACCGTATATCTGAAAAAGGGAAACTATTATGGGATCAAATTCAACGTTTGCAATGCTATGCTTGGAATTTATGTGAAATATATGATGTTACTTGTTGTTCTGAAAACCCTAAGAAACACCTTCCCTCCCAATGTGAGTTTATTGATAATGGATTCGTATCTTCGTATGCTAAGGGTGTTTATAATTACTATGATGTTCAACAAATTGAAGAATTTGTTGCTTTTAAGGGTGCTTTTGAAATTGCTTCTTTGATTGAAAGGTATGATGCTACTCTTTACAAATCTGAAAGTTTTGCCATACTTGAATATTGTTATGATAATTATGCTTCTAATACCTATGTTAATCCATATATTGAGAAATTCTCCGCTGTCCAAAAAGAGACTAATATTTTGTAGGAAGCTATGGAAAAAGAAATTGATGAAACTGTGAGCTCATTGGATGAAAAAGATGATGAGGAGAGCGAAGAATAAAAGGAGGAAGAGCGGATTAGCTACCCGTGCCCACCTTCTAATGAGAGTAACTCTTCAACTCATACATTGTTTAATTTCCCTTCGTTCTTACCGAAGGATGTTTGCTATGATGATAACTATGATGATTGCTATGATGATTGTTATGATCCCGTTGAGTCTCTTGAAATATCCCTTTTTGATGATGCTTGCTATGATTGTGGCCAAGATGCCAATATGAATTATGCTTATGGAGATGAACTTGCTATAGTTCCTTATGTTAAACATCAAATTGTTGCTATTGCACCCACGCATGATAGTCCTTTTATCTTTTTCAAGTCTCCCAACTACACTATATCGGAGAAGTTTGTGCTTAGTAAGGATTATATTGATGGGTTGCATTTTACCATTGCACATGATGATTTTGATGAATGTAATATGCATGTGCTTGCTGCTCCTACTTGCAATTATTATGAGAGAGGAACTATATCTCCACCTCTCTATGTTTCCAACACGATAGAATTGCAAGAAACTTCTTATACTATGCATTGGCCTTTACTTGGTGTGCATGAATTGTTCTTTTATGACATGCCGATGCATAGGAAGAGAGTTAGACTTCATTGTTTCTTGATATATGTTACTTTGTGCTCACTACTAAATTACAAATCATTGTTAATTAAAATTGGCTTTGATATACCTTGCGATCCGGGTGGATTCATTACTTCAGCACTATATGCCTAGCTTAATGGCTTTAAAGAAAGTGCTGCCAGGGAGACAACCCGGAAGTTTTAGAGAGTCATTTATTTCTGTTGAGTGCTTTTATATAGTTTAAAAACACAAAAATAAAGAGGGGAACCTAAAAATTTTCAAAAAGGAAAGTGAAAGTAAGAAAGACAAGCATTGTTGAAGTGGGAGAGCTCCTTGAACTTTGTTCATGCTCACGGGAACTTTGTGAATGTTGATTACAGAAAATTTTCAACAAAAATAATTATCCCCTTTCACAATTCCATTGTATTATAAAAATAATGTACCAAGGTTTGCCTTTAGGATGTTTACAATGCTTGTTGGTTTGTACGGTGCAGGACAGAAACTTTGGCTGTAGTGCGCGATTTTACATTTTTATCTGGAACGTCAAATGGTTCTGATTCCTTTTGCACTGTCTTACTGTACAACTTGTTTATTTTTCCTAATATTGGTAGAATTTGTGGGGTACCATAAGTATGGTGGATGTTCAGATTGCTACAGGCTGTTCTGTTTTTGACAAATTCTGTTTTTGATGCATAGTTTGCTTGTTTTGATGAATCTATCAATTTATATTAGTGGATTAAGCCATGGAAAAGTTATATTACAGTAGACACAATGCAAAAACAAAATATGAATTGGTTAGCTACAGTACTTAGAGTGGTGATTTGCTTTATTATACTAACGGATCTTACCGAGTTTTCTGTTGAAGTTTTGTGTGGATGTAGTGTCTAATCGAGGATGTCTCGATATGAGGAAAAGGCAGAGAGGCAAGAGATCAAGCTTGGGGATGCCCGAGGCACCCCAAGTAAATATTCAAGGAGTCTCAAGCGTCTAAGCTTGGGGATGCCCCGGAAGGCATCCCCTCTTTCTTCAACAAGTATCAGTATGTTTTCGAATTCGTTTCGTTCATGCATTATGTGCAAGTCTTGGAGCGTCTTTTGCATTTAGTTTTCAATTTTCTTTTTTGCACCATGCTGGTATGAGATAGTCCTTGGTTGATTTATATAATGCTCATTGCACTGAACCTAAATATTTTGAGTATGGCTTTATAGAACGCTTCATGTGCTTCACTTAGATCATTTGAAGTTTGGATTGCCTGTTTCTCTTCACATAGAAAACCGCCATTTGTAGAAAGATCTTTTGCTTCACTTATATTTGTTAGAGCGTGGGTATATCTTTTTAGAAAGAATTAAACTCTCTTGCATCACTTATATCTATTTAGAGAGATGATAGGAACTGGTCATTCACATGGTTAGTCATAAAATCCTACATAAACTTGTAAGATCGCTGAATATGATATGTTTGATTCCTTGCAATAGTTTTGCGATATAAAGATGGTGATATTAGAGTCATGCTAGTAGGTCGTTGTGGATTGTAGAGACACATGTTTTGAGGTTTGCAAGTCCCGTAGCATGCACGTATGGTAACCGTTGTGTGACAAATTTGAAGCATGGGGTGTTTCTTTTATTGTCTTCCTTATGAGTGGCAGTCGGGGATGAGCGATGGTCTTTTCCTACCAATCTATCCCCCTAGGGGCATGCATAGTAGTACTTTGCTTCAGGGCTAATAAACTTTTGCAATAAGTATATGAGTTCTTTATGACTAATGTTAGTCCATGGATTATATGCACTTTTACCTTTCCATCATTGCTAGCCTCTTCGGTACCGTGCATTGCCCTTTCTCACCTTGAGAGTTGATGCAAACTTCACCGGCGCATCCAAACCCCGTGATATGATACTCTCTATCACACATAAGCCTCATTATATCTTCCTCAAAACAGCCACAAAACCTACCTATCATGGCATCTCCATAGCCATTCCGAGATATATTGCCATGCAACTTCCATCATCATCATATTCATGACTTGAGCATTCATTGTCATATTGCTTTGCATGATCGTAAGATAACTAGCATGATGTTTTCATGGCTTGTCCATTTTTTGATGTCCCGGTACACCGCCGGAAGCATTCATATAGAGTCATATCTTTGTTCTAGTATCGAGTTGTAATATTGAGTTGTATGTAAATAAAAGTGTGATGATCATCATTATAGAGCACTGCCCCATAAAAAAAGAGAAAAAATAAAAAAAGGAAAGGGCAAAGAAGCCTAAATAAAAAGGGGGGCAAAGAAGCCCACCGAAAAAAAAGAAAAAAGAAAAAAAAGAAAAAGAAAAGGGGCAATGTTACTATCCTTTTTCCACACTTGTGCTTCAAAGTAGCACCATGTTCTTCATATAGATTGTCTCCTACGTTGTCACTTTAATATACTAGTGGGAATTTTCATTATAGAACTTGGCTTGTATATTCCAACGATGGGCTTCCTCAAATGCCCTAGGTCTACATGAGCAAGCAAGTTGGATGCACACCCACTTAGATTCTTTTGTTGAGCTTTCATACATTTATAGCTCTTAGTGCATCCGTTGCATGGCAATCCCTACTCCTCACATTGACATCAATTGATGGGCATCTCCATAGCCCGTTGATTAGCCGCGTCGATGTCAGACTTTCTCCCTTTTTGTCTTCTCCACATAACCTCCATCATTATATTCTATTCCACCTATAGTGCTATATCCATGGATTGCGCTCATGTATTGCGTGAGGGTTGAAAAAGCTGAAGCGCGTTAAAAAGTATGAACCAATTGCTCGGCTCGTCATCGGGGTTATGCATGATGGGGGCATTTTGTGTGACGAAAATGAAGCATGGCCAAACTATATGATTTTGAAGGGATAAGCTTGCTTTGGCCTTGTTGTTTTGAAAATACATGATTGCTTTATTGCACTAGTAGAAAACAGGGCTTTCGTCCAGGCCTGTTTAGCCCATTAGTCCCGGTTCAATCCAGAACCGGGACTAATGTGAGCATTTATCCCGGTTCGTGCGGCTAAGGCATTAGTCCTGGTTCACCTGTGCCCTTTAGTCCAGGTTTGTGCCTCAAACCGGGACTAAAGGGTGCGATGCCCATTAGTCCCGGTTCATGCCTCAAACTGGGACTAAAGAGTAGACCTTTAGTCCCGGTTTGAGGCACGAACCGGGACTAATGGGGTTGAGAACTTTAGTCCCGGTTCGTGCCACGAACCGGTACTAAAGGTCCCATTTTCAAACTCTACCCCCCCCCCCCCCCGTGGATCGCCGTTTCAATTTAAAAAAAAATAAAAGAAAATGATGGAAATGTCAAAAAAATAAAAGAAAATAAGTTTCCCATGTGATATGTGGTCTAGTTGTTGGGGAAATTTGCAAATGTGAATTTCGACTTTATTTGCAAAATCTCTCTGGAATTTGTAAATATGGGCATAACTTTTGCATACTAACTCGGATGAAAAAGTTTTTTATATGAAAAATCATCTACTCGAAAAGTTACATCCAAATTAACAGGGGGAGAGAGGGGGGGGGCACCCTAGGTGGGCCTTAGGCCCATCTGAGCCTAGGGTTTTCCCCCTTCCCCCCTTCCCTGCGCCTTGGGCCTCTTGTGCGAGGCGCACCAGCCCACCTAGGGGCTGGCCCCTTCCCACACTTGACCCACACAGGCCTCTGGGGTTGGTGACCCCTCCCGGTGGACCCCCTAACGCTTCAGGTGGTCCCGGTACGTTACCGATAGTGCCCAGAACACTTACGGTGTCCAAAACGGGACTTCCCATATATAAATCTTTACCCCCGGACCATTCCGGAACTCCTCGTGACGTTCGGGATCTCATCCGGGACTCTGAACCACATTCGGTAACCACGTGCATCTATTCCCTATAACCCTAGCGTCATCGAACCTTAAGTGTGTAGACCCTACAGGTTCGGGAATCATGCAGACAAGACCGAGACATCTCTCCGGCCAATAACCAACAGCGGGATCTGGATATTGATACGTCTCCGCCGTATCTATAATTTTTGATTGTTCCATGCCAATATTATTCAACTTCCATATACTTTTGGCAACTTTTTATACTATTTTTGGGACTAAAGAGTAGACATTTAGTCCCGGTTTGAGGCACGAACCGGGACTAATGGGGTTGAGACCTTTAGTCCCGGTTCGTGCCATGAACCGGTACTAAAGGTCCCATTTTGAAACTCTACCCCCCCCCCTCGTGGATCGCCTTTTCAATTTAAAAAAAATAAAAGAAAATGATGGAAATGTCAAAAAAATAAAAGAAAAAAGTTTCCCATGTGATATGTGGTCTAGTTGTTGGGGAAATTTGCAAATGTGAATTTCGATATTATTTGCAAAATCTCTCTGGAATTTGTAAATATGGGCATAACTTTTGCATACTAACTCGGATGAAAAAGTTTTTATATGAAAAATCATCTACTCGAAAAGTTACATCCAAATTTAACAGAGGGAGAGAGGGGGGGGGGGCACCCTAGGTGGGCCTTAGGCCCATCTGAGCCTAGGGTTTTCCCCCTTCCCCCCTTCCCTGCGCCTTGGGCCTCTTGTGCGAGGCGCACCAGCCCACCTTGGGGCTAGCCCCTTCCCACACTTGACCCACACAGGCCTCTGGGGTTGGTGACCCCTCCCGGTGGACCCCCGAACACTTCAGGTGGTCCCGGTACGTTACCGATAATGCCCAGAACACTTTCGGTGTCCAAAACGGGACTTCCCATATATAAATCTTTACCCCCGGACCATTCCGGAACTCCTCGTGACGTTCGGGATCTCATTCGGGACTCTGAACAACATTCGGTAACCACGTGCATCTATTCCCTATAACCCTAGCGTCATCGAACCTTAAGTGTGTAGACCCTACAGGTTCGGGAATCATGCAGACAAGACCGAGACATCTCTCCGGCCAATAACCAACAGCGGGATCTAGATATTGATACGTCTCCGCCGTATCTATAATTTTTGATTGTTCCATGCCAATATTATTCAACTTCCATATACTTTTGGCAACTTTTTATACTATTTTTGGGACTAAAGAGTAGACCTTTAGTCCCGGTTTGAGGCATGAACCGGGACTAATGGGGTTGAGACCTTTAGTCCCGGTTCGTGCCACGAACCGGTACTAAAGGTCCCATTTTCAAACTCTACCCCCCCCCCCCCCCGTGGATCGCCTTTTCAATTAAAAAATAAATAAAAGAAAATGATGGAAATGTCAAAAAAATAAAAGAAAATAAGTTTCCCATGTGATATGTGGTCTAGTTGTTGGGGAAATTTGCAAATGTGAATTTCGACTTTATTTGCAAAATCTCTCTGGAATTTGTAAATATGGGCATAACTTTTGCATACTAACTCGGATGAAAAAGTTTTTTATATGAAAAATGATCTACTCGAAAAGTTACATCCAAATTTAACAGGGGGAGAGAGGGGGAGGGGCACCCTAGGTGGGCCTTAGTCCCATCTGAGCCTAGGGTTTTCCCCCTTCCCCCCTTCCCTGCACCTTGGGCCTCTTGTGCGAGGCGCACCAACCCACCTAGGGGCTGGCCCCTTCCCACACTTGACCCACATAGGCCTCTGGGGTTGGTGACCCCTCCCGGTGGACCCCCGAATGCTTCAGGTGGTCCCGGTACGTTACCGATAATGCCCAGAACACTTTCGGTGTCCAAAACGGGACTTCCCATATATAAATCTTTACCCCCGGACCATTCCGGAACTCCTCGTGACGTTCGGGATCTCATCCGGGACTCTGAACCACATTCGGTAACCACGTGCATCTATTCCTATAACCCTAGCGTCATCGAACCTTAAGTGTGTAGACCCTACAGGTTCGGGAATCATGCAGACAAGACCGAGACATCTCTCCGGCCAATAACCAACAGCGGGATCTGGATATTGATACGTCTCCGCCGTATCTATAATTTTTTATTGTTCCATGCCAATATTATTCAACTTCCATATACTTTTGGCAACTTTTTATACTATTTTTGGGACTAACATATTGATCCAGTGCCCAGTGCCAGTTCCTGTCTGTTGCATGTTTTATGTTTTGCAGAAAACCAATATCAAACGGAATCCAAATAGGATAAAAATAGACGGAGATTATTTTTGGAATATTTATGATTTTTGGGAAGTAAAATCAACGCGAAACAGTGTCCGGGGTGGCCACGAGACTGGGGGCCGCGCCCCGGGGAGGCAGGTGCGACCTGGCCTCTCGTGGGCCACCCGTAAGGCGGTTGACCCTCTTATTTTAGTGCAAGAAAGCTAATTTTATGAGAAATATCTGGGCGAAAGATTCACCCCAATCGGAGTTACGGATTTCCGGATATTTAAGAAACAGTGAAGGGGTAGAATCAGAGAACGCAGAAACAGAGAGATAGATCCAATCTCAGAGGGGCTCTCGCCCCTCCCAAGCCATGGGAGCCAAGAACCAGAGGGGAAACCCTTCTCCCATCTAGGGAGGAGGTCAAGGAAGAAGAAGAAGAAGGGGGCTCTCTCCCCCTTGCTTCCGGTGGCGCCGGAACGCCTCCGGGGGCCATGATCATTACCACGATCTTCACCAACACCTCCGCCATCTTCACCAACATCTCCATGACCTTCGCCCTTCTATATCCAGCGGTCCACTCTCCCGCAACCCGCTGTACCCTCTACTTGAACATGGTGGTTTATGCTTCATATTATTATCCAATGATGTGTTGCCATCCTATGATGTCTGAGTAGATTCCCGTTGTCCTATCGGTGATTGATGAATTGCTATGATTGGTTTGAGTTGCATGTTTTATTATTGGTGTTATCCTATTGTGCCCTCCGTGTCGCGCAAGCATGAGGGATTCCCGCTGTAGGGTGTTGCAATGCATTCATGATTCACTTATAGTGGGTTGCGTGAGTGACTGAAACACAAACCCGAGTAAGTAGGTTGTTTGCATATGGGCTAAAAGGGGACTTGATGCTTAATGGTATGGTTGGGTTTTACCTTATTGAATCTTTAGTAGTTGCGGATGCTTGCTAGAGTTCCAATCATAAGTGCATAGAATTCCAAGTAAGGGATGATATGTTAGCTTATGCCTCTCCCTCAAATAGAATTGCAATAGTGATTACCGGTCTAGTAACATAGTCAGTTGCCTAGGGACAATTTCACAACTCCTACCACCACTTTTCCACACTCGCTATATTTACTTTCTTGAATCTTTATCTAAACAGCCCCTAGCTTTTATTTACGTGCTCTTTACTTTCTTGCAAACCTATCCAACAACTCTTGCAAAGTACTTCTAGTTTCATACTTGTTCTAGGTAAAGCGAACACAAAGCGTGCGTAGAGTCGTATCAGTGGCAGATAGGACTTGAGAGAATAATTGTTCTACCTTTAGCTCCTCGTTGGGTTCGACACTCTTACTTATTGAAATAGGCTACAACTATCCCATATACTTGCGGGTCATCCGATACCCATGTTGGCTCCCACATGTTCCACGATGATCTCATCGGATGAACCACGATGTCGGGGATTCAATCAATCCCGGCTTGCAATAATGCTCATCATTCGCATATTTAGTGCCAAATATTTTATAGACTTCTTCTTCTAGCACTTGAGCACAATTTTCCTTGCCATCATTCTCATGAAAGATATTAAAAATATAAAGCGTCTGAGACAAACTCAATTCCCTTTTTTTGTAGTTTTCTTTGATAAACTAAACTAGTGATAAAACAAGTAACAGAAAGATTCGATTGCAAGATCTAAAGATATACCTTCAAGCACTCACCTCCCTGGCAACGGCGCCAGAAAAGAGCTTGATGTCTACTACACAACCTTCTTCTTGTAGACGTTGTTCGGCCTCCAAGTGCAGAGGTTTGTACGACAGTAGCAAATTTTCCTCAAGTGGATGACCTAAGGTTTATCAATCTGTGGGAGGCGTAGGATGAAGATGGTATCTCTCAAACAACCCTGCAACCAAATAACAAAGAGTCTCTTGTGTCCCCAACACACCTAATACAATGGTAAATTCTATAGGTGCACTAGTTCAGCGAAGAGATGGTGATACAAGTTCAATATGGATGGTAGATATAGGTTTTTGTAATCTGAAAATATAAAAACAACAAGGTAACTAATGATAAAAGTGAGCGTAAACGGTATTGCAATGCTAGGAAACAAGGCCTAAGGTTCATACTTTCACTAGTGCAAGTTCTCTCAACAATAATAACATAACTAGATCATATAACTATCCCTCAACATGCAACAAAGAGTCACTCCAAAGTCAGTAATAGCGGAGAACAAACGAAGAGATTATTGTAGGGTACGAAACCACCTCAAAGTTATCCTTTCCAATCGATTTATTCAAGAGTCCGTAGTGAAATAACACGAAGCTATTCTTTCCGTTCAATCTATCATAGAGTTCATACTAGAATAACACCTTAAGATACAAATCAACCAAAACCCTAATGTCACCTAGATACTCCAATGTCACGTCAAGTATCCGTGGGCATGATTATACGATATGCATCACACAATCTCAAATTCATTTGTTCAACCAACACAAAGTACTTCAAAGAGTGCCCCAAAGTTTCTACCGGAGAGTCAAGACGAAAACATGTGCCAACCCCTATGCATAAGTTCATTGAACCCGCAAGTTGATCACCAGAACATACATCAAGTAGATCATGTGAATATCCCATTTTCACCATAGATAAGCACGGCAAGACATACATCAAGTGTTCTCAAATCCTTAAAGACTCAATCCGATAAGATAACTTCAAAGGAAAACTCAATCCATTACAAGAGAGTAGAGGGGGAGAAACATCATAAGATCCAACTATAATAGCAAAGCTCGCGATACATCAAGATCGTATCACCTCAAGAACACGATAGAGAGAGAGAGATCAAACACATAGCTACTGGTACATACCCTTAGCCCTGAGGGTGAACTACTCCCTCCTCATCATGGAGATTGCCGGGATGATGAAGATGGCCACCGGTGAGGGATCCCCCCTCCGGCAGGGTGCCGAAACAGGGTACCGATTGGTTTTTGGTGGCTACAGAGGCTTGCGGCAGCGGAACTCCCGATCTATTGTGCTCCCCGATGTTTTTAGGGTATGTGGACATATATAGGCGAAAGAAGTCGGTCAGAGGAGCCACGAGGGGCCCACGAGGGTGGGGGCGCGCCCAGGGGGGTAGGGCACGCCTTCCTGCCTCGTGGCTTCCTCGAAGCTTCCCTGACGTCTACTCCAAGTCTCCTGGATTGCTTCCGTTCCAAAAATTAACTCTCTCGAAGGTTTCATTCCGTTTGGACTCCGTTTGATATTCCTTTTCTGCGGAACACTGAAATAGGCAAAAACAACAATCTGGGGCCTCCGGTTAATAGGTTAGTCCCAAAAAATAATATAAAAGTGTATAGTAAATCCCATTGAACATCCAAAATAGGTAATATAATAGCATGAATACTTCATAAATTGTAGATACGTTGGAGACGTATCAAGTAGCCCCGCTCATATTTCGAGTGGTGGATGAACTCGCAAACTTAGTATCCACAAAAATCATTCCGGCCTTCCTGCCACAAGCACTTCATGAGAAATAGAGGTCAATTAAACTGATAAGCAAGCATGTTAAATTGTATTGATGAAACTAGCTAGAATCAATGGGAGATGCGCGGAACTAGGTAGTAGTACTTACTTTCGGGTGTGTAAATCGCAGCCCGCTCGGCAGTCCCGGAGCAATTACGGTGAACTCTTTCCAAACCCTGAGAGACAAAGAAAATAATTACTTGATATCAGGAAATGAACAAAGTTGCCGATATGGTGCGATAATGATTGATTGAACTTACTTTTGGAGCATTTGAGTCATGTCCGCATAGTCCTTGGGATCTTTTCGTCTTGAGTCCAAGACAGTTACTACTCCCCGCTCAAGGTAATCTCTAGGAGAATAAAGTGGAATCTGCACACACATGCATAACTCATCAATTACATTACTATAACCTCGAGTAATAAGGGAACCCGAATATGCACAAGATAGTAACACTCACCTGAAGATGTAAGGAAAGAGTATTGTGCCTTTGTTTTGATTTTTGAGCAACGATTGTAGCAAGTTGTCCTAAGTTTCTACGACATTCTTTTGAACCATCCATTCATGTTTGATATTTGGGTTAATGAACCCAATGTCATAGATTTGTGCTTTTCTACATTCGATGATCTTCAATCTGCATAATATAGTGAGGATAATTATATGGAGACTTAATTACAGAAGTAGTACTTACAGATAGTAGCAAGTCACGAGTGTTTTGTCGAGGGCCTTTTGATTGTATAAATGGAATAATTCGTCAAATTCAATAGAGAACAGACCAGTTCCAACAAGTTCGTGCTCGTATTTAATTCTCATCACCAAAGCATCCTTCCCATACTCGTTGCAGGTTTTCATGTACCATTGATGGAATCTTCACATCATCGTTGTTAGAGGAGGACTTCCATCTTTGACGGAGGCTTCCCGTACTGGTATCTGAATTCATCCACCTCCATTGTTTCAAACTCTACATCATTGCCCAGGTAATCACCAGGATTGGTACCGGGCACCATCCCCGGCATATTAGCAACGATATCGCTAGACACCTTGAGCGGGGGGGGGGCACGATTGGTTTGCATGTTTGTCGAGCTGGGGAATTTTTTCCCACTTCTTCATTCTGCTAACCTTCTATCACTGGAGGTAGTTCCCGACCGCCGCACATCTTGATATGTCCTTTTAAGAGCATGTAATAGTTGAAATCCGGCAGAGGCGGTGGTGGTTGACGGTGTCCTAGACTAGGGGGTACTCACCACGTCGTCTCCCGATCAGTTGGATTGGGCCGAGGACCCCCATGGCCATATACTCATGGGCCAGTTCAGACAACCCCATGGCCGTTTACTTGGGGGCTTCCTTTATGAAGCCTTTTCTCTTGCAAATGATTATACTTGTACGACTTCGTTCCTTGTTCGTGTATTACGCCACAATATGCACCATGTTGACTTAAGCGATTTGCAAGCTGGGTTGCCTTGCTCCTGTGTTTACCCCTACGTTCCCGATTGTTCGGCTAGGGACTAAAGGGAGCACCTCTGTGATTTCCACGATCGGTTCATCCGAGCCGGACCTCAGACTAGGTGAAGCCAAAAGTTAGCGTTCTTATTGTTTTCAATTATGTTCGGCACACAACGGAACTCATGGGTACAAAAAATCTATTGCACAAGTCTCATAGAAGTAATGAGCAACCGAAGAAAGGTATCGGTGGGGGTACTATTTTCTTCCAAGATGCTTCTTACACTTCGTCAGTAATATTGCATAAGTTCCCTGAGCGCGCTTGATAACCCACAAGTGTAGGGGATTGCTGCAATTTTCTATATGTAAGTGTCGAACCCAACGAGGATCTAAAGGTAGAATAAATATTCCCTCAAGTTCTATCGACCACCGATACAACTCTACGCACGCTTGACGTTCGCTTTACCTAGAACAAGTATGAAACTAGAAGTACTTTGTAGGTGTGATACAATAGGTTTGCAAGATAATAAAAAGCACGTAAATATAAACTAGGGGCTGTTTAGATAAATATGCAATAAAGTAAGTATTAGTAGAGAGATTTTTGTTACGAGAAAGTTTATTTTTCCAAGGCAATCGATAACTAGACCGGTAATCACTGTTGCAATTCTATTTGAGGGAGAGGCATAAGCTAACATACTTTCTCTACTTGGATCATATGCACTTATGATTGGAACTCTCGCAAGCGTCCGCAACTACTAAAGATTCATCAAGGTAAAACCCAACCATAGCATTAAAGCATCAAGTCCCCTTTATCCCATACGCAAACAACCTACTTACTCAGGTCTGTGCTTCTGTTCACTCACGCCACCCACCATAAGCAAATCATAAACATATTGCAAACCTTACAGCGGGAATCCCTCACGCTGTCGCGACACGGAGGGCACAATAGGATAGCACCAATAATAAAAGATGCAACTCAAACCAATCACGATCATCAATTAACCCATAGCACAAAACGGATCTACTCAAACATCATAAGATAGCCATACATCATTGGGAAATAATATATAGCGTTGAGAACCATGTTTAAGTAGAGTTTACAGTGGGTAAGAGAGAGGTTACACCGCTGCATAGAGGGGGGAAGAGTTGGTGATGAAGGCGGTGAAGTTGTTGGTGAAGATTGCGGTGATGATGATGGCCTCCGGTAGTGTTCCGGCGCCACCAGAAGCAAGGGGGAGAGGCCCCCCCTTCTTCTTATTCTTCCTTGACCTCCTCCCTAGATGGGAGAAGGGTTTCCCCTCTGGTCCTTGAATCCCATGGCGTGGGAGGGGCGAGAGCCTCTCCGAGATTGGATCTATCTCTCTGTTTCTGCGTTCTCAGATTCTACCCCTTCGCCATTTCTTTTATATTCGGAGATCCGTAACTCCGATTGGGGTGAATCTTTCGCCCAGATCTTTCTCATAAAATTAGCTTTCTTGCGGCAAGAGAAGAGCGTCAACCGCCTTACAGGGGGGCCAGGAGAGTCCAGGGCGCGCCTGCCTCCCTATGCCCCCCCTATCTCCTAGCCCCCTCGGGCACCGTCTCGTGTTGATTTTACTTCCCAAAAACTCATAAATATTCCAAAATATTTCTCTATCCGTTTTTACCCCGTTTGGACTCCATTTGATATGGGTTGTTTGCGAAACATAAAATATGCAACAAACAGGAACTGGCACTGGGCACTGGATCAATATGTTAATCCCAAAAATAGTATAAAAAGTTGCCAAAACTATATGAAAGTTGAAGAATATTGGCATGGAACAATCAAAAATTATAGATACGACGGAGACGTATCGGCATCCCCAAGCTTAATTCCTGCTTGTCCTCGAGTAGGTAAATGATAAAAAAGATAATTTTTGATGTGGAATGCTACCTAGCATAATCTTGATCATGTATCTAATCATGGCATGAATATTAAGACACGAGTGATTCAAAGCAATAGTCTATCATTTGACATAAAACAATAATACTTCGAGCGTACCAATAAAGCAATCATGTCTTTTCAAAACAACATGGCCAGAGAAACTTATCCCTACAAAATCATATAGTCTGGCTGTTGTTTTATCTTTATCACACAAAGTATTTAATCATGCACAACCCCGATGACAAGCCAAGCAACTGTTTCATACTTTAATAATCTCAAACTTTTTCAACTTTCACGCAATACATGAGCGTGAGCCATGGATATAGCACTATAGGTGGAATAGAATATGATGGTGGAGGTTATGTGGAGAAGACAAAAAAGGAGAAAGTCTCACATCGACTAGGCGTATCAACGGGCTGTGGAGATGCCCATCAATAGATATCAATGTGAGTGAGTAGGGATTTCCATGCAACAGATTCACTAGAGCTATAAGTGTATGAAAGCTCAAACTGAAAACTAAGTGGGTGTGCATCCAACTTGCTTGCTCATGAAGACCTCGGGCATTTGAGGAAGCCCATCATCGGAATATACAAGCCAAGTTCTATAAGGAAAATTCCCACTAGTATATGAAAGTGAAAGCATATGAGACTCTCTCTATGAAGAACATGGTGCTACTCTGAAGCACAAGTGTGGTAAAGTAACATTGCCCCTTCTCTCTTTTTCTCTCATTTTTTCTTTTATTTTTCATTTTTCATTTTTTCTTTCTTTTTGGTGGGCTTCTTTGGCCTCTTTTTTATTTGGGCTTCTTTGGCCTCTTTTATTTTTCATAAAGTCCAAAGTCTCATCCCGACTTGTGGGGGAATCTTAGTCTCCATCATCCTTTCCTCACTAGGGCAATGTTCTAATAATGATGATCATCACACTTTTATTTACTTACAACTCAATATTACAACTCGATGGAACAAAGATATGACTCCATATGAATGCTTCCATCGTTGTACCGGGATGTGCAATGATCTAGCATAGCAATGACATAAAAAACAGACAAGCCATGAAAACATCATGCTAGCTATCTTATGATCATGCAAAGCAATATGACAATGAATGCTCAAGTCATGTATATGATGAAGATGGAAGTTGCATGGCAATATATCTCGGAATGGCTATGGAAATGCCATGATAGGTAGGTATGGTGGCTGTTTTGAGGAAGATATAAGGAGGCTTATGTGTGATAGAGCGTATCATATCACGGGGTCTGGATGCACCGGCGAAGTTTGCACCAACTCTCGAGGTGAGAAAGGGCAATGCACGGTACCGTAGAGGCTAGCAATGATGGAGGGGTGAGAGTGCGTATAATCCATGGACTCAACATTAGTCATAAAGAACTCATATACTTATTGCAAAAATCTACAAGCCATTGAAAACAAAGTACTATGTGCATGCTCCTAGGGGGATAGATTGGTAGGAAAAGACCATCGCTCGTCCCCGACCGCCACTCATAAGGAAGACAATCAATAAATAAAATTGTGCTCCAACCTCATCACAAAGCGGTTCCCCATACGTGCATGCTACGGGAATCACAAACCTCAACACAAGTATTTCTACTAATCCACAACCACCCACTAGCATGACTATAATATCACCACCTTTATATCGCAAAACTATTGCAAGGGATCAAACATATCATATTTAGCGATCTACAAGTTTATGTAGGATTTTATGACTAACCATGTGATTGACCAATTCCTGTCATCTCTCTAAATTAATATAAGTGAAGCAAGAGAGATTAATTCTTTCTACAAAAGATATGCCCACGCTCCAACAAATATAAGTGAATCAAAAGAGCATTCTACAAATGGCGGTTTTCTATGTGAAGAGAAACAGGCAATCCAAACTTCAAATGATATAAGTGAAGCACATGAAGCATTCTATAAGGCCATGCTCAAAAGATATAAGTGAAGTGCAATGAGCATTCTATAAATCAACCAAGGACTATCTCATACCAGCATGGTGCACACAAAAAATGAAAACTAAATGCAAAATACGCTCCAAGACTTGCACATATCGCATGAACAAAACGAATACGAAAACATACCGATACTTGTTGAAGAAAGAGGGGATGCCTTCCGGGGCATCCCCAAGCTTAGACGCTTGAGTCTCCTTGAATATTTACTTGGGGTGCCTCAGGCATCCCCAATCTTGAGCTCTTGCCTCTCTTCCTTTTCCTCATATCGAGACCTCCTCGTTTAGACACTTCATCCACACAAAACTTCAACAGAAAACTTGGTAAGATCCATTAGTATAATAAAGCAAATCACCACTCTAAGTACTGTTGCAAACCAATTAATATTTTGTTTTTGCATTGTGTCTGCTGTAGTATAACTTTTCCATGTCTTAATCCACTAATATAAATTGATAGATTCATCAAAACAAGCAAACTATACATCAAAAACAGAATCTGTCAAAAACAGAACAGTCTGTAGCAATCTGAAAATCCACCATACTTATGATAACCCAAAACTTCTACCAAAATTAGGAAAAATAAAAAAGTTCTATAGAAATACAGTGCAAAAAGAATCAGAACCAATTGACATTGCAGTTAAAAATGTAAAATCGTGCACTACAGCCAAAGTTTCTGTCCTGCAACGTACAAATCAACAAGCATTGTAAACATCCTAAAGGCAACCTTGGCACATTATTTTTATAATACAATGGAATTGTACAAGGGGATAATTATTTCTGATGAAAATTTTCTGTAATCAAGATTCACAAAGTTTCCGTGAGCATGAGCAAAGTTCAAGGAGCTCCCGCACTTCAACAATGCTTGTCTCTCTCACTTTCACTTTCCTTTTTGAAAAGTTTTTGTGTTCCCCTCTTTATTTTTTTTGTTTTTAAACTATATAAAAGCACTCAACAGAAATAAATGACTCTCTAAAACTTCGGGCTTGTCTCCCTGGCAGCGCTTTCTTTAAAGCCATTAAGCTAGGCATTTAGTGCTCAAGTAAGGAATCCACCCGGATCCCAAGGTATATCAAAGCCAATTTTAACTAACAATGATTTGTAATTTAGTAGTGAGCACAAAGTAACATATATCATGCAACAACGAACTCTAACCCTCTTCCTATGCATCGGCATGTCATAAAAGAACAATTCATGCACACATAGTAAAGGCCAATTCATAGTATAAACAGTTTCTTGCAATTCTATCGTGTTGGAAACATAAAGAGGCGGAGATGTAGTTCCTATTTCATAATAATTGCAAGTAAGAGCAGCAAGCACATGCATATTACATTCATCAAAATCATCATGTGCAATAGTAAAATGCAACCCATCAATATAATCCTTAATAAGCACAAACTTCTCGGTAAGCACGAAGGGGAATTAAACAATGTATGAGTTGAAGAGTTACTCTCATTAGAAGGTGGGCACGGGTGATCAATCCGCTCTTCCTCCTTTTGTTCTTCACTCTCCTCATCATCTTTTTCATCCAATGAGCTCACAGTTTCATCAATTTCTTCTTCCATAGCTTCCTGCAAAATATTATTCTCTTCTTGGACAGCGGAGACTTCCTTAATAAATGCATTAATATTGTAATTGTATTCAGAATTTTCATAGCAATATCTAAGTATAGCAAGATTTTTAGGCCTATAAACATCATCATCTAAAGCTTCATACTTTTCAAACAAAGATTCAATTTCATAAGCATCCTTAAAAGCAACAAATTCTTCTATTTGTTCCACATCATAGTAATCATAGATACCATTAGCATAAGAAGCTAAGGTTTCATTATCATTAAATTTGCATGAAAAGGGAAGGTGTGGAGCCTTCATCTTGGAGCAACAAATAATATCATATCTCAAGCATAGTTGCCTATCATACCACTTCAACATTTGAATTTGATCCCATAATAGTTTCCATTTTTTTGTCAAGCGATAATCCCTAAAGTATTAACGTTGATCCAACGGGTCTCCCATTATAAAGTTGAGTTGGGTTTTCTCGGGATTATCAAAGTAGTACAAAATATTTCTCACATGATGATCATCGAGGGTTTTAGGAGTTACCCCATCTCCATGAGTAGCGAGTACACCTAATTTTTTTGGTATTTCGTGTTCCATATTCATAACTAAAGATAGATAACAACTTAGAATAGCAAATACAAATTACTTAGTGATAAAGCAAACAAGCACACACGAGAATATTCACCCCACGCTATGACTCCCCGGCAACGGCGCCAGAAAAAGGTCTTGATAACCCACAAGTGTAGGGGATCGCAGCAGTTTTCGATAAGTAAGAGTGTCGAATCCAACGAGGAGCTAAAGGTAGAATAAATATTCCCTCAAGTTCTATCGACCACCTATACAACTAGAACAAGTATGAAACTAGAAGTACTTTGTAGGTGTGATATGATAGGTTTGCAAGATAATAAAAAGCACGTAAATATAAACTAGGGGCTGTTTAGATAGAGATGCAATAAAGTAAGTACTAGTAGAGAGCTTTTTGTTACGAGAAAGTTTATTTGTCCAAGGCAATCGATAACTAGACCGGTAATCACTGTTGCAATTCTATTTGAGGGAGAGGCATAAGCTAACATACTTTATCTACTTGGATCATATGCACTTATGATTGGAACTCTAGCAAGCGTCTGCAACTACTAAAGATTCATCTTGGTAAAACCCAACCATAGCATTAAAGCATCAAGTCCCCTTTATCCCATACGCAAACAACCTATTTACTCGGGTTTGTGCTTCTGTTCACTCATGCCACCCACCATAAGCAAATCATAAACATATTGCAAACCCTACAACGGGAATCCCTCACGCTTGCGCGACACGGAGGGCACAATAGGACAGCACCAATAATAAAAGATGCAACTCAAACCAATCACGATCATCAATTAACCCATAGGACAAAACGGATCTACTCAAACATCATAAGATAGCCATACATTATTGGGAAATAATATATAGCATTGAGAACCATGTTTAAGTAGAGATTACGACGGGTAAGAGAGAGGTTACAGATACGACGGAGACGTATCAGCTCTTTGTCTATTACAGCCTTATGGCCTGATTGCCTGGTTGTCGGAAACACCGTCGATATTCTCGACAGGTGAAGTACATAACACTTTTCGGCCCTTGGCCAAAGAGGGAGAAGCCGACGGTCAGTTAAGACGCGTTTAAAGTTCGGGTGAGCACATATATGATATAAGTACTTTGGTACATACAATCATTATACATAAAATTCTTTTACCCAAGTCACTCGGGGGCTCTTAAATTTATGTGAGCTGTTTTATAATAAGTGTTCTTCTTCCTAGTCGTTGTAAAGTCTTTTTTTGTATCACACCTTTTTTTGACGCGAGTGTGTGGTCAATAGCCGGGGGTCTAATTTCCCTCTCACAGCCGCTAAAGTTTGCTAAACTGGCCTAACAAGAAGTACTCCACCTTCGGGATAGGAGGTTAAAACATGACAGAAGCACAAATTTTCTTCTAAGACCAATTTTCCGATTGGCACCGAACAATTGATCTAGTTCGAACGTTGAGTTTTTACTGACGTTTTTTGGTTTTCCAATCCTATGGCACTTTTCAACTATTTATGTGTTTTCCGCATAAGTATCGCAGTGCAACGCCGGACACCTTTAGAGATTCAGCAAAAAAATTGGATATTGCTATATATGCATCAGTATCGAATTGTGTCTTCGGTCAATAGTTGGGTTGCCCGGCTCCTGTGCTTGCCTAAACCTTAGGCCTCCGGTGTATTATATAAACCAAGGCCAGGCTAGTCAATAGACAATCTCATATTCATTACTACAATCTCGTGGTAGATACATGTACTCTGTACTACACCCATACAAATACAATCAAAAGCAGCATGTAGGGTGTTATCTCTTCAAGAGAGCCCGAAGCTGGGTAAAACCCCGTGTCCATGTTACCATCGCTCCAAGACGCCTAGCTTAGGACCCCTACCACTATTTTTTGTGCATAGGAAAATGAACCGGGTCGGATAGTGTTGTCACCTCGACGTACTGACATACCATCACTAGTACAAAAACACCTAATAGTCCCGGTTCGTAAGGGCCTTTAGTCCCGGTTCATGAACCGAGACTAATGGGCCGTTACTAATACCTCCACCCATTAGTCCCGGTTCAAACACGAACCGGGACCAATGTGCCTCCACGTGGCCCTGTGCGCCGAGCCCGGTCAGGGGGCCTTTGGTCCCGGTTGGTGGCTCCAACCGGGACCAAAAGTCCATGTTTTTTTTACAAAAGTGGCTGCTTTAGGGGTTTTGGGGGTTATTTTTAGGTTGTTATTAGCTAGCTAATAGAGAGAAGTGTCCTCTCTTATATCTTCGTCCTTGGTTTATCAACGCTGCTGCTATGTTCATTTCACCCGCTGATATAACATGCTCATGCATGCTCGCATCATACATCATCATATATAATAACAAGTCCTACTAATCATGCATCATCATACAACTTCTACTCGTTATTAATAATAAGTCATGCGATCATCATCCTCATAGTCATCGAACCCAACCCTACATAATTGTTCTTAGCACATGATCATCAGTATCAGGTAGGACCTAAACACCCTTAAGGTAAAATAGCATAAAACAATATAGACCCTGACTCTCCATTATGAAGAATGGCGATCATCCTGTCTCCAATTCTTGCCCTTCGCTGCTTATTGCTTCCAAGAAGCTCCTTACGACTGTCCATACATTTTTTCCATTCTTTGATTGTTATGTCTCCACTTCTTTTAGAAACCCGGTATGGACAGTTGAGATTCGTAGGACGACCTGGTTGTATGTTCAAAACATGAAGGCTACCATGCGTATACATGAGATGAGGCACACAATCATTTGGGATTATCTGTTGAAAAACATAGTAATAACGTCGTAGTTAGCAATGATGTACTAGTTTTAGAAGTGTGCAAAAAGATGCACGGATGTTGTAATAGTAAAAAATAATCTTACCAGGGTATCTCCATGGTAGTTACCGTAGTTCAATACGTGCACTAGTGGCACGTATTGACCATAATGTTGAGGAGTTTGATTGTAGATATTGTAATTCTCAAGATCAGTACAAAATCCGACCAGATGATTTTTCTCCTGATAAGTTAATTCGGAGCCTTCGGTGTAGTAGGTTCTGTCTACCATCTTCCGCACATTCTTTGAAGAATGAAAATAAGCTGTCAATGGAGATAAGTTGTCAACTATATATATTTTGAAATAAACAATATAAATTACTTAATAACTATGTTAAGCTCACATGGGGGAAGAATTGGAGGTGTATCCACAAGGACCCAAATCGAAGGTCTCTCTTGCTTGATTGTAGGATCACCAAGATCCATGGTGACAAGCATACCCTCATCAAGACCATACATTTTGCAAAGTGCTTCCCAATTTTTGCAACCAAAATGGGTTACACTCTGAGCATTGTACAGCTTTACTTGAAAATCCACACCATGATGGGTACTTAGGATAATTTTTTTGGTTTCGAAACTTTCATGGTCTTCAAAACCCATCCTCTCCAAGACATAGCGTCTTGCAAAGCATGGGATAAGCTAGTCGAATTGGAAAAGATGAAAAATACACGTTAAAATAGTTGAAGTCGTGCTTAATTACGAAAAAACTATTGTCGTCGTTGCGTATCGTGTGAACATCGCAGGTCTCCTCGAGCTTAATGCTGAAGCGCCGATCTTCGTCCAGCTCAATGAACCTGTCGCAGATACCTCGGTCGTCGTGGCACCAGTCGCACTCCCCCGGGCGGTTTTCGTCGTCCGATGAGTACGACATTTCCGGCCTACGTTCATAATTCAAATATTAAACTAGATCATTATTATTAATCATGGGTTGACTATCGATGATCGATGTACGTAGCTCCTCCTTTCATTCCCGAATGCAATATTATATCAAATTGTCTAGCACACGGGAATGAAGGAGAACTTATCCAATATGAGCATTCAATAAGCAAAACCAAATCATAAAATAAGCAAAACCAAATCATAAAATAAAGTATAGTATTCAAATTAGCATGCATTCAATAATTATAAGCAAAAGTACATCATCTCTTGGTGTCCGTACATCGTCGAATATTATCACTAATACAACTAGAACCGTAGCGCCCGACGGGTATCGACGCGGGCGGTGGACACCCAAAGATAAGGAACCATCACAGGATCATAGCTCCAGTGAGATCCCTGAAGAACCTGCCAGGTATTGTCGAACCTGCCTTCCAATGCAACCATGTAGCGACGGACGTGCTCGTTCTCCTTGCTGACACGGTGACGTACCACCTCTGCGGTGTCCGGATGCCTCACCACCGTCACTGGCCCACGTGACCGCCACCAAACAAGGATCGGGTCAACAACGAGCTGCCTCCTCACCAACCTACGTCCCCCGGAAGGTAGCACCTCCCAATACCAGCCCGACGGAGCCCAGTCCCGAACATGGCCCTGATCAAGCAGGCGTCCACCGCCCAGTCGACGACGATGAGGATGCGGGATAGGCATCGCCGACGTCGATGCGGGAACTACTTCTATATATAGTTAAATAAAAGTAGTTTTATTAATTAAATCAGCTATCTAGTTCAACTACAAAGCACTTACTATAAATAAATAAGTAGTACTTACTAAAAACAAACTAGTTCTATATATAGTAAAATAAATTATTTTATTAAATCAACTAGCTAGTTCAACTATATATAAACTACTTCTTATTTTTTTCCTTTTTCTAAATACTACAAACAAAATTAATTACTACACATCTAGTCTAACAAAAAAAATCTAATCTAACAAAAAAATCTATGAACTACATATCTAAATTACTACACATCTAAACTAACAAAAAAATCTAATTAATCTAACAAAAAAATCTAACATAATATAAACAAATTAATTACTACACATCTATTCTAACAAAAAAATCTAATCTAACAAAAAAAATCTATGAACTACATATCTAAATTACTACACATCTAATCTAACAAAAAAATCTAATTAATCTAACAAAAAATCTAACATAATATAAACAAATTAATTACTACAACACATCTAATCTAACAAAAAAATCTAATCTAACAAAAAAATCTATGAACTACATATCTAAATTACTACACATCTAACCTAACAAAAAAATCAAATTAATCTAACAAAAAAATGACGGTGGCCGGCGTACGACCGGTGAAGGTGACGGTGAGGTGCTCACGTACGGCCGGCGACGGCGATGGCGAAGGCAACAACGAGGTGTGGAGCGGGGCGGCGACAGCGTTAAGGCGGCGCGGGCTGGGGCGGCGACGTCGATCGCGGCGGCGCGGGGCGGGGCGGCGCGGGGCGGCGACGACGTCGGGGCTTGGCGGGGCGTGGCGGCGACGGCGTCGGGGCGGGGCGGCGACGACGAGGTGGCGGCAGGGAGACGCGCGGCGACAGGAGTGGAGCAGGAGAGATCGAAGTCGCGCTAAGTGCTGTATATATAGCAAAGGCATTGATCCCGGTTCGTGGCACCAACCGGGACCAATGCCCCCTTTAGTCCTGGTTGGAGCCACCAACCGGGACTAAAGGCCTCTTTTCAGCAGCCCAAAGGGCGGGAAACGAAGACCTTTGGTCCTGGTTGGTGGCTCCAACCGGGACTAAAGAGCGTCATTTGTCCCGGTTGGTTCCACCAACCGGGACCAAAGAGAGGCATTGGTACCGGTTGATGCCACCAACCGGTACCAATGGACCCGTCTAACTACTTTTTTATTTTCTGCAGTTGCTTTTTTGTTGATTCTTCCTGCAGCTGTTTTTTTAGTCCCACCTCGCCAAGCGAGAGGCACTCGCAGCTGTTTATAAGCCCTGAGTGCAGAGACGATGACGAAGAGGCTCAATGCTCCTGCACGTTGGTTAGCTTCAAGCCTTGAGGAATACGGCAGACTGTACAAAGCTATATGTAGTGAAGTTGACACAATTCTGAAAGGCTTGAAGCAAATTAACAAGCATTGCACCTCTTTTTTATTTTTAATGACTTGTTACAAATCAGAAATAAAAAGAAAAAAATAAATATAACAGAAACGAAAAAAAACTATATAGAAAACTACTCAGAAATGAATTGAAGCAAAAATAGTTGTGATTAACTACACTAAAAAAGGAGCATAGATGCTTATTTTTAATGACTTATTACAACTCAGAAATAAAAAGAAAAAAATAAATATAGCAGAAAAGAAAAAAAAACTATATAGAAAACTACTCAGAAATGAATTGAAGCAAAAAATAGTTGTGATTAACTGTACTAAAAAAGGAGCATAGATGCTTATTTTTAATGACTTATTACAACTCAGAAATAAAAAGAAAAAAATAAATATAGCAGAAAAGAAGAAAAACTATATAGAAAACTACTCAAAATGAATTGAAGCAAAAAATAGTTGTGATTAACTGTACTAAAAAAGGAGCATAGATGCTTATTTTTAATGACTTATTACAACTCAGAAATAAAAAGAAGAAAAATAGTTGTGATTAACTTTACTAAAATATGAGCATAGATGCTTATTTTTAATGACTTATTACAATTCAAAAATAAATAGAAGAAAAAATAGTTATGATTAACTTTACTAAAAAATGAGCATAGATGCTTATTTTAATGACTTATTACAACTCAGAAATAAAAAGAAAAAATAAATATAGCAGAAAAGAAAAAAACTATATAAAAAGCTACTCAGAAATGAGCATAGATGCGCTTATAGAGGAAATTCAACTTAAATTCATAACAAATTTCAAGAGAAATTCGTATGAATTTAGGCTAAATTCCCTATATAAGGGCATCTATTTTCATTTTCAGAGGAGCTCAATAAGGCAGAGAGGGAGGGGCTTATAAACCGGTCTGATTCCCCTTCGATTGGCGAGGTGGGACTAAACTTTGGCCGCAACGAGGACCAACCCTTTAGTCCCGGTTGGTGGAATGGACCGGGACTAATGGTCGTCCTTTGGTCCCGGTTCAGGCCACCAACCGGGACCAATGGTGGTGGGCCAGGAGCGAGGGCCATTGGTCCCGGTTCGTCCCACCAACCGGGACCAATAGGTCCGGACGAACCGGGACCAATGGCCTGCGTGGCCCGGCCAGCCCCTGGGGCTCACGAACTGAGTCCAATGCCCCCATTGGTCCCGGTTCTGGATTGAACCGGGACTAATGGGCTGGACCGGCCTGGACCATTGGCCCCTTTTCTACTAGTGCATTCCACCTCGGCTGGACGGGGGTGAGGGAGTCCTGGATTAGGGGGTGTCCGGATTGCCGAACTATCACCGTTGGCCGGACTCCTAGACTATGAAGATACAAGATTAAAGACTTCGTCCCGTGTCCGGATGGGACTTTCCTTGGCGTGGAGGGCAAGCTTGGCGATACGGATATGTAGATCTCCTACCATTGTAACCGACTCTGTGTAACCCTAACCCTCTCCGGTGTCTATAAACCGGAGGGTTTTAGTCCGTAGGACGAACAACAATCATACCATAGGCTAGCTTCTAGGGTTTAGCCTCTTTGATCTCGTGGTAGTCTACTCTTGTACTACCCATATCATCAATATTAATCAAGCAGGAGTAGGGTTTTACCTCCACCGAGAGGGCCCGAACCTGGGTAAAAACATCGTGTCCCTTGTCTCCTGTTACCATCCACCTAGACGCACAGTTTGGGAACCCCTACCCGAGATCCGCCGGTTTTGACACCGACATTGGTGCTTTCATTGAGAGTTCCTCTGTGTTGTCACCTTTAGGCCCGATGGCTCCTTCGATCATCAACAATGACGCGGTCCGGAGTGAGACTTTTCTCCCCAGACAGATCTTCGTATTCGGCGGCTTTGCACTGCGGGCCAATTCACTTGGCCATCTGGAGCAGATTGTAAGCTATGCCCCTGGCCATTAGGTCAGATTTGGGAGTTTGAACTACACGGCTGACATTCGCGGAGACTTGATCTTTGACGGATTCGAGCCATAGCCAAGCGCGCCGCACTGTCTCGATGGGTATGATCTAGCTCTGTCGCCGAACAGTGCCCTGGAGGCCGCACCAGCGTCCGCCCCGACCCTTAGCTCGGAGCCGACTTCGCCAATCGAGGACGAGTGGCTGGACACCACCTCAGGGCCTACGATCTCTACGGTGTTTGAGACGAACACCATCCCTGTACTTTGCAAAGCCCGTGATTCCGAGGTGCCGGACTCCTCTCCGGACTCTGAACCTCCCGCGCCTCTGCCAATCAAATCCAATTGGGCGCCGGTTATGGAGTTCACTGTCGCGGACATCTTTCAGCACTTTCCCTTTAGCGACATCCTAAATTTACTAAAGTCTCTCTCTTTATCAGGAGAGCCCTGGTCGGACTATGGTCAGGAAGGTTGGGATACGGACGACGAAGAAATTCAATGCCCACCCACCACCCACTTTATAGCCACTGTCGAAAGTTTAAACGACGTGCTTAATTTCGACTCCGAAGATATCGATGGTATGGACGACGATGTAGGAGATAAGCATGAACCAGCACCTACAGGGTACTGGACAGCCACCCCATCTCACGACGTATACATGGTGGATACACCTAAAGGAAGTGACGATGAGGAACAACGGGACGCTACGAAGGATAAATCCCTCCAAAAGCAATCAAGACGGCGACGAAAGCGCCACACAAAATCCTGCCTCGACAAAGACGGCGGCCATACAGACCCAGCCATAGAGTAGGACGAACCGGTGGACGACGAACATGCCATTGAACAACCGTCCGAACAGGACAACTTGGATAAGCAACCCGTCCCCAGCGAAGATAACAGTCCGGACGATCTCACACCGGACAAGTTGTTGGAGCAGAAGAACCTCCACAAAATGCTCATCGCCACTGCGGGTAGCCTAAAAAAGCAGAAGCGGAAGCTCAAAACAGCGGAAGATGCACTCAGAATCAGATGGAGCAAAGTACTCAACACCGCAGACAAATACGGCGACAGTCGCCAAACAAAGAGCTACCCGAAGTGCAAACTACTGCCCGAATTCAATGAGGAGGCCTTAGAGCCCCCACAATCAAAGAACAAAGAGGCCGCCCGGTCAGATAGACGACCACATGACAAGCATAGAGCGGCAAGAGGCACCACACATAAACCGGCACACGATCTGCATAAGGATTCGCATCAAAAGGATGGCCCAGTCAGATCCATCTACGGGCCAAGAAAGCAAGCTCTTCTAAGCAATGCAACACGCCAAATATCCTGATATCACGGCACACTCAAATACAGAGGAGCCGCACACCCCCTATGTTTCACCGATGAGGTGCTGGATCACGAATTTCTAGCGGGATTTAAACCCGTAAACATAGAGGCATACGACAGAACAACAGACCCAGGAGTCTGGATAGAGGATTACATCCTCCACATACACATGGCTAGAGGAGATGATCTCCACGCCATAAAATACTTACCCCTCAAGCTCAAAGGGCCAGCACAGCACTGGCTTAAAAGCCTCCCTAAAAACACCATCGGAAGTTGGGAAGAGCTCGAGGATGCTTTTCGAGCAAATTTTCAAGGGACTTATGTCCGCCCTCTGGATGCAGACGATTTAAGTCACATAACTCAACAACCCAGAGAGTCAGCCCGCAAATTCTGGAACAGGTTCCTCACCAAAAAGAACCAAATAGTCGACTGTCCGGACGCTGAAGCCTTAGCAGCTTTCAAACATAATGTCCGAGATGAATGGCTCGCCAGGAACCTTGGCCAGGAAAAGCCAAGAACAATAGCCGCACTAACAAGCCTCATGACCCGCTTCTGTGCGGGAGAGGATAGTTGGCTGGCAAGATGTAGTACCAGCGACCCAAGTACATCCGAAGTCAGAGATGGAAACCGGAAACCACGACGCAGCAAGGACCAACGCTGGACAAGGGGAAACAGTCCGAAGAGCTCGACAGTCAACGCCGGATTCAAAAGCTCTCGTCAGAATCATAAGAAACCGCCCCTCAAGGATAACAGCCACGAGCTATCCAACTTAAACAAAATCTTGGACAAAATATGCCAAATCCACAGTACCCCCGGGAAGCCTGCAAATCATACCCACAAAGATTGTTGGGTCTTCAAGCAGTCCGGCAAACTCAATGCCGGACACAAGGGGCTGGACACACCAAGCGAAGATGATGACGAACCCCACAAGCAGAGTACCGGAAAACAAAAGAATTTCCCACAAGAAGTCAAAACAGTAAACTCACTTCAAGTGACAAAAGGGAAAATCAGAACGGCGCCCACAGAAATATGCGCCACACGGCCTATCCCAGCGGAGTCCCAACATTGGTTGTCAAAACAAATCACCTTTGACCATCAGGATTACTCTGGACGTATCCGGAACGCAGGATGGACTGCCCTGATATTAGATCCTATAATCAACGGACTCCAATTCACATAAGTCCTAATGGACGGCGGTAGTGATCTAAACCTGCTATATCAGGACACAATCAGCAAAATGGAGATAGACCCAACCAACATTCGCCACAGCAACACCTCCTTCAAGGGTGCAATGCCAGGCCTATATGCCCATTGCACAGGCTCCCTACTACTAGAAGTTGTGTTCGGCTCATCCGACAACTTCCGCCGCGAAAAGTTAACCTTGCATATCGTCCCATTCAAAAGTAGTTATCAAGCACTATTGGGACGTGAAGCTTTCGCCCGCTTTAATGCAATACCGCATTATGCATCTCTTACACTTAAAATGCCCGGTCCACGCGGCATCATCTCATTAAAGGGAAATATCAAGTGTCACTCAAGCACGGAAGAACATGAGACTGCTTGGACAGTCACACACTAATCCGGCTCCGCTCAACCAAGCACCTGAACAGGTCCTTCGGACCCCGGACACGGCTAGACGAGTCCGGCGTAATCATACGAAGGCCTACTAACCGCACACCCCCGTACAAGGGGTTGCATGCACGTACAACAAGAGAAAATAAAACTCAATTTTATTCGCTTTTCGAATCGTACTCCTTTTATTTAAATATAAAGTACATTTTTCGCACGATCTTTCTTCAGCTAAGTGCTTCTCCTTTACAGATGAACACCGTGCTACACCCGCCCAGGATACGGCACAACGGAGACATAGGCGCAGACGTGCAGTAGGGACCCGTTGCAAGGATTCTTTTCAGATTAAGACCCTGCGTAAACCTTTTTTACTGTCTCTTGTTGATACACATCCCCCGGTTTCTTGCTATAACCGAGGAGGAGGCTGGCGTTTTGGCATCGGCCGCGTCAGTAATTTTTGCACGTACCTGGACACCAGGGGCTCAGGGCATCATTCTGCCCATTTTCATAAAGACCGAATACCTTAGGGAGTGTTCGGCGTCTCGAGTTAGGCCTTATATGCATCAGCTCCGAATCATGTCTTTGGTCAAATGTTGGGTTTGCCCGGCTCCTGTGTTTTGCTGCCTTACGTTCCGTTTTAGCGGCTAATGCGGCAGCAGGAGAACTACTGCGATTGTGCCCCGGTTCGGCCTGGCGAGCACCTCAGTAGAGAAAGACGAAAACTGACTGTCATGATGTAGCGTGAGACTGGTCAACCACTCGATAACCCACATGAATGTTTAGAATTCCTCCGCATTAACGAAGGACCATTTCCTGGTCAGGCACATACGCGCCCCGAATTCGGGAGAGCGCGGTGCCCTTAGGGGCTATATAGTAGCCCCACCATCGAACTCCTATGGCTAAGTGAAAGTGATAAAGCATTATAGTCCGGTTGCCTAGTTTGCTACGCTATCACCTCCTTTACAGGACCAAGACATTGGATAAAGTGTGAAAATGCGCTTTTTTGTAAACACCCCCGCACTATGTGCGTGGGGGCTGAAGCCAAGGACTGCCATCTTTCAGGTTATATACACATATACATTAACGGCCGCACAGGAGGTACTTTACTACTTGAACGCACAAGTATAAAAAGCCCTTATATTATATTGAAACATTGTTTCACAAATCATACATGTCATTTGAACATAATATCCTTCGAGCACTGCATCTCTATTAAATGAGCGCCCTGTAGGACTTCCTCAAAGTAGTTCTCGGCAGGTATTCGGCTTCTGTCTGAATCCTGGGATGCAACGTCGGTGGCCTTCATCTCTGCCCAATATGTCTTGACACGGGCGAGAGCCATCCGCGCACCCTCTATGCATGCTGACCGCTTCATTGCACTAATATGCGGCACCACACCAAGGAACTGCAGCACCAAGCCAAAATAACTCTTCGGCTCGGGCCTCTTTGGCCACAAATGAGTCATGACAGACTTCATGGCAAGTCCGGACAACCTATTCAGCTCAGCCCATTCGGCCAAACGATCGGTCAATGGAAGCGGACGCTCTGGACAGTGGAACTACGACCAAAACAGCTCTTCCATTCCGTGATCCTTTTGGCCTCGGAAGTGTCCGGCCGCATCCATGGCACTCGCCTCCAAATCCAGATAAGCATCCTCCGCACCCCACAGCTGGCCCAACTGAGCATACTTGGGATCCGTGAATTTCCTCCGCAGTAGAAAAAGCTTTCCAGCCGCAATATCTTCGGCCTGATGTAGCTCCTCTTTCATAGCTTTCATTTGCAGAGCGAGCATCCTTGGCCTCAGTAGCGGCCTTTTTCAGGTCCTCTTGTTCCGCTCGACCTTCTTTTTCAAGAAGCTCGCAATGGTCGGCAGCATTCTTCAACTTTGTGGCCATCTCGGCCATTTCTTTCTTGCTTCGGCAGTGAGCAGCCTGTTCGGCTTTCAGCTCTTCAGCAGCTTTTGAGGCAGCCGCATCACTTTTTCGGGCTTGCTCCTTGGCTCGGGCGAGTTCCCCCCAAAGTTTCTCCATGGCTACGGCACCATCTGCGTCAACCATACAAGTTGTAAGGCACAGACATTAAGCTACCTTATCAGGTGTCCGCAGAGAAGCTGCATACCTTGTGACTCGTCAGGCCGCTTATTGACAAGCGCAATGTCAGAATCCGCCACGTCAAGTTGCCGCTTTAATTCAGCAAATTCATCAGTCCGGCTAGCCACCGGACGCTTCGCCACCTACATAGGAAGAGTGCATCTTATACCTGGGATTATGATCCTTGGCACGCTGTCATTTTTTGACAACGCACCGAGTCTCAGGGGCTACTATCTATACAGGGCGCATTCTATATGCCAAAACTGTCAGAAGGTACATCATTTTGTGTACCTGAAAACCCGTCAGTAAACTTATGACGGCTTCATGCAATCCGCTTTTAGCGGATGAAATCCTTTCAATCACCGTACCCATTAGCGCACGGTGATCTTCCGAGATAGATGCTCGCCCGAGCAGATCTTTCAGCTCCTCCGACCGTGCACCAGTCGGTGCCGGACTTGTCCAATGGCCTTTTTCGAAGGCCGGACGCGGAGGGCTTTGAGGGGACATACGACTGCCTTCGGGCCCCGCCAGATTCGAAGAGACCCTCCGCGACGACACCTCAGGGTCGTCCGCCTCGCATGAAGGCACGACAGGCGGAGGCGTTTCGCTCTCCATCATCTCCGGATCAAGATCCCCTGAAGACGAACTCTGCTGAGAAGGGCTGAGATCCGAACTACAAAGAAAAACTTCGGTTATCTTCAGAAATAAAACAGGAATGTATCTCATTTTTAAGAATACGCTCCTCTTCACTTACGGCTCGCTGGAGGGCTGATCTCCTTGGGGAAATATTGCGGCCAGGGCAACTCCCGGTGCGGGACCCTCTGGCGAGGATTGCTTCCCTCGCTTCGAGGCCTTGGTCTCCGGATCTTCAGAAGCGGTCCTCTTCTCCCCTTGGAGGGAGGGATTCTCGGTCCCTCCCTTCTTGATAAACTCCTTCGCGGAGGCAGTAGTTCTCATGTTCCCCCCTTCGCCTTCTTCAAAAGGCGCAGCCTCTAGCATCCTGGTTAACACAGGATCCGGCGTGGTCTCAGGGATGGGGGCCGGACACCGGATTAGTTTTGCTTTCGCTATCCACTCCCGTTCAGAGGACATCTCTTTTAAAGGCAAGTTTATGATAGATATACGGATAGCATGTCTGGGTACAGGACTACTTACTTGAGTATCCGGGCGATTGCAGTTTAGACCTGCGTCCTCGGTCAGTTCCGGACACATTGCTCGTGATCCGAAGAATAGTTGGTACATCTCCACAGGCGTTACACCCATAAAATGTTGGAGAGCTCATGGTCCCTCCGGATTGAACTCCCACGGGCGGAGGGGGCGACGTTTGCAGGGAAGGGTGCGACGAATCAGCATGACCTGCGCAACTACGACCAGATTGATCTCCCTCTCTAGGAGGTCTCGAATACGGCCCTGCAACAAGGGCACGTCCTTGGACAGCCCCTAGTCGAGCCCTTTGCTGACCCATGACACAAGCCGCGGTGGAGGACCCAAGCGAAAGGCAGGTGGCGCCACCCATTTGGTGCCCCTGGGAGCGGTGATGTAAAACAACT
Source organism: Triticum aestivum (assembly GCF_018294505.1). Lineage (NCBI taxonomy): Eukaryota > Viridiplantae > Streptophyta > Magnoliopsida > Poales > Poaceae > Triticum > Triticum aestivum. The sequence goes on along the minus strand of NC_057807.1, from coordinate 617,193,160 downwards.
CTTGTTGCCATAGTCTGAGCTCCTCTTGAAAAGAGCCCTCGGGCCATGGAGCATCAACATTCTTGCTTATAACAGCCCCTCCGCACTCTGCCAGCTGCCCCCTGATCATCTTCGGTTCCACTTTGAAAGTTTTTAGCCACAACCCGAAGTGAGGGGTAATGCGGAGGAAGGCTTCACATACGACAATAAACGATGAGATGTGGAGGATGGACTCTGGATCCAAGTCATGAAATTCCAGCCCATAATAAAACATGAGCCCCCTCATGAAGGGGTCTATCGGGAAGCCTAATGTTGGGGAACGTAGCAGAAATTCAAAATTTTCCTACGAGTCACCAAGATCTATCTTTGGAGAGACTAGCAACAAGGGGAAGGAGAGTGCATCTACATACCCTTGTAGATCGCTAAGCAGAAGCATTCAAGAGATTGGGGTTGAAGGAGTCGTACTCATCGTGATCCAAATCACCGGAGATCCTAGTGCCGAACGGACGGCACCTCCGCGTTCAACACACGTACAGCCCGGTGACGTCTCCCATGCCTTGATCAAGCAAGGAGAGAGGGAGAGGTTGAGGAAGACTCCATCCAGCAGCAGCACAACGGCGTGGTGGTGATGGAGGAGCGTGGCAATCCTGCAGGGCTTTGCCAAGCACCGTGGGAGAGGAGGACTTGGTAGAGGGGGAGGGCTGTGCCAGAACTTGGGTAAAGCTCCCATGCGCCTCTCCACCATATATAGGGGTGGAGGGGGCTGGTTTCTTGCCCTCCAAGTCCATTGGGGCGTTGGCAAAGGTGGGAGGAAAGAAATCCCACCATTTCCTTCCCCACCGATTGTTATCCCCCCTTTTTAAGGATCTTGATCTTATCCCTTCGGGATATGATCTTATTCCTTCTAAGGGGGGATCTTGGTGCGCCTTGACCAGGGGTGTGGGGCCTTTCCCCCACTACCCACGTTCATGTGGGTCCCCCCATGCAGGTGGGCCCCACTCCGGAACCTTCTAGAACCTTCCCGGTACAATACCGAAAAATCCCGAACATTTTCCGGTAGCCAAAATAGCACTTCCCATATATAAATATTTACCTCTGGACCATTCCGGAACTCCTCATGACGTCCGCGATCTCATCCGGGACTCCGAAAAACATTCGGTAACCACATACAAACTTCCTCTATAACCCTAGCGTCATCGAACCTTAAGTGTGTAGACCCTACGGGTTTGGGAACCATGCAGACATGACCGAGACGTTCTCCGGTCAATAACCAACAGCGGGATCTGGATACCCATGTTGGCTCCCACATGTTCCACGATGATCTCATCGGATGAACCATGATGTCAAGGACTCAATCAATCCCGTATACAATTCCCTTTGTCTAGTGGTATTGTACTTGCCCGAGATTCGATCGTCGGTATACCGATACCTTGTTCAATCTCGTTACCGGCAAGTCTCTTTACTCGTTCCGTAACACATCATTCCGCAATCAACTCTTTGATCACATTGTGCACATTATGATGATGTCCTACTGAGTGGGCCCAGAGATACCTCTCCGTCACACGGAGTGACAAATCCCAGTCTCGATTCATGCCAACCCAATAGACACTTTCGGAGATACCTGTAGTGCACTTTATAGCCACCCAGTTACGTTGTGACGTTTGGTACACCCAAAGCATTCCTATGGTATCCGGGAGTTGCACAATCTCATGGTCTAAGGAAATGATACTTGACATTAGAAAAGCTTTAGCATACGAACTACGATCTTTGTGATAGGCTTAGGATTGGGTCTTGTCCATCACATCATTCTCGTAATGATGTGATCCCGTTATCAACGACATCCAATGTCCATGGTCAGGAAACCGTAACCATCTATTGATCAACGAGCTAGTCAATTAGAGGCTTACTAGGGACATGGTGTTGTCTATGTATCCACACATGTATCTGAGTTTCCTATCAATACAATTATAGCATGGATAATAAACGATTATCATGAACAAGGAAATATAATAATAACTAATTTATTATTGCCTCTTGGGCATATTTCCAACAGTCTCCCACTTGCACTAGAGTCAATAATCTAGTTCACATCGCCATGTGATTAACACTCACAGGTCACATCGCCATGTGACCAATATCCAAAGAGTTTACTAGTGTCACTAAACTAGTTCACATCGTCATGTGATTAAGACTCAATGAGTTCTGGGATTTGATCATGTTTTGCTTGTAAGAGAGGTTTTAGTCAACGGGTCTGCAACATTCAGATCCATATGTACTTTGCAAATCTCTAGGTCATATTGTAAATGCTGCTTCCACGCTCCACTTGGAGCTATTCCAAATGGTTGCTCCACTATACGTATCCGGTTTGCTACTTAGAGTCATTCAGATAGGTGTTAAAGCTTGCATCGATGCAACTCTTTACGTCGAACTCTTTATCACCTCCATAACCGAGAAACATATCCTTATTCCTCTAAGGATAACTTTGACTGCTATCTGGTGATCCACTCCTTGATCACCTTTGTACCCTCATGCCAGGTATGTAGCAATGCACACATCAGGTGCGGTACATAGCATAGCATGTCGTAGAGCCTACGTCTAAAGCATAGGGGACGACCTTCGTCCTTTCTCTCTTTTCTTCTGCCGTGGTCGAGCTTTAAGTCTTAACTTCATACCTTACAACTCAGGCAAGAACTCCTTCATTGACTGATCCATCTTGAACACCTTCAAGATCATGTGAAGGTATATGCTCATTTGAAAGTACCATTTAGCGTTTTGATCTATCCTCATAGATATTGATGCTTAGTGTTCAAGTAGCTTAATCCAGGTTTTCTATTGAAAAACACCTTTCAAATAACCCTATATGCTTTCTAGAAATTCTACATCATTTCTGATCAACAACATATACTCATCAGAAATTCTATAGTGCTCCCACTCACTTGTTTGGAAATACAAGTTTCTCATAAACTTTTTATAAACTCAAAATCTTTGATCATATCATCAAAGTGTACATTCCAACTCCGAGATGCTTACTCCAGTCCTTAGAAGGATCGCTAGAGCTAGCATACCTTTTAGCATCCTTAGGATCGACAAAACCTTTCCGATTGTATCACATACAACATTTCCTTATGAAAACTGGTAAGGAAACTCGTTTTGACATCCATCTGCAAGATTTCATAAATGCAGCTAATGCTAACATGATTCCGATGGACTTAAGCATCACTACGGATGAGAAAATCTCATCGTAGTCAACTCCTTGAACTTGTGAAAAAACGCTTCGCCACAAGTCGAGCTTCATAGACGGTGACATTACCGTCCATGTCCCTCTTCTTCTTAAAGATCCATTTATCTCAATGGCTTGCCGATCAACGGGCAAGTCCACCAAAGTCCATGCTTTGTTCTGATACATGGATCCTATCTCGGATTTCATGGCTTCTAACCATTTGTCAGAATTTTGGGCCCACCATCGCTTCTCCATAGCTCGTAGGTTCATTGTTGTCAAGCAAAATGACCTTCAAGACAGGATTACTGTACCACTCTGAAGTAGTTCGCATCCTTGTCACCCTACGAGGTACAGTAGTGACTTGATCCAAAACTTCATGATCACTATCATAAGCTTCTACTTCAATTGGTGTAGGCGCCACAGGAACAACTTCCTGTGCCCTGCTACACACTTGTTGAAGTGACAGTTCAATATCCTCATCAGGTCTCCACCATCCTCCCACTCGATTCTCGAGACAAACTTTTCCTCGAGAAAGGACCCGATTCAAGAAACAATCCCTATTGCTTTCGGATCTGAATTAGAAGGAATACCCAACTATTTTGGGTGTCCTATGAAGATACATTTTATCCGCTTTGGTTTCAAGCTTATCAACCTGAAACTTTTTCACATAAGCGTCGCAGCCCCAAACTTTTAAGAAACGACAACTTAGGTTTCTCCAAACCATAGTTCAAACGGTGTCATCTCAACAGAATTACGTGGTGCCCTATTAAAGTGAGTGTGATTGTCTCTAATGCCTAACCTATGAACGATAGTGGTAATTTGATAAGAGAAATCATGGTATGCATCATATCCAATAGGGTGCAACTATGATGTTCGGACACACCACCACACTATGGTGTTCCAGGCGGTATTAATTGTGAAACAATTTCCACAATGTCTTAATTCTGTGCCAAAACTCGTAACTCATATATTCATCTCTATGATCATATCATAGACATTTTATCCTCTTGTCACGAAGATCTTAAACTTCACTCTGAAATTACATGAACCATTCAATAATTCAGACTTGTGTTTCATCAAGTAAATATACTCAACACCTACTCAAATCATCTGTGAAGTAAGAACATAACGATATTCACTGCATGCCTCAGCACACATTGGACTGCACACATCAAAATGTGTTACTTCCAACAAGTTGCTATCTTGTTCCATCTTACTGAAAACGAGGCATTTCAGTCATCTTGGCCATGTGGTATGATTTGCATATCTCAAGTGATTCAAAATCAAGTGAGTCTAAACGATCCATCTGCATGGAGTTTCTTCATGCGTATGCACCAATAGACATGGTTCGCATGTCTCAACCTTTTCAAAAACGAGTGAGTTCAAAGATCCATCAACATGGAGCTTCTTCATGTGTTTTATACCAATATGACTTACATGGCAGTGTCACAAGTAAGTGGTAGTATCATTACTATCTTATATCTTTTGGCATGAAAATGTGTATCACTACGATCGAGATTCAATAAATCATTCCTTTAGGTGCAAGACCATTGAAGGTCTTATTCAAATAAATAGAGTAACCATTATTCTCCTTAAATGACTAACCGTATTGCGATAGACATAATCCAATTATGTCTATGTTCAACGCAAACACCAAATGACAATTATTCAGGTTTAATACTAATCTTGATGGTAGAGGGAGCGTGCGATGTTTGATCACATCAAACTTGGAAACACTTCGAACACATATTGTCAGCTCACCTTTAGCTAGTCTCCGTTTATTCTGTAGCTCTTTTATTTCGAGTTACTAACACTTAGCAACCGAACCGGTATCTTAATACCCTGGTGCTACTAGGAGTACTAGTAAAGTACACATTAACATAATGTATATCCAATATACTTCTATCGACCTTGCCAGCCTTCTCATCTACCAAGTATCTACGGTAATTCTGCTCCAGTGGCTGTTCCCCTTATTACAGAAGCACTTAGTCTCGGGTTTGGGTTCAACCTTGGGTTTCTTCATTAGAGCAGCAGCTGATTTGCTGTTTCTTGAAGTATCTCTTCTTGCCCTTGCCCCTTTTGAAACTAGTGGTTTCACCAACCATCAACAATTGATGCTCCTTCTTGATTTCTACTTTTGCGGTGTCAGACATCGCGAATACCTCAAGGATCATCATATCTATCCCTGCTATATTATAGTTCATCACGAAGCTCTAGCAGCTTGGTGGCAATGACTTTGGAGAAACATCACTATCTCATCTGGAAGATCAACTCCCACTTGATTCAAGTGATTGTTGCACTCAGAGAATCTGAGCACAAGCTCAATGATTGAGCTTTTCTCCCTTAGTTTGAAGGCTAAGAAAATCGTCGGAGGTCTTATACCTCTTGACGTGGGCACGAGCCTGAAATCCCAATTTCAACCCTCGAAACATCTCATATGTTTCGCGACATTTTGAAAACTTCTTTGGTGCCTCAACTCTAAACCGTTTAACTGAACTATCACGTAGTTATCAAAACGTGTATGTCTGATGTTCGCAACATCCACTGATGACGTTTGGGGTTCAGCACACTGAGCGGTGCATTAAGGACATAGGCTTTCTACTGTCCGCATAATCGCTACTGTCAACTTTCAACTATATTTTTCTCTAGGAACATATCTAAATAGTGGAACTAAAGCGCGAGCTTACGACATAATTTGCAAAGATCTTTTGACTATGTTCAGGATAATTAAGTTCATCTTATGAACTCCCACTCAGATAGACATCCCTCTAGTCATCTAAGTGATTACATGATCCGAGTTAACTAGGCCGTGTCCGATCATCATGTGAGACGGACTACTCATCAACGGTGAACATCTTCATGTTGATCGTATCCACCATACGACTCATGCTCGACCTTTCGGTCTCTTGTGTTCCGAGGCCATGTCTGTACATGCTAGGCTCGTCAAGTCAACCTAAGTGTGTAAATCTGGCTTACACCCGTTGTATGTGAACGTAAGAATCTATCACACCCAATCATCACGTGGTGCTTCTAAACGACGAACTTTTGCAATGGTGCACAGTTAGGGGGAACACTTTCTTGAAGTTTTAATGAGGGATCATCTTATTTACTACCGTCGTTCTAAGCAAATAAGATGCATAAACATGATGCAATCAAATAGTGACGTGATATGGCCAATATCACATTGCTCCTTTTGATCTCCATCTTCTGGGCTCCATGATCATCATCATCACCAGCATGACACCATGATCTCCATCATTATGATCTCCATCATGGTGTCTTCATGAAGTTGTGTCGCCAACTATTACTTCTACTACTATGGCTACCGGTTAGCAATAAAGTAAAGTAATTACATGGCGTTGTTTAATGACACGCATGTCATACAATAAATTAAGACAACTCCTATGGCTCCTGCCGGTTGTCATACTCATCGACATGCAAGTCGTGATTCCTATTACAAGAACATGATCAATCTCATACATCACATATCATTCATCACATTCTTCTTGGCCATATCACATCACATAGCACACCCTGCAAAAACAAGTTAGACGTCCTCTAATTGTTGTTTGCATGTTTTACGTGGCTGCTATGGGTTTCTAGCAAGAACGTTTCTTACCTACGCAAAAACCACAACGTCATATGTCAATTGCTATTTAACCTTCATAAGGACCCTTTTCATCAAATCCGTTCTGACTAAAGTGGGAGAGACTGGCACCCGCTAGCCACCTTATGCACCAAGTGCATGTCAGTCGGTGGAACCTGTCTCACGTAAGTGTACGTGTAAGGTCGGTCCGGGCCGTTCATCCCACAATACCGTCGAAACAAGATTGGACTAGTAACGGTAACCATATTGAACAAAATCAACGCCCACAACTACTTTGTGTTCTACTCGTGCAAAGAATCTACACAATAGACTTGGCTCATGATGCCACTGTTGGGGAACGTAGCAGAAATTCAAACTTTTCCTATGAGTCACCAAGATCTATCTATGGAGAGACTAGCAACAAGGGGAAGGAGAGTGCATCTACATACCCTGGTGGATCGCTAAGCGGAAGCGTTCAAGAGAACAGGGTTGAAGGAGTCGTACTCGTCGTGATCCAAATCACCGGAGATCCTAGTGCCGAACGGACGGCACCTCCACGTTCAACACACGTACAGCCCGGTGACGTCTCCCATGCCTTGATCCAGCAAGGAGAGAGGGAAAGGTTGAGGAAGACTCCATCCAGCAGCAGCACAATGGCGTGGTGGTGATGGAGGAGCGTGGCAATCCTGCAGGGATTCGCCAAGCACCGCGGGAGAGGAGGAGGACTTGGGTAAAGCTCCCATGCGCCTCCCCACTATATATAGTGGTGGAGGGGGCTGGTTTCTTTCCCTCCAAGTCCATTGGGGCGTTGGCAAAGGTGGGAGGAAAGAAATCCCATCATTTCCTTCCCCACCGATTGTTATCCCCCCTTTTTAGGGATCTTGATCTTATCCCTTCGGGATATGATCTTATTCCTTCTAAGGGGGGATCTTGGTGCGCCTTGACCAGGGGTGTGGGGCCTTGACCCCACTACCGACGTTCATGTGGGTCCCCCCATGCAGGTGGGCCCCACTCCGGAACCTTCTAGAACCTTCTCGATACAATACCGAAAAATCCCGAACATTTTCCGGTGGCCAAAATAGGACTTCCCATATATAAATATTTACCTCCGGACCATTCCGGAACTCCATGTGACATCCGGGATCTCATCCGGGACTCCGAACAACATTCGGAAACCACATACAAACTTCCTTTATAACCCTAGCATCATCGAACCTTAAATGTGTAGACCCTACAGGTTCGGGAACCATGCAGACATGACCGAGATGTTCTCCGGTCAATAACCAGCAGCGGGATCTGGATACCCATGTTGGCTCCCGCATGTTCCACGATGATCTCATCGGATGAACCACGATGTTAAGGACTCAATCGATCCCATATACAATTCCCTTTATCTAGCTGTATTGTACTTGCCCGAGATTCGATCGTCGGTATACCGATACCTTGTTCAATCTCGTTACCGGCAAGTCTCTTTACTAGTTCCGTAACACATCATTCCGCGATCAACTCTTTGATCACATTGTGCACATTATGATGATGTCCTACTGAGTGGGCCCAGAGATACCTCTCCATCACACGGAGTGACAAATCCTAGTCTCGATTCATGCCAACCCAACAGACACTTTCGGAGATACCTGTAGTGCACCTTTATAGCCACCTAGTTACGTTGTGACGTTTGGTACACCCAAAGCATTCCTACGGTATCCGGGAGTTGCACAATCTCATGGTCTAAGGAAATGATACTTGACATTAGAAAAGCTTTAGCATACGAACTACGATCTTTGTGCTAGGCTTAGGATTGGGTCTTTTCCATCACATCATTCTCGTAATGATGTGATCCCGTTATCAACGACATCCAATGTCCATGGTCAGGAAACCATAACCATCTATTGATCAACGAGCTAGTCAATTAGAGGCTTACTAGGGACATGGTGTTGTCTATGTATCCACACATGTATCTGAGTTTCCTATCAATACAATTATAGCATGGATAATAAACGATTATGATGAACAAGGAAATATAATAATGACTAATTTATTATTGCCTCTAGGGCATATTTCCAACACCTAACCCCCGAAGGAAGTGAGACACGAACACCACGCTCTCACCAGGCTTGGGAGTGGGAATGACCTGCCCTTGGGCAGGCAGCCTGTGTGCAATTTCGCCGGTTAGATACCGGGCGTCTCTCAGCTTTAGCACGTCTTCTTCCGTGATGGAGGAAGGCATCCACCAGCCTTGCTGGTCGGAGCCGGACATCCTCGGAGGTCCGAAGCGCCTGAATCTAGTGCTTTGGGTGTTGGAACTCGAGGCGAGGGGCGGATTCGATTGAAGATTGAAAGAAAGGAGCAGGCCTTGGTCTCGTTATAAAGAGGTTGACTACCAAGAGCCCTCCCCGTGACCGTTCGGGACTCGCCCTCGATAGAGGAGGCGCGCCAACGGGCACGACTGGGTTACCCACGCCCGTATTAATGAGAATCCCGGAATAAGGGGACACGATCTCTGCTTTGACAAGACGTGCCAAGGAAACCGCCTCGCTAAACGCGCTGAGGTGGGACAGTAAAAACAATTCCAATAAAGGCTTGGCCGTGATGTGATGTCATGCCACAAAATACGTCAGCAGATTGAATTTGTATAAGGATTATTCTCTCTATGGTGGTATGTGGAACTTATTTTGTAGAGACGGACACTATCCTTGTGTTCAAAATCTTCTATGAAGTATTCGGAGGAGGAACCCACCTTGCAATGACGAAGACAATATGCGCGCCGGACTCGTCGTCATTGAAGCCTGGTTCAGGGGCTACTGAGGGAGGCCTGGATTAGGGGGTGTCCGGATAGCCGAACTATCACCGTTGGCCGGACTCCTAGACTATGAAGATACAAGATTGAAGACTTCGTCCCGTGTCCGGATGGGACTTTCCTTGGCGTGGAGGGCAAGCTTGGCGATACGGATATGTAGATCTCCTACCATTGTAACCGACTCTATGTAACCCTAACCCTCTCTGGTGTCTATATAAACCGGAGGGTTTTAGTCCGTAGAACAAACAACGATCATAACATAGGCTAGCTTCTAGGGTTTAGCCTCTTTGATCTCGTGGTAGATCTACTCTTGTACTACCCATATCATCAATATTAATCAAGCAGGAGTAGGGTTTTACCTCCACCGAGAGGGCCCGAACCTGGATAAAAACATCGTGTCCCTTGTCTCCTGTTACCATCCGCCTAGACGCACAGTTCGGGAACCCCTACCCGAGATCCGCCGGTTTTGACACCGACGGGGGGGGGGGGTTCGTCAACACTTCATTACCCCACGCTGGGGACTTCGGCGTCACTCTGTCGGCCTGCATTGGCCGTGTTATGTCACCACTTCGGATTGCTGAGCTCTTCGCTCCGCCACCTCGGGACCGGCCTGGGGGCTAGAACTTTGTCCCGCATCAAGCTCGGACCGCGTCATCAATGTCGAACACATTAACTAGGTAAGTCGCTTTCATGCTCAAAAACTTTTAGTTTTAAATTTTGTCCGGTTCGGCCAAGCATTATGTTGTTTTTGCAAAAGTTGTTTTTGAAAAATTTCCTTGGCATAACTTTGTTTGTGACACACAAATTCAAATACCCCGTTTACTTGGGGGCTTCCTTTATGAAGCCTTTTTTCTTGCAAATGATTATACTTGTACGGCTTTGTTCCTTGTTCGTGTATTACGCCACAATATGCACCATGTTGACTTAAGCGATTTGCAAGCTGGGTTGCCTTGCTCCTGTGTTTACCCCTACGTTCTCGATTGTTCGGCTAGGGACTAAAGGGAGCACCTCTGCGATTGTCACGATCGGTTGATCCGAGCCAGACCTCAGACTGGGTGAAGCCGAAAGTTAGCGCTCTTATTGTTTTCAATTATGGTCGACACACAACGGAAATCATGAGTACAAAAAATCATTTGCACAAGTCTCATAGAAGTAATGAGCAACCGAAGAAAGGTATCAGTGGGGGTACTATTTTCTTTGAAGATGCTTCTTACACTTCGTCAGTAATATAGCATAAGTTCCCTGAGCGCGCTTTGTCTATTACAGCCTTATGGCCTGATTGCCTGGTTATCGGAAACACCATTGATATTCTCGACAGGTGAAGTACATAACACTTTTTGGCCCTTGGCCGAAGAGGGAGAAGCCGATGGTCGGTTAAGACGCGTTTAAAGTTTGGGTGAACACATATATGATATAAGTACTTCGGTACATACAATCATTATACATAAAATTCTTTTACCCAAGTCACTCGGGGCTCTTAAATTTATGTGAGCTGTTTTATAACAAGTGTTCTTCTTCCTAGTCATTGTAAAGTATTTTTTCTATCACTCCTTTTTTCGACGCGAGTGTGTGGTCAATAGCCGGGGGTCTAATTTCACTCTCACAGCCGCTAAAGTTTGCTAAAGTGGCCTAACGAGAAGTGCTCCGCCTTCGAGATCGGAGGTTGAAGCCGTAGGCTGACCCGCTTGAAGTCTTGAGATAGGATGTGTCATGTTAAAACACGACAGAAGCACAATTTTTCTTCTAAGACCAATTTTCTGATTGGCACCGAACAATTGATCTAGTTCGGACGTCGAATTTATACTGACGTTTTTTGGTTTTCCAATACTATGGCACTTTTCAACTATTTGTGTGTTTTCTGCATAAGTATCGTAGTGCAACACCGGACACCTTTAGAGATTCGGCAAAAATTCTCGGATATTGCTATATATGCATCAGTTTCGAATTGTGTCTTCGGTCAATAGTTAGGTTGCCCGACTCCTGTGCTTGCCTCCTATGTCCCCTTTGTTCGGCTAGGTGTGCAAAGGGAGAACCACTACGATTGTGCTTCCAGCTCGCATGGTGAAGCTCCGCGGTGGAGAAAGCCGAAAACTGACTCTCGCAATAAGCGTAAACTGGTCAGCAGTCCGATAACTGTATTAAATGACGGGCCATTCATAACATTGGCCGAAGTGTCTCTGGCTTGACCTCGGCTGTCGCCGAACACTAGGCGGGGGCTACTTGCTGTCCTCCCAACTTTAAGCTCCTATGACTAAGTGAAAATTATAAAGCCCGCATATCTGATTGCCTCGTTTCCGCCAACACAACCGCCTTCAGGCACCAAGACATCGGCTAAGGGTTGTTTTGTTATTACGGAAACACCCTGCATAGCATCTACAAGGGGGTAGAAGCCGACGATGGACCACTTTCAGATTATAAACGGTCGCAACAGAAGTGAAAATTTGGGTTCATTTAGACCATAGAGTTTGGAAGCTTTCCCTGAACTAAATCCTCAGTATTTTCCACCCACATTGATCGGAGCTGAGGTTTCATGGTCATGCTTAGCATGACAACCCAAAGAAAGGAACCGATAGCAGGACTATTTTCTTTGGACGATGTTTTTTATGTTAAACAATAATATAACATGTCTCTCTGCGTACCTTTGTTTATAAAACCGTATGGCCGGATTGCCTTGGTTGCCGTAAATCTTTAACCTCATAAAGGCTTTATAAAGTAGGACAAACACTCCTTGGCTGCTTGCCGAGGAGGTTGAAGCCGATGGTAGGTCAACGAAATTTTGTACAATGCGGATCCGAGCATTAATTAATGAAGTAAAGTACTTGGATACATAGAGTCATTACACATAATTTGTGATTTTACTATGGATATCGATCCTTAATTCGGCCCCCCGTGCCCGCATTAAGGCTCGGGGGCTACTAGGCTTTGGGATTATTATTTACAAATATTAAAAGGGCACATCGATCCCCTGATCTTGTGTTGCCACCCGACCAGTGTCTCGGGGGCTACTGCATTGACAATCCAATGCAGAAAATTCAAAGCGCAATATTGTTTTCGAGGAGATTATTATCCTCAGGTTGGTCGGCCGCACCCAACCTGAGTCTCAAGGACTTTGCACACCGCGTTTCTATTCCTAAGTATGTTGCCGAGCTGGGAATTGATCCTCAGGCTGATTTTATGAATCGACCTGAGTCTCAAGGGCTACTAGGGTCAGCGGTTTGATTTTTTTCCTTCAGGTGCATCCCGGTTATTAGGCCAACACGCACCTTGAGGGCTACTGGCTATACATCTCGGCAGAGATTTCATTGCATAATTCAGAATTAAATACATAAAAATCAGCCCATGGCCAAGGTGGTGCACCACCTCGGATACAGTCCGGCGTTGGTGCTCGACTACAGTAGACACCCCGGAAACAGTCCGGCATAAAGCTCGGACACTAATGGTTGGCTCCGTAGAGGGCATTTCTGGCATTATGCTCGGCTAAACTCCTTCAACTTTTTTGAACCAAGGTGATCTATGATACCTTGAATATAGTCCTGCGTTGGAGCTTGGACATAGTCCAGCGTTGGATCTTGGACATAGTCCGGCGTTGGAGCTCGGATACATTCCAGCGTTGGAGCTCGGATACATTCCGGCGTTGGAGCTCGGAAGTAGTCCGGCGTTGGTGCTCGGATGCTAAAGATACCTCGAATGCAGTCCGGCGTCGGAGCTCGGACGCAAGAGGACGTTGCCGCTCGGGAACAACTTCAAACCCGAGGTATGGCATAAAAATAACAAGGAATTGACAAAGGCCGGAAACATAAAGGGGATCCTCGGATACCCAACGTATAAACTCTTCGGAGTCACCTCGGCGATCCTCCAGATCAAAGACGAGAAGATTTGTTTAACCAGTTTTCAAGACCAACGACCGAAGGTGAAGAACAGTTCGGAAGAATCGAGGAGCGTCCCCAACTTGAAGACCAGTTCAGGGGGCTACTGACGGTGTCTTGGACTAGGGGGTACTCACCACATCGTCTCCCGATCAATTGGATTGGGCCGAGGACCCCCATGGCCGTATACTCATGGGCCAGTTCGGACAACCCCTGCCGCATACAAGGAAGACTCCACAAGACTTGGCGCCCAAGACAAGGACTCTCCTAAACCCTAGGCCTCCGGTGTATTATATAAACCGAGGTCAGGCTAGTCAATAGACAATCTCATATTCATTACTACAATCTCGTGGTAGATACATGTACTCTGTACTACACCCATACAAATACAATCAAAAGGAGCATGTAGGGTACTATCTCTTCAAGAGAGCCCGAAGCTGGGTAAAACCCCGTGTCCATGTTACCATCGCTCCAAGACGCCTAGCTTAGGACCGCTACAACGAGATACGCCGGATATTGAACCGACAGTGGTCGCTTTAGGGCATCGATAGTGCGCTTCACTTTCACCGGATCTATCATCTCCTTCGGAGGTGGAGGTTTCTTTGCAAAAAGTTCCCTCGCTTGGGCATCAGAGATCTCCGTGTTTTCCTTCTCGGTCCTCTCATATAGGAACTTTTCCAGAGCCTTGAGAGATGGACCGTATCTGAATTGCCTCCCGCCTTTGCTTGTACTGCTAGCCACTAGAGAGGCGGCATCTCTCTCCCGTTGTTGCTTGCAAGGCAAAGAAGGAGGCGGAGTGTTCCGACGCGCCGGAGGAGCTAGAGCGGCAGCGTCTGTCTTCCGCTGTTGCTGGCGAGGCGAAGCAGGAGGTGGACTACTTGGACACGTCGGAGGAGGCGAAGGAGGAGCCGGAGTGCTGTCACGCGACGGAGGAGCCGAAGAAGGAGGAAGAGTGCCCTGATCACTCGTCAAAGGAGGAGGAGGACACGGAGTGCCCTGGCTCGCCGGAGAAGGAGGAGGACATGGAGGCGTCTAGTTTGGAAGCTTGATGTACTCCTTCCGCCATAGACATGGAGTCTTCAGAGCAAGACCCAGCTGAATCTCCCCTTCACCTCTAGTGTGGTCAAGCTCAAGCTCCTCAAATCCCTCCATTACATCATTCGCCATCACAACAGCATAGCAATGTGGAATCAGACGGTAGTGAAAAGTTCCACTGGGTTGAGGAGGTGCAACAGTGTCGACAGCCGCCTTCAAGGTGATGTTTTGCTATTTCGTCATAAGTTAGAAATGTTGAGCCTCCGTGATAGCATCCACGGGGTAGCTAGGAGCCGTGAAGTCAGGCTGCTGAACAAGCTCCGTGGAAGCATGTTGCTTCTCCGCTGAGATGGAGGGGTAGCTTCGTGCCGCTGAGATGGTTGGTCGGCAACTCGCTGGCTCTCAACTTGTTCATCTAGCTTTAGTACTCTTGCATTGAGCTTCTTTATATCGCTCAGCTCCTGTTTCCTCTTCCTCTCCTGGGTTTTGTACCCGCCTGCGCCGGGAAACCCAATCTTCCACACAACATAGCCTGGCGTGCCTCGTGTTCGTCCAGGGTGCTCAGGATTCTCTGTCGGGAATGAATGTCCCTTCCTGCGCTATTGCTCCCTCAAGCTTCATGACAAGTATTGCAAGTTGCTCGTCCTTCCAACGTCACTTCCTTGTTTCAGGGTCCAAAGTTTCCCTAACCCCGAAGAACCAAGTCCTTGAACGGTCTGGCCAGTTCAATGTCTCTCGTTCGACCCCTTTACCAATCAGGTCAGTCTCAGCTTTGTCCCACAACGGTCGGGCTTTGAGGTAGCCGCCTGATGCCGTGCGATGGTGGTACAGCTTCTTTGCAGCATTTATCTTGTTTATCTCTGACATTTTCTTACTCTTGTTCGATGTCTTTTAGGCCACAAATGTGGGCCAGTGATCTCTTATCTTCTCAAATCGGCAGATGAATTATGGAGTCTTCCCTTTGTCAACAAACGTTGATTTCAACTCTTTCTTCCACCTCCTGAATAGATATGCCATCTTCTTAAGAGCACACGCCTTGACCAGTGGCTCTATAACTGGCTTATTCGGATCCTCATCTGGCGGTAGGGTGAAATTTCCCTTCAGCGAAGTCCAAAGATCATCTTTCTCTCTATCGGTGACATAAGAAACTTGAGGGTCTTCTTTCTTAGGCTTATTCCATAGCTGGATGCTGATAGGGATGCTGCCCCTAACAATAGCTCCGCATTGAGCAGAAAATGCATCCTTTGTCCTCCTGGGTTCAATCGGTTGCCCATCATCCGTGATTGCTGTGATCGTGAACCTTTCATCTGGGCGCAACCTTTTCTTTGGGCCTCATCTTGTTACTGAAGTTTGGCTCGATCCGGAGGGCTATAAAAGAAGAAAGAAGAGTTAATATATGTACATACCAAAACAAGTAATGCATCAATTAGCTAGTCAGCACAGGCTTAATATATATACCCTGCCAGACATTACAACAGCTAATCCTGACTCCGTTCGGTCACCGGAGCCATCATCACGTTATCCTTCTTCCACCAGCATTCGGTCGCCGGAGCCATAATGATCATGACTTTCCTCCTCCATTGCTCGATCACCAGAATCTGCTTCATCCTCTCCTTCCAGACCATCGGTGTCATTGAGAAATGACAAGACACCACGTCCACCGAAGATTATATCCCCCGAAAACTGTTCTTTTTCCAACTCTCTTTGTTGATCCATAGTTTCTGCAAATATTACAACATGGCAATTAATATACAAACATGAGAGATGGATATAATAGTGGCAAACATAGACCTAGCTAGCTAATCACAACAAGGAATATTAATTAGTGGCCTCGATGCTTCTTCGATTTGGGGTGGCCTCGACAACGCTTCTAGGGTTTGGGGTGGCCTCGACGACAACACTCTTTTAACTCGGTAAATTTGGGTGTCCTCGACACTTCTAGGGTTTGGGGTGGCCTCAGCAACACTTCTAGGGTTTGGGGTGGCCTCAACGCTTCTAGGGTTTGGTCAG
Source organism: Triticum aestivum (assembly GCF_018294505.1). Lineage (NCBI taxonomy): Eukaryota > Viridiplantae > Streptophyta > Magnoliopsida > Poales > Poaceae > Triticum > Triticum aestivum. The sequence goes on along the minus strand of NC_057807.1, from coordinate 617,176,667 downwards.
GTGAGAGGGGATTGATCGACGTCCCCCCTAATGTTGAAGAGTTACCGGAGTTCTCTCATGAATGTCTGACATCCGAACCGCCTCTCTCATGAATGTCAAACAATGGATTTAACAAAATGGCACCATTATGGATGTGCAGAAAATGGTCCATATTTTTCTTGATCTAATCTACCCTTCTATATGTCACGTTGTCTATTGTCAAAGGAATCAAGAAAAACATGGCTTCATCATTAGCCGGAAGTAACAGACGCATAATAGTACGAAGCACTCCAAAAATGTTTTGCAACGGAGTCCCGGATAGGATAATTAGCTTTTTGGTACGAAGTTCAGCAAGAGCCTTCCGAATTTTGCTATTTGGAAGGCCTTTGCTGAAATTCGTACGAAAAAGCAAATTATTCTATCTGAAACTCTGTTCCAAAACTACTTTGAAGAGCTTCGTAGCATCATACATCTGTTACTTCCGGCAAATGATGTAGTCATGGATTTCTTCAATACTTTGACAGACAACGTGACATATTGAAGAATATATATATATATATATATATATATATATATATATATATATATATATATATATATATATATGAGAACAGAAAAAAAAATTGGATCAACTTGTGCACATCCATAATGGGGGCCTTCTTGATAAATCTCGACCCTTGACCCCTCGACAACCCTCGACCCTCGACCCCTCGGCGATCCTCGAACCTCGACCCCTCGGCAATCCTCGACCCTCGACCCCTCGGCGATCCTCAAACCTTGACCCCTCAGTGACCCTCGACCCTCTACCATAGTTCCCGACCCTCGACCGCTGGAGGACCCTCGACCCCTCGACAACCCTCGACCCCTCGATGATCCTCGAACCTCGACCCGTCAGCGACCCTCGACCCTCTACCCTAGTTTCTGACCCTCAATCGCTCGACGATCCTTGACACCCTCGTTCCCAGTAAACACTAAGAAGAGGAAGAATAAGAAAAAAATAGGAGAAGAAGAACGAATAGAGGAGAAGAAAGAAAACTAGAAGAAAAAAGAGGATAAAAGAAGGAATACAATAATTTCTTCTTCTTCTCTATTCCTTAATTTCTTCTTCTACTCTTTTTTTTATTCTTTTTCCTCTTCTTATTTTTTTTCTCCTCTTCCTCTCCTTCCTCTCCTTCTTCCTCTTCTAATTTTCCTTTTTCCTCTCCTTCTTTTTCTTCTTCTTCCTTCTTCCTCTTTTCTTCTTTTTCCTTATTTTCCTTTTTCCTCTCCACTAACATAAAATCTACTAACCTAAAATGTAATAACAGTACAAACTAACCTAAAATGGACTAAATCAACTAACCTAAAATGCACTAACCTAAAATCAATATCTACTAACAACCTAAATAAAAAATTAATACATATATGAAAAGAATGCTATGAAAAAAAATATTACATATAGCCACATCCATTCATCATATAGCTACCACATACGTATATACATTATATATATCAATACCAAAAAGCTATGAACAAAAAAATTAATACACATATGAACAAAAAATACATATATGGAAATAATTTGCTCTGAACAGAGCTGGGGCGGCAGCGGCTCATAGCGGGGGCGGCCGGCGAGGGCGACGACGGGGACGGTGAGGGCGTCGGCGGCTCACAGCGGGGGCGGCCGGCGAGGGCGACGATGGGGGCGGTGAGGGCGTCGGCGACGGCGACCGTGGGGGCACGCGGGCCAGGGCAGGCGCGTGGCCGGGCGCGCTCGAGGCGGTGGACGGTGTTGGCTGGCGAGGGTGATGGCAGGGGCGGTGCGCGAGGGAGCTGGCGACGGTGAAGGGCAGCACGCGAAGGAGCTGGCGACGAAGGCGATGGTGGGGGCGGGCTGGGGCGCAGGGGCAGCGGATGGCGGACGGTGTTAGTGTGGGCTCGGGGGCGGGGCACGGGCGATGGCGACGGCATCAGGGCAGCCTGGCGGCATCGAGGAGGTCGGCGTCATCGGGGGGGACTGCGGGATGAAAATGAAAATTTTCACAAGTGTTTCTTATATACATGAAGCTTTGGTCCTGGTTTGTGGCACCAACCGAGAACAATGCCCACCTTTGGGCTGCTGAAAAGAGACCTTTGGACCCGGTTGGTGGCACCAACCGGGACCAATGGTGGGCATTGGTCCTGGTTGGTTCCATGAACAGGGACCAAAGGGTGGCATTGGTCCCGGTTCGTGGCACCAACCCGGACCAATGGCCTGCGCCCGGCACAGCCGTGGTGCGGTGGGATGTTTAGTCCCACCTCGCTAGCTGAGACACGTTCAGAGTGATTTATAAGATCTGCCCTGCCATCTCTCTCGAACTCCTCTGAACTTCAGGCCTACGGGCCTAATCATACACAACTATGCATGTGGGCCTACTGGGCCTTCTGCGGGCCTGAATGCTGGCCCAACTAACTGGGTTTCTAGTCGTATTCAGGCCGTGGTGGCCCAGTAGGTGGATTTTTTTTCTTTCTTTTTTGCTTTATTTTTTTGTTTCTACTTACAGCTAAATACTAACAGTTTTCTAGTGATTCTTTTTTTTGTTACGTCACAAAAATTATAGACTTTCTGTTAGTGCCATTAATTTTCAAATTTGAATAGTTTTAAATTTTAATTCTTTTCAATTTGAGTAAATCGCTAGTTTGTGAATAACTTTACAATAAAAATAGATTTTTGAGTGATTCTCTTTCCTGCTATTCCATATTATTGTGTTTTATCATTATATTCAATTTGGTAATTTTTAGGTTATTTTAAATGTCCGTTTTAATCAAAAACGGATTTTGTTCTTTTAGTTTGCTATTAAAGTTTCTAACAAAAAATTTCTTTATGAAAATTATTTTTGCCATTATTGTTTTGAACAGAAAATACTTTGATAATTTTAGTTGCATAAATTTTATATAATTTCAGTTTCAAAAATACTAGAGGTTTATAAAACTTTTTAGTTGGTTCCTTTTGCTATTAGTGTTTTATAAAAGCTTTTTAGTTGATTCTTTTTGCTATTGAAGAATATTATAGTTTTTTTAGTTGATCATAACAAAACATTTTAATTGATTATTTTTAGTTCATTCTTTTTGCTATTAGTTCATTCTTTGAGCTAAATGGCCCTGAAATTGAAAATCACTACAATTGAACTTTGAAAAGGCTGAAAGTTGGCATGGTATCATCATTTCACCCACATAGCATGTGCTAAAAAGTTGAGAGGGTTATGGAAAAAACTAGATGCACTTCATGTACAAAATGGACAATCACTTCCGAAGTATCAGGGTTTCGGATGAAAACTTATCTGTTACAAAGGCATTTCATTTCTTTGAACTTATTTGAACTCCAGACTTTTTGTGTGTTCAAAATGCACCATTTAAAGCTACATCATTAATTTTCAACCCTTTCTAACTTCATTTGGTATTTTTCATGCATTTACTGATTTTTTAAGCTAAATGACCCTAAAATTGAAAAGCACTACAAATGAACTCTAAAAAGGTTGATAGTTGGCATGGTATCATCATTTCACCCACATAGCATATGCTAAAAACTTGAGAGGGTTACGGCAAAAGCTAGATGCACTTCGTGTACAAAATGGACAATCTCTTTCGAAGTATCAGGGTTTTGGACGGAAACTCATCTCTTACAAAAGGCATTTCATTTCTTCACATGCAACCGCAGTGATATTCTAGATCAAAGGCATCTTCATAATAGTTGTGGAGAGAAATTTTTCACTTTTTCTTCGCTTGTGTCCTTTGCTTATTGTGCCGTAACCATGGATAATCTTCATGGTTTAACAGGGTAGTTGGGTCAGCCTTGACTTTGAAGGGAGGAATTTCATGAAACTTTTCATAATCTTCAGACATGTCTGTCTTGCCCTCCAATCCCATGATGTCTCCTTTTCCTGCAAGAACTATGTGGCACTTTGGCTCATTGTATGATGTATTCGCTTCCTTATCTTTTCTTTTTCTCGGTCCGGTAGACATGTCCTTCACATAGAAAACCTGCAACACATCATTGGGTAGGACGAATGGTCCATCTATGTACCCAAGATTGTTCAGATCCACTGTTTTCATTTTGTACTGCGGGTCTACCTGTACCCCGCTTCCTGATAGATTAACCCATTTGCACTGAAACAAACGGATCTTAAAATCATGTCCATGTCAAGTTCCCATATGTCCACTATGTATCCATAATATGTGTCATTTCCCCTCTTGGTAGCTGCATCAAAGCGGACACCGCTGTTTTGGTTGGAGCTATTTTGATCTTGGACGATCGTGTAAACGTAGCGGACACCCTTCTCATCTTTGGTAAGAGCATAGCTGGCAGGACCTTCATACTGCTCTGGAGGCATGCCGTCTTTTTCTGCACATGTTCCTAGTCCTCCCATGCCTCCGATGTATCTTTGGTCTTCCCATACACTCCCAAGAAGCCTAGCAGGTTCATGCAAAGATTATTTGTCACGTGCATCACGTCGATTGAAGAGCGGACATCTAGGTCTTTCCAGTAGGGTAGGTCCCAAAATATAGATTTCTTCTTCCACATGGGTGTGCGTCCCTCAGTGTCATTCGGAACAGATAGTCCGATGGGACCCTTTCCAAAGATTACTTGTAAATCACTGACCATAGCAAGTATGTGATCACCGGTATGGAAAGCGGGCTTCTTCTGGTGGTCTTCCTCTCCTTTGAAATGATTGCCTTTCTTTCGTCGTTGATGGTTGGTCGGAAGAAATCAGCGATGCCGCAGGTACACATTCTTCCTGCGTTTGTCCAGATATATACTTTTGGTGTCATCTAAACAGAGCGTGCATGTGTGGTATCCCTTGTTTGTCTGTCTTGAAAGATTACTAAGAGCAGGCCAATCATTGATGGTTACAAAAAGCAGTGCATGTAGGTCAAATTCCTACTGTTCGTGCTCATCCCACACACGTACACTGTTTCCATTCCACAACTATAAAAGTTCTTCAACTAATGGCCTTAAGTACACATCAATGTTGTTGTCAGGTTGCGTAGGGCCTTGGATGAGAACTGGCATCATAATGAACTTCCACTTCATGCACATCCAAGGAGGAAGGTTATAGATACATAGAGTCACAGGACAGGTGATGTGATTGCTGCTCTGCCCCCCAAAAGAATTAATGCCATCCGCGCTTAAACCAAACCATACATTCCTTGCGTCACCTTCAAAGTCCTCCCAGTACTTTCTCTCGATTTTTATCCACTACTACTGGGGTCTCTAATCCCATTTGCTCCAGTGGGTGCTCTCACTTCCCATCTTTCTTACGGTCCTCATTGTGCCATCGCATCAACTTGGCATGCTCTTTGTTTTTGAATAGACGTTTCAACCGTGGTATTATAGGAGCATACAACATCACCTTGGCAGGAACCCTCTTCCTAGGGCGCTCGCCGTCAACATCAACAAGGCCATCTTGTCTGATCTTATACCACAATGCACTGCATATCGGGCATGCGTTCAAATCCTCGTACGCACCGTGATAGAGAATGCAGTCATTAGGGCATGCATGTATCTTTTTCACCTCCAATCCTTGAGGGCATACAACCTTATTTGATGCGTACGTACTGTCGGGCAATTTGTTTTCCTTTGGAAGCTTCTTCTTCAATATTTTCAGTAGCTTCTCAAATCCTTTGTCAAGTACACCATTCTCTGCCTTCCACTACAGCAATTCCCGTGTGGTATCGAGCCTTGTGTTTCCATCTTCGCAATTGGGCTACAACCCTTTTTTGTGATCCTCTAACATGCAATCGAACTTCAGCTCCTCCTTTACACTTTCGCACTGTCTCTTTCCATCAATAATGACCCGGCGGAGATCATCATCGGGCACATCGTCTGGTTCCTCTTGATCTTCAGCTTCCCCCGTTGCAGCATCACCGTATTCAGGGGGCACATAGTTGTCATCATCCTCTTCTTCTTTGATGTCTTCCATCATAACCACTCTTTCTACGTGCTTGGTCAAAACATTATAGTGTGGCATGAAACCCTTATAAAGCAAGTGGGTGTGAAGGGTTTTCGAGTCAGAGTAAGACCTCGTATTCTCACATATAGGGCATGGATAACACATAAAACCATTCTACTTGTTTGCATCAGCCACTGTGAGAAAATTATTCACGTCATGTATTCGGAGGTGCGTCTGTTACCGTACATCCATTGCCAGTTCATCTGCGTACATCATGAATAGATAAGTGACCAAATTAATAGAAGTTCATCATCACATTAAAACCAAAGTAAATACATAGTTCTCATTGAACAACATACAGCTCTCTAGAGCATCTAATTAAACCATAGATTGAAACTATGTAAAACATTTCAATGCAACAACAAATGCGATCATAATCGCAACTAAGGTAACAATTGATCCAACGGCATAATGATACCAAGCCTTAGTATGAATGGCATATTTTCTAATCTTTCTAATATTCAAGCGCATTGCATTTATCTTGATCTTGTGATCATTGACGACATCCGCAACATGCAACTCCAATATCAGCTTCTCCTCCTCAAATTTTTTCAATTTTTCCTTCAAATAATTGTTTTCTTCTTCAACTAAATTTAACCTCTCAACAATAGGGTCGGTTGGAATTTCTGGTTCACATACCTCCTAGATAAAAAAAATCTTTGTCACGTTGGTCGGCATAATTGTCATGAACACTAAGTGAACGAAATAGTTATAAAAGATAATGTATACCACATCCAAATCATAGGCAGGAGGAGGACCGACGGAGGCGGATACAAAAACCATCGCACTATATAATAAAAAACAATAAAAAAAGTATGAAAATTACACAAGTATCTATCTAAATCATACAAGTAAGAACTTTTTCCTTTTAGAAAGAATATAAGATCAAGAGGCTCACCACGGTGGTGCTGGTGACGAGATCGGCGTGGGCGATCGACGGTGGTGAGGGCGGGGACAAGACGGACCACCAAACCTAGAAAAATCTAGAGGAAAATGGACTTTGGACAAGGAGCTTCGAGAGGAGAAAGCTTAATTGTGGCTCAGGCATTTCATTGAACACCTCATGTGGATAGGAGGTGAGCTAGAGCACCACAAAGCTATCCCACGGCTGGCAAAAAAACAGAGCACTCCACTGCTCTGCTCGTGGGCCGGGGTATATGTAGGCATCTCATTGGTCCCAGTTCGTGGCTGGAACCGAGACTAAAGGACCACATTTGGTCCCGGTTCCAGCCATGAACCGGGACTAAAGGTTGTGGGCCATGAGTGAGGCCCATTGGTACCTGTTCGTGTCTGGAACCGAGACCAGAGGGGCCAGACGAACCTGGACCAATGCCCCACGAGGCCCGGCCGTCCCCCTGGCCTCACGAACCAGGACCTATGCCCCCATGGGTCCCGGTTCGTGAATGAACCGGGATTTATGGGCTTATGTGGCCTGGACTGAAGCCCTGTTTTCTACTTGTGTTGCTGGATCAAGAAGGCGAGGACGTCACCGAGCTGAACGTGTGCAGAACAAGAAGGTGTCGTATGTTCAATACTCAATCGGTTGGATTGCGAAGAAGTTCGACTACATCAATCGCGTTAACAAACGCTTCCGCTTACAGTCTATGAGGGTACGTAGACACACTCTCCCCTCTCGTTTCTATGCATCTCCATGGATAGATCTTGCGTGTGCGTAGAATTTTTTTTGTTTTCCATCCAACGTTTCCCAACAGTGGCATCATGAGCCAGGTCTATACGTAGATGATATGCACAAGTAAAACACAAAGAGTTGTGGGAAGTGATAGTCATACTGCTTACCACCAATGTCTTACTTTGATTCGGCGGTATTGTGGGATGAAGCGACCCGGACCAACCTTACATGTCCACGCACATGAGACCGGTTCCACCGACAGACATGCAACTACTTTTGCATAAAGGTGGTTGGTGGGTGTCTGTTTCTCCTACTTTAGTTGAATTGAATTTGACTACGGCCAGTCCTTGAAGAAGGTTAAAACAGCAAACTTGATGAATCACCGTTGTGGTTTTTGCGTAGGTAAGAAACGTTCCTGCTAGAAGCCCGTAGAAGCCATGTAAAGCTTGCAAAAACAAAGTAGAGGACGTCTAACTTGTTTTTGCAGGGCATGTTGTGATGTGATATGGTCAAGACATGATGTTATATATGTTGATGTATGAGATGCTCATGTTTTGTAATATCGACAACCTGCAGGAGCCTTGCGGCCCGTTTGGATGTAGACATTGGGAGGAGTATTCAGAATTGGCATTCTAGGTCCCGAATGCCACCGTTTGGATGGTTTATACATTCATCTATGGAATTTGATCCCAATATCGAGAGGCCAACCCGAGCACTGGCTAACCCCCTCGCAAATTCAAAGCCCCGACCCTCCATATTTGGTTGCATTGGCTGTTTATCTCTTTGTCGTTCGCAAAAAAGAAAATGGAACGCCAGGAGATCGAGGTATATCCGCCGTTCTGCCGCCTCCCCGACTGACAGCTTCGCCATCCAGGCCACCGATGCTGCCTCCCCGGTCGGCGAAAAAACTCCTCCGTCCGTCCGTGACCTCTCCCCGCTGGCAACCGCCATCGATGGAGCTTGCTGCCGACCACCGCCCCTGGTTCTTCACCACATCATCCACGGGATCCCTGTCTCCGCTGAATATCATTGTTGTTTACCGTATCTTCTCGATGAACGGCATAACCTTCTTGGCAGAACCGACCATGTGTGGCAATGGAGAGCGCGGGAGCCAATGGCTCAGAGCCGAGCACCGCAGGCATCAGTGTACACATGCTTCTGCAACATCTCAATCTACACCTACGCTGCACGTACCAGGCATCTTCTCCAGCCACTGCATAATCTTCCCACTTCAGCCAAGACATGCAGCTGTCCGCTGTGGACTAAGGTCGCCAA